>NC_141036.1:19807727-20109772 GCF_052040795.2 Danio rerio | reverse complement strand
TTCTCAGCCAGCAGAGGTCAAAATAAGCAGTAATGCAAACTCAGTCAGAGACATAGATTTTCACTTGCAACTTGCTTTAACATGTTTAACAGTGCATGAAATGTTGTCTAAAACAAAAAGAAAATGCTTTTTAGTGGCTGGAACTGGTTTTATCACATTCTGAATTGAACGTTGAAAATGAGCTTTTCAGAGCCAGCAGAGGTCAAAATAAGCAGTAATGCAAGCTCAGTCAGAGACATAGATTTTCACTTGCAACTTGCTTTAACATGTTTAACAGTGCATGAAATGTTGTCTAAAACAAAAAGATAATGCTTTTTAGTGGCTGGAACTGGTTTTATCACATTCTGAATTGAACGTTGAAAATGAGCTTTTAGGAGCCAGCAGAGGTCAAAATAAGCAGTAATGCAAACTCAGTCAGAGACATAGATTTTCACTTGCAACTTGCTTTAACATGTTTAACAGTGCATGAAATGTTGTCTAAAACAAAAAGATAATGCTTTTTAGTGGCTGGAACTGGTTTTATCACATTCTGAATTGAACGTTGAAAATGAGCTTTTCAGAGCCAGCAGAGGTCAAAATAAGCAGTAATGCAAACTCAGTCATAGACATAGATTTTCACTTGCATCTTGCTTTAACATGTTTAACAGTGCATGAAATGTTATCTAAAACAAAAAGAAAATGCTTTTTAGTGGCTGGATCTGGTTTTATCACTTTCTGAATTCAACGTTGAAAATGAGCTTTTCAGAGCCAGCAGAGGTCAAAATAAGCAGTAATGCAAACTCAGTCATAGACATAGATTTTCACTTGCAACTTGCTTTAACATGTTTAACAGTGCATGAAATGTTATCTAAAACAAAAAGAATAATGCATTTTAGTGGCTGGATCTGGTTTTATCACTTTCTGAATTCAACGTTGAAAATGAGCTGTTCTCAGCCAGCAGAGGTCAAAATAAGCAGTAATGCAAACTCAGTCAGAGACATAGATTTTCACTTGCAACTTGCTTTAACATGTTTAACAGTGCATGAAATGTTGTCTAAAACAAAAAGATAATGCTTTTTAGTGGCTGGAACTGGTTTTATCACATTCTAAATAGAACGTTGAAAATGAGCTTATCTCAGCCAGCAGAAGGGTCAAATCACAGTAATGCAAACTCAGTCAGAGACATAGATTTTCACTTGCAACTTGCTTTAACATGTTTAACAGTGCATGAAATGTTGTCTAAAACAAAAAGAATGATGCATTTTAGTAGCTGGATCTGGTTTTATCACATTCTGTGATGGACGTTGAAAATGAGCTTTTCAGAGCCAGCAGAGATCAAAATAAGCAGTAATGCAAACTCAGTCATAGACATAGATTTTCACTTGCAACTTTCTCAAACATATTTAACAGTGCATGAAATGTTGTCTAAAACAAAAAGAAACTGCTTTTTAGTGGCTGGAACTGGTTTTATCACATTCTGAATTGAACGTTGAAAATGAGCTTTTCAGAGCCAGCAGAGGTAAAACTAAGCAGTAATGCAAACTCAGTCAGAGACATAGATTTTCACTTGCAACTTGCTTTAACATGTTTAACAGTGCATGAAATGTTGTCTAAAACAAAAAGATAATGCTTTTTAGTGGCTGGAACTGGTTTTATCACATTCTGAATTGAACGTTGAAAATGAGCTTTTCAGAGCCAGCAGAGGTCAAAATAAGCAGTAATGCAAACTCAGTCATAGACATAGATTTTCACTTGCAACTTGCTTTAACATGTTTAACAGTGCATGAAATGTTGTCTAAAACAAAAAGAAAATGCTTTTTAGAGGCTGGAACTGGTTTTATCACATTCTGAATTGAACGTTGAAAATGAGCTTTTCAGAGCCAGCAGAGGTCAAAATAAGCAGTAATGCAAACTCAGTCAGAGACAAAGATTTTCACTTGCAACTTGCTTTAACATGTTTAACAGTGCATGAAATGTTGTCTAAAACAAAAAGAAAATGCTTTTTAGTGGCTGGATCTGGTTTTATCACATTCTGAATTGAACGTTGAAAATGAGCTTTTCAGAGCCAGCAGAGGTCAAAATAAGCAGTAATGCAAACTCAGTCATAGACATAGATTTTCACTTGCAACTTGCTTTAACATGTTTAACAGTGCATGAAATGTTATCTAAAACAAAAAGAATAATGCATTTTAGTGGCTGGAACTGGTTTTATCAGATTCTGAATTGAACGTTGAAAATGAGCTTTTCAGAGCCAGCAGAGGTCAAAATAAGCAGTGATGCAAACTCAGTCATAGACATAGATTTTCACTTGCAACTTTCTCAAACATATTTAACAGTGCATGAAATGTTGTCTAAAACAAAAAGAAACTGCTTTTTAGTGGCTGGAACTGGTTTTATCACATTCTGAATTGAACGTTGAAAATGAGCTTTTCAGAGCCAGCAGAGGTAAAAATAAGCAGTAATGCAAACTCAGTCAGAGACATAGATTTTCACTTGCAACTTGCTTTAACATGTTTAACAGTGCATGAAATGTTGTCTAAAACAAAAAGATAATGCTTTTTAGTGGCTGGATCTGGTTTTATCACATTCTGAATTGAACGTTGAAAATGAGCTTTTCAGAGCCAGCAGAGGTCAAAATAAGCAGTAATGCAAACTCAGTCATAGACATAGATTTTCACTTGCAACTTGCTTTAACATGTTTAACAGTGCATGAAATGTTGTCTAAAACAAAAAGAAAATGCTTTTTAGAGGCTGGAACTGGTTTTATCACATTCTGAATTGAACGTTGAAAATGAGCTTTTCAGAGCCAGCAGAGGTCAAAATAAGCAGTAATGCAAACTCAGTCAGAGACAAAGATTTTCACTTGCAACTTGCTTTAACATGTTTAACAGTGCATGAAATGTTGTCTAAAACAAAAAGAAAATGCTTTTTAGTGGCTGGATCTGGTTTTATCACATTCTGAATTGAACGTTGAAAATGAGCTTTTCAGAGCCAGCAGAGGTCAAAATAAGCAGTAATGCAAACTCAGTCATAGACATAGATTTTCACTTGCAACTTGCTTTAACATGTTTAACAGTGCATGAAATGTTATCTAAAACAAAAAGAATAATGCATTTTAGTGGCTGGAACTGGTTTTATCAGATTCTGAATTGAACGTTGAAAATGAGCTTTTCAGAGCCAGCAGAGGTCAAAATAAGCAGTGATGCAAACTCAGTCATAGACATAGATTTTCACTTGCAACTTGCTTTAACATATTTAACAGTGCATGAAATGTTGTCTAAAACAAAAAGAAAATGCTTTTTAGTGGCTGGAACTGGTTTTATCACATTCTGAATTGAAAGTTGAAAATGAGCTTTTCAGAGCCAGCAGAGATCAAAATAAGCAGTGATGCAAACTCAGTCAGAGACATAGATTTTCACTTGCAACTTGCTTTAACATGTTTAACAGTGCATGAAATGTTGTCTAAAACAAAAAGATAATGCTTTTTAGTGGCTGGAACTGGTTTTATCACATTCTAAATTGAACGTTGAAAATGAGCTTATCTCAGCCAGCAGAAGGGTCAAATCACAGTAATGCAAACTCAGTCAGTGACATAGATTTTCACTTGCAACTTGCTTAAACATATTTAACAGTGCATGAAATGTTGTCTAAAACAAAAAGATAATGCTTTTTAGTAGCTGGATCTGGTTTTATCACATTCTGTGATGGACGTTGAAAAAGAGCTTTTCAGAGCCAGCAGAGGTCAAAATAAGCAGTAATGCAAACTCAGTCATAGACATAGATTTTCACTTGCAACTTGCTTTAACATGTTTAACAGTGCATGAAATGTTGTCTAAAACAAAAAGAAAATGCTTTTTAGTGGCTGGAACTGGTTTTATCACATTCTGAATTGAACGTTGAAAATGAGCTTTTCAGAGCCAGCAGAGGTCAAAATAAGCAGTAATGCAAACTCAGTCATAGACATAGATTTTCACTTGCAACTTGCTTTAACATGTTTAACAGTGCATGAAATGTTATCTAAAACAAAAAGAATAATGCATTTTATTGGCTGGAACTGGTTTTATCACATTCTGAATTGAACGTTGAAAATGAGCTTTTCAGAGCCAGCAGAGGTCAAAATAAGCAGTAATGCAAACTCAGTCATAGACATAGATTTTCACTTGCAACTTTCTTAAACATATTTAACAGTGCATGAAATGTTGTCTAAAACAAAAAGAAAATGCTTTTTAGTGGCTGGAACTGGTTTTATCACATTCTGAATTGAACGTTGAAAATGAGCTTTTCAGAGCCAGCAGAGGTCAAAATAAGCAGTAATGCAAACTCAGTCAGAGACATAGATTTTCACTTGCAACTTGCTTTAACATGTTTAACAGTGCATGAAATGTTGTCTAAAACAAAAAGATAATGCTTTTTAGTGGCTGGAACTGGTTTTATCACATTCTAAATTGAACGTTGAAAATGAGCTTTTCAGAGCCAGCAGAGGTCAAAATAAGCAGTAATGCAAACTCAGTCATAGACATAGATTTTCACTTGCAACTTGCTTTAACATGTTTAACAGTGCATGAAATGTTGTCTAAAACAAAAAGAAAATGCTTTTTAGTGGCTGGAACTGGTTTTATCACATTCTGAATTGAACCTTGAAAATGAGCTTTTCAGAGCCAGCAGAGGTCAAAATAAGCAGTAATGCAAACTCAGTCAGAGACAAAGATTTTCACTTGCAACTTGCTTTAACATGTTTAACAGTGCATGAAATGTTGTCTAAAACAAAAAGAAAATGCTTTTTAGTGGCTGGATCTGGTTTTATCACATTCTGAATTGAACGTTGAAAATGAGCTTTTCAGAGCCAGCAGAGGTCAAAATAAGCAGTAATGCAAACTCAGTCATAGACATAGATTTTCACTTGCAACTTGCTTTAACATGTTTAACAGTGCATGAAATTTTATCTAAAACAAAAAGAATAATGCATTTTAGTGGCTGGATCTGGTTTTATCACTTTCTGAATTCAACGTTGAAAATGAGCTGTTCTCAGCCAGCAGAGGTAAAACTAAGCAGTAATGCAAACTCAGTCAGAGACATAGATTTTCACTTGCAACTTGCTTTAACATGTTTAACAGTGCATGAAATGTTGTCTAAAACAAAAAGATAATGCTTTTTAGTGGCTGGAACTGGTTTTATCACATTCTGAATTGAACGTTGAAAATGAGCTTTTCAGAGCCAGCAGAGGTCAAAATAAGCAGTAATGCAAACTCAGTCATAGACATAGATTTTCACTTGCAACTTGCTTTAACATGTTTAACAGTGCATGAAATGTTGTCTAAAACAAAAAGAAAATGCTTTTTAGAGGCTGGAACTGGTTTTATCACATTCTGAATTGAACGTTGAAAATGAGCTTTTCAGAGCCAGCAGAGGTCAAAATAAGCAGTAATGCAAACTCAGTCAGAGACAAAGATTTTCACTTGCAACTTGCTTTAACATGTTTAACAGTGCATGAAATGTTGTCTAAAACAAAAAGAAAATGCTTTTTAGTGGCTGGATCTGGTTTTATCACATTCTGAATTGAACGTTGAAAATGAGCTTTTCAGAGCCAGCAGAGGTCAAAATAAGCAGTAATGCAAACTCAGTCATAGACATAGATTTTCACTTGCAACTTGCTTTAACATGTTTAACAGTGCATGAAATGTTATCTAAAACAAAAAGAATAATGCATTTTAGTGGCTGGAACTGGTTTTATCAGATTCTGAATTGAACGTTGAAAATGAGCTTTTCAGAGCCAGCAGAGGTCAAAATAAGCAGTGATGCAAACTCAGTCATAGACATAGATTTTCACTTGCAACTTTCTCAAACATATTTAACAGTGCATGAAATGTTGTCTAAAACAAAAAGAAACTGCTTTTTAGTGGCTGGAACTGGTTTTATCACATTCTGAATTGAACGTTGAAAATGAGCTTTTCAGAGCCAGCAGAGGTAAAAATAAGCAGTAATGCAAACTCAGTCAGAGACATAGATTTTCACTTGCAACTTGCTTTAACATGTTTAACAGTGCATGAAATGTTGTCTAAAACAAAAAGATAATGCTTTTTAGTGGCTGGATCTGGTTTTATCACATTCTGAATTGAACGTTGAAAATGAGCTTTTCAGAGCCAGCAGAGGTCAAAATAAGCAGTAATGCAAACTCAGTCATAGACATAGATTTTCACTTGCAACTTGCTTTAACATGTTTAACAGTGCATGAAATGTTGTCTAAAACAAAAAGAAAATGCTTTTTAGAGGCTGGAACTGGTTTTATCACATTCTGAATTGAACGTTGAAAATGAGCTTTTCAGAGCCAGCAGAGGTCAAAATAAGCAGTAATGCAAACTCAGTCAGAGACAAAGATTTTCACTTGCAACTTGCTTTAACATGTTTAACAGTGCATGAAATGTTGTCTAAAACAAAAAGAAAATGCTTTTTAGTGGCTGGATCTGGTTTTATCACATTCTGAATTGAACGTTGAAAATGAGCTTTTCAGAGCCAGCAGAGGTCAAAATAAGCAGTAATGCAAACTCAGTCATAGACATAGATTTTCACTTGCAACTTGCTTTAACATGTTTAACAGTGCATGAAATGTTATCTAAAACAAAAAGAATAATGCATTTTAGTGGCTGGAACTGGTTTTATCAGATTCTGAATTGAACGTTGAAAATGAGCTTTTCAGAGCCAGCAGAGGTCAAAATAAGCAGTGATGCAAACTCAGTCATAGACATAGATTTTCACTTGCAACTTGCTTTAACATATTTAACAGTGCATGAAATGTTGTCTAAAACAAAAAGAAAATGCTTTTTAGTGGCTGGAACTGGTTTTATCACATTCTGAATTGAAAGTTGAAAATGAGCTTTTCAGAGCCAGCAGAGATCAAAATAAGCAGTGATGCAAACTCAGTCAGAGACATAGATTTTCACTTGCAACTTGCTTTAACATGTTTAACAGTGCATGAAATGTTGTCTAAAACAAAAAGATAATGCTTTTTAGTGGCTGGAACTGGTTTTATCACATTCTAAATTGAACGTTGAAAATGAGCTTATCTCAGCCAGCAGAAGGGTCAAATCACAGTAATGCAAACTCAGTCAGTGACATAGATTTTCACTTGCAACTTGCTTAAACATATTTAACAGTGCATGAAATGTTGTCTAAAACAAAAAGATAATGCTTTTTAGTAGCTGGATCTGGTTTTATCACATTCTGTGATGGACGTTAAAAAAGAGCTTTTCAGAGCCAGCAGAGGTCAAAATAAGCAGTAATGCAAACTCAGTCATAGACATAGATTTTCACTTGCAACTTGCTTTAACATGTTTAACAGTGCATGAAATGTTGTCTAAAACAAAAAGAAAATGCTTTTTAGTGGCTGGAACTGGTTTTATCACATTCTGAATTGAACGTTGAAAATGAGCTTTTCAGAGCCAGCAGAGGTCAAAATAAGCAGTAATGCAAACTCAGTCATAGACATAGATTTTCACTTGCAACTTGCTTTAACATGTTTAACAGTGCATGAAATGTTATCTAAAACAAAAAGAATAATGCATTTTATTGGCTGGAACTGGTTTTATCACATTCTGAATTGAACGTTGAAAATGAGCTTTTCAGAGCCAGCAGAGGTCAAAATAAGCAGTAATGCAAACTCAGTCATAGACATAGATTTTCACTTGCAACTTTCTTAAACATATTTAACAGTGCATGAAATGTTGTCTAAAACAAAAAGAAAATGCTTTTTAGTGGCTGGAACTGGTTTTATCACATTCTGAATTGAACGTTGAAAATGAGCTTTTCAGAGCCAGCAGAGGTCAAAATAAGCAGTAATGCAAACTCAGTCAGAGACATAGATTTTCACTTGCAACTTGCTTTAACATGTTTAACAGTGCATGAAATGTTGTCTAAAACAAAAAGATAATGCTTTTTAGTGGCTGGAACTGGTTTTATCACATTCTAAATTGAACGTTGAAAATGAGCTTTTCAGAGCCAGCAGAGGTCAAAATAAGCAGTAATGCAAACTCAGTCATAGACATAGATTTTCACTTGCAACTTGCTTTAACATGTTTAACAGTGCATGAAATGTTGTCTAAAACAAAAAGAAAATGCTTTTTAGTGGCTGGAACTGGTTTTATCACATTCTGAATTGAACCTTGAAAATGAGCTTTTCAGAGCCAGCAGAGGTCAAAATAAGCAGTAATGCAAACTCAGTCAGAGACAAAGATTTTCACTTGCAACTTGCTTTAACATGTTTAACAGTGCATGAAATGTTGTCTAAAACAAAAAGAAAATGCTTTTTAGTGGCTGGATCTGGTTTTATCACATTCTGAATTGAACGTTGAAAATGAGCTTTTCAGAGCCAGCAGAGGTCAAAATAAGCAGTAATGCAAACTCAGTCATAGACATAGATTTTCACTTGCAACTTGCTTTAACATGTTTAACAGTGCATGAAATTTTATCTAAAACAAAAAGAATAATGCATTTTAGTGGCTGGATCTGGTTTTATCACTTTCTGAATTCAACGTTGAAAATGAGCTGTTCTCAGCCAGCAGAGGTCAAAATAAGCAGTAATGCAAACTCAGTCATAGACATAGATTTTCACTTGCAACTTGCTTTAACATATTTAACAGTGCATGAAATGTTGTCTAAAACAAAAAGAAAATGCTTTTTAGTGGCTGGATCTGGTTTTATCACATTCTGAATTGAACGTTGAAAATGAGCTTTTCAGAGCCAGCAGAGGTCAAAATAAGCAGTAATGCAAACTCAGTCAGAGACATAGATTTTCACTTGCAACTTGCTTTAACATGTTTAACAGTGCATGAAATGTTGTCTAAAACAAAAAGATAATGCTTTTTAGTGGCTGGAACTGGTTTTATCACATTCTGAATTGAACGTTGAAAATGAGCTTTTCAGAGCCAGCAGAGGTCAAAATAAGCAGTAATGCAAACTCAGTCAGAGACATAGATTTTCACTTGCAACTTGCTTTAACATGTTTAACAGTGCATGAAATGTTGTCTAAAACAAAAAGAATGATGAATTTTAGTAGCTGGATCTGGTTTTATCACATTCTGTAATGGACGTTGAAAATGAGCTTTTCAGAGCCAGCAGAGATCAAAATAAGCAGTAATGCAAACTCAGTCAGAGACAAAGATTTTCACTTGCAACTTGCTTTAACATGTTTAACAGTGCATGAAATGTTGTCTAAAACAAAAAGAAAATGCTTTTTAGTGGCTGGATCTGGTTTTATCACATTCTGAATTGAACGTTGAAAATGAGCTTTTCAGAGCCAGCAGAGGTCAAAATAAGCAGTAATGCAAATTCAGTCATAGACATAGATTTTCACTTGCAACTTGCTTTAACATGTTTAACAGTGCATGAAATGTTATCTAAAACAAAAAGAATAATGCATTTTAGTGGCTGGATCTGGTTTTATCACTTTCTGAATTCAACGTTGAAAATGAGCTGTTCTCAGCCAGCAGAGGTCAAAATAAGCAGTAATGCAAACTCAGTCAGAGACATAGATTTTCACTTGCAACTTGCTTTAACATGTTTAACAGTGCATGAAATGTTGTCTAAAACAAAAAGAAAATGCTTTTTAGTGGCTGGAACTGGTTTTATCACATTCTGAATTGAACGTTGAAAATGAGCTTTTCAGAGCCAGCAGAGGTCAAAATAAGCAGTAATGCAAGCTCAGTCAGAGACATAGATTTTCACTTGCAACTTGCTTTAACATGTTTAACAGTGCATGAAATGTTGTCTAAAACAAAAAGATAATGCTTTTTAGTGGCTGGAACTGGTTTTATCACATTCTGAATTGAACGTTGAAAATGAGCTTTTAGGAGCCAGCAGAGGTCAAAATAAGCAGTAATGCAAACTCAGTCAGAGACATAGATTTTCACTTGCAACTTGCTTTAACATGTTTAACAGTGCATGAAATGTTGTCTAAAACAAAAAGATAATGCTTTTTAGTGGCTGGAACTGGTTTTATCACATTCTGAATTGAACGTTGAAAATGAGCTTTTCAGAGCCAGCAGAGGTCAAAATAAGCAGTAATGCAAACTCAGTCATAGACATAGATTTTCACTTGCATCTTGCTTTAACATGTTTAACAGTGCATGAAATGTTATCTAAAACAAAAAGAAAATGCTTTTTAGTGGCTGGATCTGGTTTTATCACTTTCTGAATTCAACGTTGAAAATGAGCTTTTCAGAGCCAGCAGAGGTCAAAATAAGCAGTAATGCAAACTCAGTCATAGACATAGATTTTCACTTGCAACTTGCTTTAACATGTTTAACAGTGCATGAAATGTTATCTAAAACAAAAAGAATAATGCATTTTAGTGGCTGGATCTGGTTTTATCACTTTCTGAATTCAACGTTGAAAATGAGCTGTTCTCAGCCAGCAGAGGTCAAAATAAGCAGTAATGCAAACTCAGTCAGAGACATAGATTTTCACTTGCAACTTGCTTTAACATGTTTAACAGTGCATGAAATGTTGTCTAAAACAAAAAGATAATGCTTTTTAGTGGCTGGAACTGGTTTTATCACATTCTAAATAGAACGTTGAAAATGAGCTTATCTCAGCCAGCAGAAGGGTCAAATCACAGTAATGCAAACTCAGTCAGAGACATAGATTTTCACTTGCAACTTGCTTTAACATGTTTAACAGTGCATGAAATGTTGTCTAAAACAAAAAGAATGATGCATTTTAGTAGCTGGATCTGGTTTTATCACATTCTGTGATGGACGTTGAAAATGAGCTTTTCAGAGCCAGCAGAGATCAAAATAAGCAGTAATGCAAACTCAGTCATAGACATAGATTTTCACTTGCAACTTTCTCAAACATATTTAACAGTGCATGAAATGTTGTCTAAAACAAAAAGAAACTGCTTTTTAGTGGCTGGAACTGGTTTTATCACATTCTGAATTGAACGTTGAAAATGAGCTTTTCAGAGCCAGCAGAGGTAAAACTAAGCAGTAATGCAAACTCAGTCAGAGACATAGATTTTCACTTGCAACTTGCTTTAACATGTTTAACAGTGCATGAAATGTTGTCTAAAACAAAAAGATAATGCTTTTTAGTGGCTGGAACTGGTTTTATCACATTCTGAATTGAACGTTGAAAATGAGCTTTTCAGAGCCAGCAGAGGTCAAAATAAGCAGTAATGCAAACTCAGTCATAGACATAGATTTTCACTTGCAACTTGCTTTAACATGTTTAACAGTGCATGAAATGTTGTCTAAAACAAAAAGAAAATGCTTTTTAGAGGCTGGAACTGGTTTTATCACATTCTGAATTGAACGTTGAAAATGAGCTTTTCAGAGCCAGCAGAGGTCAAAATAAGCAGTAATGCAAACTCAGTCAGAGACAAAGATTTTCACTTGCAACTTGCTTTAACATGTTTAACAGTGCATGAAATGTTGTCTAAAACAAAAAGAAAATGCTTTTTAGTGGCTGGATCTGGTTTTATCACATTCTGAATTGAACGTTGAAAATGAGCTTTTCAGAGCCAGCAGAGGTCAAAATAAGCAGTAATGCAAACTCAGTCATAGACATAGATTTTCACTTGCAACTTGCTTTAACATGTTTAACAGTGCATGAAATGTTATCTAAAACAAAAAGAATAATGCATTTTAGTGGCTGGAACTGGTTTTATCAGATTCTGAATTGAACGTTGAAAATGAGCTTTTCAGAGCCAGCAGAGGTCAAAATAAGCAGTGATGCAAACTCAGTCATAGACATAGATTTTCACTTGCAACTTTCTCAAACATATTTAACAGTGCATGAAATGTTGTCTAAAACAAAAAGAAACTGCTTTTTAGTGGCTGGAACTGGTTTTATCACATTCTGAATTGAACGTTGAAAATGAGCTTTTCAGAGCCAGCAGAGGTAAAAATAAGCAGTAATGCAAACTCAGTCAGAGACATAGATTTTCACTTGCAACTTGCTTTAACATGTTTAACAGTGCATGAAATGTTGTCTAAAACAAAAAGATAATGCTTTTTAGTGGCTGGATCTGGTTTTATCACATTCTGAATTGAACGTTGAAAATGAGCTTTTCAGAGCCAGCAGAGGTCAAAATAAGCAGTAATGCAAACTCAGTCATAGACATAGATTTTCACTTGCAACTTGCTTTAACATGTTTAACAGTGCATGAAATGTTGTCTAAAACAAAAAGAAAATGCTTTTTAGAGGCTGGAACTGGTTTTATCACATTCTGAATTGAACGTTGAAAATGAGCTTTTCAGAGCCAGCAGAGGTCAAAATAAGCAGTAATGCAAACTCAGTCAGAGACAAAGATTTTCACTTGCAACTTGCTTTAACATGTTTAACAGTGCATGAAATGTTGTCTAAAACAAAAAGAAAATGCTTTTTAGTGGCTGGATCTGGTTTTATCACATTCTGAATTGAACGTTGAAAATGAGCTTTTCAGAGCCAGCAGAGGTCAAAATAAGCAGTAATGCAAACTCAGTCATAGACATAGATTTTCACTTGCAACTTGCTTTAACATGTTTAACAGTGCATGAAATGTTATCTAAAACAAAAAGAATAATGCATTTTAGTGGCTGGAACTGGTTTTATCAGATTCTGAATTGAACGTTGAAAATGAGCTTTTCAGAGCCAGCAGAGGTCAAAATAAGCAGTGATGCAAACTCAGTCATAGACATAGATTTTCACTTGCAACTTGCTTTAACATATTTAACAGTGCATGAAATGTTGTCTAAAACAAAAAGAAAATGCTTTTTAGTGGCTGGAACTGGTTTTATCACATTCTGAATTGAAAGTTGAAAATGAGCTTTTCAGAGCCAGCAGAGATCAAAATAAGCAGTGATGCAAACTCAGTCAGAGACATAGATTTTCACTTGCAACTTGCTTTAACATGTTTAACAGTGCATGAAATGTTGTCTAAAACAAAAAGATAATGCTTTTTAGTGGCTGGAACTGGTTTTATCACATTCTAAATTGAACGTTGAAAATGAGCTTATCTCAGCCAGCAGAAGGGTCAAATCACAGTAATGCAAACTCAGTCAGTGACATAGATTTTCACTTGCAACTTGCTTAAACATATTTAACAGTGCATGAAATGTTGTCTAAAACAAAAAGATAATGCTTTTTAGTAGCTGGATCTGGTTTTATCACATTCTGTGATGGACGTTGAAAAAGAGCTTTTCAGAGCCAGCAGAGGTCAAAATAAGCAGTAATGCAAACTCAGTCATAGACATAGATTTTCACTTGCAACTTGCTTTAACATGTTTAACAGTGCATGAAATGTTGTCTAAAACAAAAAGAAAATGCTTTTTAGTGGCTGGAACTGGTTTTATCACATTCTGAATTGAACGTTGAAAATGAGCTTTTCAGAGCCAGCAGAGGTCAAAATAAGCAGTAATGCAAACTCAGTCATAGACATAGATTTTCACTTGCAACTTGCTTTAACATGTTTAACAGTGCATGAAATGTTATCTAAAACAAAAAGAATAATGCATTTTATTGGCTGGAACTGGTTTTATCACATTCTGAATTGAACGTTGAAAATGAGCTTTTCAGAGCCAGCAGAGGTCAAAATAAGCAGTAATGCAAACTCAGTCATAGACATAGATTTTCACTTGCAACTTTCTTAAACATATTTAACAGTGCATGAAATGTTGTCTAAAACAAAAAGAAAATGCTTTTTAGTGGCTGGAACTGGTTTTATCACATTCTGAATTGAACGTTGAAAATGAGCTTTTCAGAGCCAGCAGAGGTCAAAATAAGCAGTAATGCAAACTCAGTCAGAGACATAGATTTTCACTTGCAACTTGCTTTAACATGTTTAACAGTGCATGAAATGTTGTCTAAAACAAAAAGATAATGCTTTTTAGTGGCTGGAACTGGTTTTATCACATTCTAAATTGAACGTTGAAAATGAGCTTTTCAGAGCCAGCAGAGGTCAAAATAAGCAGTAATGCAAACTCAGTCATAGACATAGATTTTCACTTGCAACTTGCTTTAACATGTTTAACAGTGCATGAAATGTTGTCTAAAACAAAAAGAAAATGCTTTTTAGTGGCTGGAACTGGTTTTATCACATTCTGAATTGAACCTTGAAAATGAGCTTTTCAGAGCCAGCAGAGGTCAAAATAAGCAGTAATGCAAACTCAGTCAGAGACAAAGATTTTCACTTGCAACTTGCTTTAACATGTTTAACAGTGCATGAAATGTTGTCTAAAACAAAAAGAAAATGCTTTTTAGTGGCTGGATCTGGTTTTATCACATTCTGAATTGAACGTTGAAAATGAGCTTTTCAGAGCCAGCAGAGGTCAAAATAAGCAGTAATGCAAACTCAGTCATAGACATAGATTTTCACTTGCAACTTGCTTTAACATGTTTAACAGTGCATGAAATTTTATCTAAAACAAAAAGAATAATGCATTTTAGTGGCTGGATCTGGTTTTATCACTTTCTGAATTCAACGTTGAAAATGAGCTGTTCTCAGCCAGCAGAGGTCAAAATAAGCAGTAATGCAAACTCAGTCATAGACATAGATTTTCACTTGCAACTTGCTTTAACATATTTAACAGTGCATGAAATGTTGTCTAAAACAAAAAGAAAATGCTTTTTAGTGGCTGGATCTGGTTTTATCACATTCTGAATTGAACGTTGAAAATGAGCTTTTCAGAGCCAGCAGAGGTCAAAATAAGCAGTAATGCAAACTCAGTCAGAGACATAGATTTTCACTTGCAACTTGCTTTAACATGTTTAACAGTGCATGAAATGTTGTCTAAAACAAAAAGATAATGCTTTTTAGTGGCTGGAACTGGTTTTATCACATTCTGAATTGAACGTTGAAAATGAGCTTTTCAGAGCCAGCAGAGGTCAAAATAAGCAGTAATGCAAACTCAGTCAGAGACATAGATTTTCACTTGCAACTTGCTTTAACATGTTTAACAGTGCATGAAATGTTGTCTAAAACAAAAAGAATGATGAATTTTAGTAGCTGGATCTGGTTTTATCACATTCTGTAATGGACGTTGAAAATGAGCTTTTCAGAGCCAGCAGAGATCAAAATAAGCAGTAATGCAAACTCAGTCATAGACATAGATTTTCACTTGCAACTTTCTCAAACATATTTAACAGTGCATGAAATGTTGTCTAAAACAAAAAGAAAATGCTTTTTAGTGGCTGGAACTGGTTTTATCACATTCTGAATTGAACGTTGAAAATGAGCTTTTCAGAGCCAGCAGAGGTCAAAATAAGCAGTAATGCAAACTCAGTCAGAGACATAGATTTTCACTTGCAACTTGCTTTAACATGTTTAACAGTGCATGAAATGTTGTCTAAAACAAAAAGATAATGCTTTTTAGTGGCTGGAACTGGTTTTATCACATTCTGAATTGAACGTTTAAAATTAGCTTTTCAGAGCCAGCAGAGGTCAAAATAAGCAGTAATGCAAACTCAGTCATAGACATAGATTTTCACTTGCAACTTGCTTTAACATGTTTAACAGTGCATGAAATGTTGTCTAAAACAAAAAGATAATGCTTTTTAGTGGCTGGAACTGGTTTTATCACATTCTGAATTGAACGTTGAAAATGAGCTTTTCAGAGCCAGCAGAGGTCAAAATAAGCAGTAATGCAAACTCAGTCAGAGACATAGATTTTCACTTGCAACTTGCTTTAACATGTTTAACAGTGCATGAAATGTTGTCTAAAACAAAAAGAATGATGCATTTTAGTAGCTGGATCTGGTTTTATCACATTCTGTGATGGACGTTGAAAATGAGCTTTTCAGAGCCAGCAGAGGTCAAAATAAGCAGTAATGCAAACTCAGTCAGAGACATAGATTTTCACTTGCAACTTGCTTTAACATGTTTAACAGTGCATGAAATGTTGTCTAAAACAAAAAGAATGATGCATTTTAGTAGCTGGATCTGGTTTTATCACATTCTGTGATGGACGTTGAAAATGAGCTTTTCAGAGCCAGCAGAGATCAAAATAAGCAGTAATGCAAACTCAGTCATAGACATAGATTTTCACTTGCAACTTTCTCAAACATATTTAACAGTGCATGAAATGTTGTCTAAAACAAAAAGAAAATGCTTTTTAGTGGCTGGAACTGGTTTTATCACAATCTGAATTGAACGTTGAAAATGAGCTTTTCAGAGCCAGCAGAGATCAAAATAAGCAGTAATGCAAACTCAGTCATAGACATAGATTTTCACTTGCAACTTTCTCAAACATATTTAACAGTGCATGAAATGTTGTCTAAAACAAAAAGAAACTGCTTTTTAGTGGCTGGAACCGGTTTTATCACATTCTGAATTGAACGTTGAAAATGAGCTTTTCAGAGCCAGCAGAGGTCAAAATAAGCAGTAATGCAAACTCAGTCAGAGACATAGATTTTCACTTGCAACTTGCTTTAACATGTTTAACAGTGCATGAAATGTTGTCTAAAACAAAAAGATAATGCTTTTTAGTGGCTGGAACTGGTTTTATCACATTCTGAATTGAACGTTGAAAATGAGCTTTTCAGAGCCAGCAGAGGTCAAAATAAGCAGTAATGCAAACTCAGTCATAGACATAGATTTTCACTTGCAACTTGCTTTAACATGTTTAACAGTGCATGAAATGTTGTCTAAAACAAAAAGAAAATGCTTTTTAGTGGCTGGAACTGGTTTTATCACATTCTGAATTGAACGTTGAAAATGAGCTTTTCAGAGCCAGCAGAGGTCAAAATAAGCAGTAATGCAAACTCAGTCAGAGACAAAGATTTTCACTTGCAACTTGCTTTAATATGTTTAACAGTGCATGAAATGTTGTCTAAAACAAAAAGAAAATGCTTTTTAGTGGCTGGATCTGGTTTTATCACATTCTGAATTGAACGTTGAAAATGAGCTTTCCAGAGCCAGCAGAGGTCAAAATAAGCAGTAATGCAAACTCAGTCATAGACATAGATTTTCACTTGCAACTTGCTTTAACATGTTTAACAGTGCATGAAATGTTATCTAAAACAAAAAGAATAATGCATTTAGTGGCTGGAACTGGTTTTATCACATTCTGAATTGAACGTTGAAAATGAGCTTTTCAGAGCCAGCAGAGCTCAAAATAAGCAGTGATGCAAACTCAGTCATAGACATAGATTTTCACTTGCAACTTTCTTAAACATATTTAACAGTGCATGAAATGTTGTCTAAAACAAAAAGAAAATGCTTTTTAGTGGCTGGAACTGGTTTTATCACATTCTGAATTGAACGTTGAAAATGAGCTTTTCAGAGCCAGCAGAGGTCAAAATAAGCAGTAACGCAAACTCAGTCAGAGACATAGATTTTCACTTGCAACTTGCTTTAACATGTTTAACAGTGCATGAAATGTTGTCTAAAACAAAAAGATAATGCTTTTTAGTGGCTGGAACTGGTTTTATCACATTCTAAAATGAACGTTGAAAATGAGCTTATCTCAGCCAGCAGAAGGGTCAAATCACAGTAATGCAAACTAAGTCAGTGACATAGATTTTCACTTGCAACTTGCTTAAACATATTTAACAGTGCATGAAATGTTGTCTAAAACAAAAAGATAATGCTTTTTAGTAGCTGGATCTGGTTTTATAACATTCTGTGATGGACGTTGAAAATGAGCTTTTCAGAGCCAGCAGAGGTCAAAATAAGCAGTAATGCAAACTCAGTCATAGACATAGATTTTCACTTTCAACTTGCTTTAACATGTTTAACAGTGCATGAAATGTTGTCTAAAACAAAAAGAAAATGCTTTTTAGTGGCTGGAACTGGTTTTATCACATTCTGAATTGAACGTTGAAAATGAGCTTTTCAGAGCCAGCAGAGGTCAAAATAAGCAGTAATGCAAACAGTCAGAGACAAAGATTTTCACTTGCAACTTGCTTTAACATGTTTAACAGTGCATGAAATGTTGTCTAAAACAAAAAGAAAATGCTTTTTAGTGGCTGGATCTGGTTTTATCACATTCTGAATTGAACGTTGAAAATGAGCTTTTCAGAGCCAGCAGAGGTCAAATTAAGCAGTAATGCAAACTCAGTCATAGACATAGATTTTCACTTGCAACTTGCTTTAACATGTTTAACAGTGCATGAAATGTTATCTAAAACAAAAAGAATAATGCATTTTGGTGGCTGGATCTGGTTTTATCACTTTCTGAATTCAACGTTGAAAATGAGCTGTTCTCAGCCAGCAGAGGTCAAAATAAGCAGTAATGCAAACTCAGTCATAGACATAGATTTTCACTTGCAACTTGCTTTAACATATTTAACAGTGCATGAAATGTTGTCTAAAACAAAAAGAAAATGCTTTTTAGTGGCTGGATCTGGTTTTATCACATTCTGAATTGAACGTTGAAAATGAGCTTTTCAGAGCCAGCAGAGGTCAAAATAAGCAGTAATGCAAACTCAGTTAGAGACATAGATTTTCACTTGCAACTTGCTTTAACATGTTTAACAGTGCATGAAATGTTGTCTAAAACAAAAAGATAATGCTTTTTAGTGGCTGGAACTGGTTTTATCACATTCTGAATTGAACGTTGAAAATGAGCTTTTCAGAGCCAGCAGAGGTCAAAATAAGCAGTAATGCAAACTCAGTCAGAGACATAGATTTTCACTTGCAACTTGCTTTAACATGTTTAACAGTGCATGAAATGTTGTCTAAAACAAAAAGAATGATGCATTTTAGTAGCTGGATCTGGTTTTATCACATTCTGTGATGGACGTTGAAAATGAGCTTTTCAGAGCCAGCAGAGATCAAAATAAGCAGTAATGCAAACTCAGTCATAGACATAGATTTTCACTTGCAACTTTCTCAAACATATTTAACAGTGCATGAAATGTTGTCTAAAACAAAAAGAAAATGCTTTTTAGTGGCTGGAACTGGTTTTATCACATTCTGAATTGAACGTTGAAAATGAGCTTTTCAGAGCCAGCAGAGGTCAAAATAAGCAGTAATGCAAACTCAGTCAGAGACATAGATTTTCACTTGCAACTTGCTTTAACATGTTTAACAGTGCATGAAATGTTGTCTAAAACAAAAAGATAATGCTTTTTAGTGGCTGGAACTGGTTTTATCACATTCTGAATTGAACGTTGAAAATGAGCTTTTCAGAGCCAGCAGAGGTCAAAATAAGCAGTAATGCAAACTCAGTCATAGACATAGATTTTCACTTGCAACTTGCTTTAACATGTTTAACAGTGCATGAAATGTTGTCTAAAACAAAAAGAAAATGCTTTTTAGTGGCTGGAACTGGTTTTTTCACATTCTGAATTGAACGTTGAAAATGAGCTTTTCAGAGCCAGCAGAGGTCAAAATAAGCAGTAATGCAAACTCAGTCAGAGACAAAGATTTTCACTTGCAACTTGCTTTAACATGTTTAACAGTGCATGAAATGTTGTCTAAAACAAAAAGAAAATGCTTTTTAGTGGCTGGATCTGGTTTTATCACTTTCTGAATTCAACGTTGAAAATGAGCTGTTCTCAGCCAGCAGAGGTCAAAATAAGCTGTAATGCAAACTCAGTCATAGACATAGATTTTCACTTGCAACTTGCTTTAACATGTTTAACAGTGCATGAAATGTTGTCTAAAACAAAAAGAAAATGCTTTTTAGTGGCTGGAACTGGTTTTATCACATTCTGAATTGAACGTTGAAAATGAGCTTTTCAGAGCCAGCAGAGGTCAAAATAAGCAGTAATGCAAACTCAGTCAGAGACAAAGATTTTCACTTGCAACTTGCTTTAACATGTTTAACAGTGCATGAAATGTTGTCTAAAACAAAAAGAAAATGCTTTTTAGTGGCTGGATCTGGTTTTATCACATTCTGAATTGAACGTTGAAAATGAGCTTTTCAGAGCCAGCAGAGGTCAAAATAAGCAGTAATGCAAACTCAGTCATAGACATAGATTTTCACTTGCAACTTGCTTTAACATGTTTAACAGTGCATGAAATGTTATCTAAAACAAAAAGAATAATGCATTTTAGTGGCTGGATCTGGTTTTATCACTTTCTGAATTCAACGTTGAAAATGAGCTGTTCTCAGCCAGCAGAGGTCAAAATAAGCAGTAATGCAAACTCAGTCATAGACATAGATTTTCACTTGCAACTTGCTTAACATATTTAACATATTTAACAGTGCATGAAATGTTGTCTAAAACAAAAAGAAAATGCTTTTTAGTGGCTGGATCTGGTTTTATCACATTCTGAATTGAACGTTGAAAATGAGCTTTTCAGAGCCAGCAGAGGTCAAAATAAGCAGTAATGCAAACTCAGTCATAGACATAGATTTTCACTTGCAACTTGCTTTAACATGTTTAACAGTGCATGAAATGTTATCTAAAACAAAAAGAATAATGCATTTTAGTGGCTGGATCTGGTTTTATCACTTTCTGAATTCAACGTTGAAAATGAGCTGTTCTCAGCCAGCAGAGGTCAAAATAAGCAGTAATGCAAACTCAGTCATAGACATAGATTTTCACTTGCAACTTGCTTTAACATATTTAACAGTGCATGAAATGTTGTCTAAAACAAAAAGAAAATGCTTTTTAGTGGCTGGATCTGGTTTTATCACATTCTGAATTGAACGTTGAAAATGAGCTTTTCAGAGCCAGCAGAGGTCAAAATAAGCAGTAATGCAAACTCAGTCAGAGACATAGATTTTCACTTGCAACTTGCTTTAACATGTTTAACAGTGCATGAAATGTTGTCTAAAACAAAAAGATAATGCTTTTTAGTGGCTGGAACTGGTTTTATCACATTCTGAATTGAACGTTGAAAATGAGCTTTTCAGAGCCAGCAGAGGTCAAAATAAGCAGTAATGCAAACTCAGTCAGAGACATAGATTTTCACTTGCAACTTGCTTTAACATGTTTAACAGTGCATGAAATGTTGTCTAAAACAAAAAGAATGATGCATTTTAGTAGCTGGATCTGGTTTTATCACATTCTGTGATGGACGTTGAAAATGAGCTTTTCAGAGCCAGCAGAGATCAAAATAAGCAGTAATGCAAACTCAGTCATAGACATAGATTTTCACTTGCAACTTTCTCAAACATATTTAACAGTGCATGAAATGTTGTCTAAAACAAAAAGAAAATGCTTTTTAGTGGCTGGAACTGGTTTTATCACATTCTGAATTGAACGTTGAAAATGAGCTTTTCAGAGCCAACAGAGGTCAAAATAAGCAGTAATGCAAACTCAGTCAGAGACATAGATTTTCACTTGCAACTTGCTTTAACATGTTTAACAGTGCATGAAATGTTGTCTAAAACAAAAAGATAATGCTTTTTAGTGGCTGGAACTGGTTTTATCACATTCTGAATTGAACGTTGAAAATGAGCTTTTCAGAGCCAGCAGAGGTCAAAATAAGCAGTAATGCAAACTCAGTCATAGACATAGATTTTCACTTGCAACTTGCTTTAACATGTTTAACAGTGCATGAAATGTTGTCTAAAACAAAAAGAAAATGCTTTTTAGTGGCTGGAACTGGTTTTATCACATTCTGAATTGAACGTTGAAAATGAGCTTTTCAGAGCCAGCAGAGGTCAAAATAAGCAGTAATGCAAACTCAGTCAGAGACAAAGATTTTCACTTGCAACTTGCTTTAACATGTTTAACAGTGCATGAAATGTTGTCTAAAACAAAAAGAAAATGCTTTTTAGTGGCTGGATCTGGTTTTATCACTTTCTGAATTCAACGTTGAAAATGAGCTGTTCTCAGCCAGCAGAGGTCAAAATAAGCTGTAATGCAAACTCAGTCATAGACATAGATTTTCACTTGCAACTTGCTTTAACATTTTTAACAGTGCATGAAATGTTGTCTAAAACAAAAAGAAAATGCTTTTTAGTGGCTGGAACTGGTTTTATCACATTCTGAATTGAACGTTGAAAATGAGCTTTTCAGAGCCAGCAGAGGTCAAAATAAGCAGTAATGCAAACTCAGTCAGAGACAAAGATTTTCACTTGCAACTTGCTTTAACATGTTTAACAGTGCATGAAATGTTGTCTAAAACAAAAAGAAAATGCTTTTTAGTGGCTGGATCTGGTTTTATCACATTCTGAATTGAACGTTGAAAATGAGCTTTTCAGAGCCAGCAGAGGTCAAAATAAGCAGTAATGCAAACTCAGTCATAGACATAGATTTTCACTTGCAACTTGCTTTAACATGTTTAACAGTGCATGAAATGTTATCTAAAACAAAAAGAATAATGCATTTTAGTGGCTGGATCTGGTTTTATCACTTTCTGAATTCAACGTTGAAAATGAGCTGTTCTCAGCCAGCAGAGGTCAAAATAAGCAGTAATGCAAACTCAGTCATAGACATAGATTTTCACTTGCAACTTGCTTTAACATATTTAACAGTGCATGAAATGTTGTCTAAAACAAAAAGAAAATGCTTTTTAGTGGCTGGATCTGGTTTTATCACATTCTGAATTGAACGTTGAAAATGAGCTTTTCAGAGCCAGCAGAGGTCAAAATAAGCAGTAATGCAAACTCAGTCAGAGACATAGATTTTCACTTGCAACTTGCTTTAACATGTTTAACAGTGCATGAAATGTTGTCTAAAACAAAAAGATAATGCTTTTTAGTGGCTGGAACTGGTTTTATCACATTCTGAATTGAACGTTGAAAATGAGCTTTTTAGAGCCAGCAGAGGTCAAAATAAGCAGTAATGCAAACTCAGTCAGAGACATAGATTTTCACTTGCAACTTGCTTTAACATGTTTAACAGTGCATGAAATGTTGTCTAAAACAAAAAGAATGATGCATTTTAGTAGCTGGATCTGGTTTTATCACATTCTGTGATGGACGTTGAAAATGAGCTTTTCAGAGCCAGCAGAGATCAAAATAAGCAGTAATGCAAACTCAGTCATAGACATAGATTTTCACTTGCAACTTTCTCAAACATATTTAACAGTGCATGAAATGTTGTCTAAAACAAAAAGAAAATGCTTTTTAGTGGCTGGAACTGGTTTTATCACATTCTGAATTGAACGTTGAAAATGAGCTTTTCAGAGCCAGCAGAGGTCAAAATAAGCAGTAATGCAAACTCAGTCAGAGACATAGATTTTCACTTGCAACTTGCTTTAACATGTTTAACAGTGCATGAAATGTTGTCTAAAACAAAAAGATAATGCTTTTTAGTGGCTGGAACTGGTTTTATCACATTCTGAATTGAACGTTGAAAATGAGCTTTTCAGAGCCAGCAGAGGTCAAAATAAGCAGTAATGCAAACTCAGTCATAGACATAGATTTTCACTTGCAACTTGCTTTAACATGTTTAACAGTGCATGAAATGTTGTCTAAAACAAAAAGAAAATGCTTTTTAGTGGCTGGAACTGGTTTTATCACATTCTGAATTGAACGTTGAAAATGAGCTTTTCAGAGCCAGCAGAGGTCAAAATAAGCAGTAATGCAAACTCAGTCAGAGACAAAGATTTTCACTTGCAACTTGCTTTAACATGTTTAACAGTGCATGAAATGTTGTCTAAAACAAAAAGAAAATGCTTTTTAGTGGCTGGATCTGGTTTTATCACATTCTGAATTGAACGTTGAAAATGAGCTTTTCAGAGCCAGCAGAGGTCAAAATAAGCAGTAATGCAAATTCAGTCATAGACATAGATTTTCACTTGCAACTTGCTTTAACATGTTTAACAGTGCATGAAATGTTATCTAAAACAAAAAGAATAATGCATTTTAGTGGCTGGAACTGGTTTTATCACATTCTGAATTGAACGTTGAAAATGAGCTTTTCAGAGCCAGCAGAGGTCAAAATAAGCAGTAATGCAAACTCAGTCAGAGACATAGATTTTCACTTGCAACTTGCTTTAACATGTTTAACAGTGCATGAAATGTTGTCTAAAACAAAAAGAATGATGCATTTTAGTAGCTGGATCTGGTTTTATCACATTCTGTGATGGACGTTGAAAATGAGCTTTTCAGAGCCAGCAGAGATCAAAATAAGCAGTAATGCAAACTCAATCATAGACATAGATTTTCACTTGCAACTTTCTCAAACATATTTAACAGTGCATGAAATGTTGTCTAAAACAAAAAGAAAATGCTTTTTAGTGGCTGGAACTGGTTTTATCACATTCTGAATTGAACGTTGAAAATGAGCTTTTCAGAGCCAGCAGAGGTCAAAATAAGCAGTAATGCAAACTCAGTCAGAGACATAGATTTTCACTTGCAACTTGCTTTAACATGTTTAACAGTGCATGAAATGTTGTCTAAAACAAAAAGATAATGCTTTTTAGTGGCTGGAACTGGTTTTATCACATTCTGAATTGAACGTTGAAAATGAGCTTTTCAGAGCCAGCAGAGGTCAAAATAAGCAGTAATGCAAACTCAGTCATAGACATAGATTTTCACTTGCAACTTGCTTTAACATGTTTAACAGTGCATGAAATGTTGTCTAAAACAAAAAGAAAATGCTTTTTAGTGGCTGGAACTGGTTTTATCACATTCTGAATTGAACGTTGAAAATGAGCTTTTCAGAGCCAGCAGAGGTCAAAATAAGCAGTAATGCAAACTCAGTCAGAGACAAAGATTTTCACTTGCAACTTGCTTTAACATGTTTAACAGTGCATGAAATGTTGTCTAAAACAAAAAGAAAATGCTTTTTAGTGGCTGGATCTGGTTTTATCACTTTCTGAATTCAACGTTGAAAATGAGCTGTTCTCAGCCAGCAGAGGTCAAAATAAGCTGTAATGCAAACTCAGTCATAGACATAGATTTTCACTTGCAACTTGCTTTAACATGTTTAACAGTGCATGAAATGTTGTCTAAAACAAAAAGATAATGCTTTTTAGTGGCTGGAACTGGTTTTATCACATTCTGAATTGAACGTTGAAAATGAGCTTTTCAGAGCCAGCAGAGGTCAAAATAAGCAGTAATGCAAACTCAGTCAGAGACAAAGATTTTCACTTGCAACTTGCTTTAACATGTTTAACAGTGCATGAAATGTTGTCTAAAACAAAAAGAAAATGCTTTTTAGTGGCTGGATCTGGTTTTATCACATTCTGAATTGAACGTTGAAAATAAGCTTTTCAGAGCCAGCAGAGGTCAAAATAAGCAGTAATGCAACTCAGTCATAGACATAGATTTTCACTTGCAACTTGCTTTAACATGTTTAACAGTGCATGAAATGTTATCTAAAACAAAAAGAATAATGCATTTTAGTGGCTGGATCTGGTTTTATCACTTTCTGAATTCAACGTTGAAAATGAGCTGTTCTCAGCCAGCAGAGGTCAAAATAAGCAGTAATGCAAACTCAGTCATAGACATAGATTTTCACTTGCAACTTGCTTTAACATATTTAACAGTGCATGAAATGTTGTCTAAAACAAAAAGAAAATGCTTTTTAGTGGCTGGATCTGGTTTTATCACATTCTGAATTGAACGTTGAAAATGAGCTTTTCAGAGCCAGCAGAGGTCAAAATAAGCAGTAATGCAAACTCAGTCATAGACATAGATTTTCACTTGCAACTTGCTTTAACATGTTTAACAGTGCATGAAATGTTATCTAAAACAAAAAGAATAATGCATTTTAGTGGCTGGATCTGGTTTTATCACTTTCTGAATTCAACGTTGAAAATGAGCTGTTCTCAGCCAGCAGAGGTCAAAATAAGCAGTAATGCAAACTCAGTCATAGACATAGATTTTCACTTGCAACTTGCTTTAACATATTTAACAGTGCATGAAATGTTGTCTAAAACAAAAAGAAAATGCTTTTTAGTGGCTGGATCTGGTTTTATCACATTCTGAATTGAACGTTGAAAATGAGCTTTTCAGAGCCAGCAGAGGTCAAAATAAGCAGTAATGCAAACTCAGTCAGAGACATAGATTTTCACTTGCAACTTGCTTTAACATGTTTAACAGTGCATGAAATGTTGTCTAAAACAAAAAGATAATGCTTTTTAGTGGCTGGAACTGGTTTTATCACATTCTGAATTGAACGTTGAAAATGAGCTTTTCAGAGCCAGCAGAGGTCAAAATAAGCAGTAATGCAAACTCAGTCAGAGACAAAGATTTTCACTTGCAACTTGCTTTAACATGTTTAACAGTGCATGAAATGTTGTCTAAAACAAAAAGAAAATGCTTTTTAGTGGCTGGATCTGGTTTTATCACATTCTGAATTGAACGTTGAAAATGAGCTTTTCAGAGCCAGCAGAGGTCAAAATAAGCAGTAATGCAAACTCAGTCAGAGACATAGATTTTCACTTGCAACTTGCTTTAACATGTTTAACAGTGCATGAAATGTTGTCTAAAACAAAAAGATAATGCTTTTTAGTGGCTGGATCTGGTTTTATCACATTCTGAATTGAACGTTGAAAATGAGCTTTTCAGAGCCAGCAGAGGTCAAAATAAGCAGTAATGCAAACTCAGTCAGAGACATAGATTTTCACTTGCAACTTGCTTTAACATGTTTAACAGTGCATGAAATGTTGTCTAAAACAAAAAGATAATGCTTTTTAGTGGCTGGAACTGGTTTTATCACATTCTGAATTGAACGTTGAAAATGAGCTTTTCAGAGCCAGCAGAGGTCAAAATAAGCAGTAATGCAAACTCAGTCAGAGACATAGATTTTCACTTGCAACTTGCTTTAACATGTTTAACAGTGCATGAAATGTTGTCTAAAACAAAAAGAATGATGCATTTTAGTAGCTGGATCTGGTTTTATCACATTCTGTGATGGACGTTGAAAATGAGCTTTTCAGAGCCAGCAGAGATCAAAATAAGCAGTAATGCAAACTCAGTCATAGACATAGATTTTCACTTGCAACTTTCTCAAACATATTTAACAGTGCATGAAATGTTGTCTAAAACAAAAAGAAAATGCTTTTTAGTGGCTGGAACTGGTTTTATCACATTCTGAATTGAACGTTGAAAATGAGCTTTTCAGAGCCAGCAGAGGTCAAAATAAGCAGTAATGCAAACTCAGTCAGAGACATAGATTTTCACTTGCAACTTGCTTTAACATGTTTAACAGTGCATGAAATGTTGTCTAAAACAAAAAGATAATGCTTTTTAGTGGCTGGAACTGGTTTTATCACATTCTGAATTGAACGTTGAAAATGAGCTTTTCAGAGCCAGCAGAGGTCAAAATAAGCAGTAATGCAAACTCAGTCATAGACATAGATTTTCACTTGCAACTTGCTTTAACATGTTTAACAGTGCATGAAATGTTGTCTAAAACAAAAAGAAAATGCTTTTTAGTGGCTGGAACTGGTTTTATCACATTCTGAATTGAACGTTGAAAATGAGCTTTTCAGAGCCAGCAGAGGTCAAAATAAGCAGTAATGCAAACTCAGTCAGAGACAAAGATTTTCACTTGCAACTTGCTTTAACATGTTTAACAGTGCATGAAATGTTGTCTAAAACAAAAAGAAAATGCTTTTTAGTGGCTGGATCTGGTTTTATCACATTCTGAATTGAACGTTGAAAATGAGCTTTTCAGAGCCAGCAGAGGTCAAAATAAGCAGTAATGCAAATTCAGTCATAGACATAGATTTTCACTTGCAACTTGCTTTAACATGTTTAACAGTGCATGAAATGTTATCTAAAACAAAAAGAATAATGCATTTTAGTGGCTGGAACTGGTTTTATCACATTCTGAATTGAACGTTGAAAATGAGCTTTTCAGAGCCAGCAGAGGTCAAAATAAGCAGTAATGCAAACTCAGTCAGAGACATAGATTTTCACTTGCAACTTGCTTTAACATGTTTAACAGTGCATGAAATGTTGTCTAAAACAAAAAGAATGATGCATTTTAGTAGCTGGATCTGGTTTTATCACATTCTGTGATGGACGTTGAAAATGAGCTTTTCAGAGCCAGCAGAGATCAAAATAAGCAGTAATGCAAACTCAGTCATAGACATAGATTTTCACTTGCAACTTTCTCAAACATATTTAACAGTGCATGAAATGTTGTCTAAAACAAAAAGAAAATGCTTTTTAGTGGCTGGAACTGGTTTTATCAC
This sequence comes from Danio rerio, assembly GCF_052040795.2. Taxonomy (NCBI): domain Eukaryota; kingdom Metazoa; phylum Chordata; class Actinopteri; order Cypriniformes; family Danionidae; genus Danio; species Danio rerio. The sequence goes on along the minus strand of NC_141036.1, from coordinate 20,081,826 downwards.
ATTCTGAATTGAACGTTGAAAATGAGCTTTTCAGAGCCAGCAGAGGTCAAAATAAGCAGTAATGCAAACTCAGTCAGAGACATAGATTTTCACTTGCAACTTGCTTTAACATGTTTAACAGTGCATGAAATGTTGTCTAAAACAAAAAAGATAATGCTTTTTAGTGGCTGGAACTGGTTTTATCACATTCTGAATTGAACGTTGAAAATTAGCTTTTCAGAGCCAGCAGAGGTCAAAATAAGCAGTAATGCAAACTCAGTCATAGACATAGATTTTCACTTGCAACTTGCTTTAACATGTTTAACAGTGCATGAAATGTTGTCTAAAACAAAAAGAAAATGCTTTTTAGTGGCTGGAACTGGTTTTATCACATTCTGAATTGAACGTTGAAAATGAGCTTTTCAGAGCCAGCAGAGGTCAAAATAAGCAGTAATGCAAACTCAGTCAGAGACAAAGATTTTCACTTGCAACTTGCTTTAACATGTTTAACAGTGCATGAAATGTTGTCTAAAACAAAAAGAAAATGCTTTTTAGTGGCTGGATCTGGTTTTATCACATTCTGAATTGAACGTTGAAAATGAGCTTTTCAGAGCCAGCAGAGGTCAAAATAAGCAGTAATGCAAATTCAGTCATAGACATAGATTTTCACTTGCAACTTGCTTTAACATGTTTAACAGTGCATGAAATGTTATCTAAAACAAAAAGAATAATGCATTTTAGTGGCTGGAACTGGTTTTATCACATTCTGAATTGAACGTTGAAAATGAGCTTTTCAGAGCCAGCAGAGGTCAAAATAAGCAGTAATGCAAACTCAGTCAGAGACATAGATTTTCACTTGCAACTTGCTTTAACATGTTTAACAGTGCATGAAATGTTGTCTAAAACAAAAAGAATGATGCATTTTAGTAGCTGGATCTGGTTTTATCACATTCTGTGATGGACGTTGAAAATGAGCTTTTCAGAGCCAGCAGAGGTCAAAATAAGCAGTAATGCAAACTCAGTCAGAGACATAGATTTTCACTTGCAACTTGCTTTAACATGTTTAACAGTGCATGAAATGTTGTCTAAAAGAAAAAAGATAATGCTTTTTAGTGGCTGGAAATGGTTTTATCACATTCTGAATTGAACGTTGAAAATGAGCTTTTCAGAGCCAGCAGAGGTCAAAATAAGCAGTAATGCAAACTCAGTCATAGACATAGATTTTCACTTGCAACTTGCTTTAACATGTTTAACAGTGCATGAAATGTTGTCTAAAACAAAAAGAAAATGCTTTTTAGTGGCTGGAACTGGTTTTATCACATTCTGAATTGAACGTTGAAAATGAGCTTTTCAGAGCCAGCAGAGGTCAAAATAAGCAGTAATGCAAACTCAGTCAGAGACAAAGATTTTCACTTGCAACTTGCTTTAACATGTTTAACAGTGCATGAAATGTTGTCTAAAACAAAAAGAAAATGCTTTTTAGTGGCTGGATCTGGTTTTATCACTTTCTGAATTCAACGTTGAAAATGAGCTGTTCTCAGCCAGCAGAGGTCAAAATAAGCTGTAATGCAAACTCAGTCATAGACATAGATTTTCACTTGCAACTTGCTTTAACATGTTTAACAGTGCATGAAATGTTGTCTAAAACAAAAAGATAATGCTTTTTAGTGGCTGGAACTGGTTTTATCACATTCTGAATTGAACGTTGAAAATGAGCTTTTCAGAGCCAGCAGAGGTCAAAATAAGCAGTAATGCAAACTCAGTCAGAGACAAAGATTTTCACTTGCAACTTGCTTTAACATGTTTAACAGTGCATGAAATGTTGTCTAAAACAAAAAGAAAATGCTTTTTAGTGGCTGGATCTGGTTTTATCACATTCTGAATTGAACGTTGAAAATAAGCTTTTCAGAGCCAGCAGAGGTCAAAATAAGCAGTAATGCAAACTCAGTCATAGACATAGATTTTCACTTGCAACTTGCTTTAACATGTTTAACAGTGCATGAAATGTTATCTAAAACAAAAAGAATAATGCATTTTAGTGGCTGGATCTGGTTTTATCACTTTCTGAATTCAACGTTGAAAATGAGCTGTTCTCAGCCAGCAGAGGTCAAAATAAGCAGTAATGCAAACTCAGTCATAGACATAGATTTTCACTTGCAACTTGCTTTAACATATTTAACAGTGCATGAAATGTTGTCTAAAACAAAAAGAAAATGCTTTTTAGTGGCTGGATCTGGTTTTATCACATTCTGAATTGAACGTTGAAAATGAGCTTTTCAGAGCCAGCAGAGGTCAAAATAAGCAGTAATGCAAACTCAGTCATAGACATAGATTTTCACTTGCAACTTGCTTTAACATGTTTAACAGTGCATGAAATGTTATCTAAAACAAAAAGAATAATGCATTTTAGTGGCTGGATCTGGTTTTATCACTTTCTGAATTCAACGTTGAAAATGAGCTGTTCTCAGCCAGCAGAGGTCAAAATAAGCAGTAATGCAAACTCAGTCATAGACATAGATTTTCACTTGCAACTTGCTTTAACATATTTAACAGTGCATGAAATGTTGTCTAAAACAAAAAGAAAATGCTTTTTAGTGGCTGGATCTGGTTTTATCACATTCTGAATTGAACGTTAAAAATGAGCTTTTCAGAGCCAGCAGAGGTCAAAATAAGCAGTAATGCAAACTCAGTCAGAGACATAGATTTTCACTTGCAACTTGCTTTAACATGTTTAACAGTGCATGAAATGTTGTCTAAAACAAAAAGAATGATGCATTTTAGTAGCTGGATCTGGTTTTATCACATTCTGTGATGGACGTTGAAAATGAGCTTTTCAGAGCCAGCAGAGATCAAAATAAGCAGTAATGCAAACTCAGTCATAGACATAGATTTTCACTTGCAACTTTCTCAAACATATTTAACAGTGCATGAAATGTTGTCTAAAACAAAAAGAAAATGCTTTTTAGTGGCTGGAACTGGTTTTATCACATTCTGAATTGAACGTTGAAAATGAGCTTTTCAGAGCCAGCAGAGGTCAAAATAAGCAGTAATGCAAACTCAGTCAGAGACATAGATTTTCACTTGCAACTTGCTTTAACATGTTTAACAGTGCATGAAATGTTGTCTAAAACAAAAAGATAATGCTTTTTAGTGGCTGGAACTGGTTTTATCACATTCTGAATTGAACGTTGAAAATGAGCTTTTCAGAGCCAGCAGAGGTCAAAATAAGCAGTAATGCAAACTCAGTCATAGACATAGATTTTCACTTGCAACTTGCTTTAACATGTTTAACAGTGCATGAAATGTTGTCTAAAACAAAAAGAAAATGCTTTTTAGTGGCTGGAACTGGTTTTATCACATTCTGAATTGAACGTTGAAAATGAGCTTTTCAGAGCCAGCAGAGGTCAAAATAAGCAGTAATGCAAACTCAGTCAGAGACAAAGATTTTCACTTGCAACTTGCTTTAACATGTTTAACAGTGCATGAAATGTTGTCTAAAACAAAAAGAAAATGCTTTTTAGTGGCTGGATCTGGTTTTATCACTTTCTGAATTCAACGTTGAAAATGAGCTGTTCTCAGCCAGCAGAGGTCAAAATAAGCTGTAATGCAAACTCAGTCATAGACATAGATTTTCACTTGCAACTTGCTTTAACATTTTTAACAGTGCATGAAATGTTGTCTAAAACAAAAAGAAAATGCTTTTTAGTGGCTGGAACTGGTTTTATCACATTCTGAATTGAACGTTGAAAATGAGCTTTTCAGAGCCAGCAGAGGTCAAAATAAGCAGTAATGCAAACTCAGTCAGAGACAAAGATTTTCACTTGCAACTTGCTTTAACATGTTTAACAGTGCATGAAATGTTGTCTAAAACAAAAAGAAAATGCTTTTTAGTGGCTGGATCTGGTTTTATCACATTCTGAATTGAACGTTGAAAATGAGCTTTTCAGAGCCAGCAGAGGTCAAAATAAGCAGTAATGCAAACTCAGTCATAGACATAGATTTTCACTTGCAACCTGCTTTAACATGTTTAACAGTGCATGAAATGTTATCTAAAACAAAAAGAATAATGCATTTTAGTGGCTGGATCTGGTTTTATCACTTTCTGAATTCAACGTTGAAAATGAGCTGTTCTCAGCCAGCAGAGGTCAAAATAAGCAGTAATGCAAACTCAGTCATAGACATAGATTTTCACTTGCAACTTGCTTTAACATATTTAACAGTGCATGAAATGTTGTCTAAAACAAAAAGAAAATGCTTTTTAGTGGCTGGATCTGGTTTTATCACATTCTGAATTGAACGTTGAAAATGAGCTTTTCAGAGCCAGCAGAGGTCAAAATAAGCAGTAATGCAAACTCAGTCAGAGACATAGATTTTCACTTGCAACTTGCTTTAACATGTTTAACAGTGCATGAAATGTTGTCTAAAACAAAAAGATAATGCTTTTTAGTGGCTGGAACTGGTTTTATCACATTCTGAATTGAACGTTGAAAATGAGCTTTTCAGAGCCAGCAGAGGTCAAAATAAGCAGTAATGCAAACTCAGTCAGAGACATAGATTTTCACTTGCAACTTGCTTTAACATGTTTAACAGTGCATGAAATGTTGTCTAAAACAAAAAGAATGATGCATTTTAGTAGCTGGATCTGGTTTTATCACATTCTGTGATGGATGTTGAAAATGAGCTTTTCAGAGCCAGCAGAGATCAAAATAAGCAGTAATGCAAACTCAGTCATAGACATAGATTTTCACTTGCAACTTTCTCAAACATATTTAACAGTGCATGAAATGTTGTCTAAAACAAAAAGAAAATGCTTTTTAGTGGCTGGAACTGGTTTTATCACATTCTGAATTGAACGGTGAAAATGAGCTTTTCAGAGCCAGCAGAGGTCAAAATAAGCAGTAATGCAAACTCAGTCAGAGACATAGATTTTCACTTGCAACTTGCTTTAACATGTTTAACAGTGCATGAAATGTTGTCTAAAACAAAAAGATAATGCTTTTTAGTGGCTGGATCTGGTTTTATCACATTCTGAATTGAACGTTGAAAATGAGCTTTTCAGAGCCAGCAGAAGTCAAAATAAGCAGTAATGCAAACTCAGTCAGAGACATAGATTTTCACTTGCAACTTGCTTTAACATGTTTAACAGTGCATGAAATGTTGTCTAAAACAAAAAGATAATGCTTTTTAGTGGCTGGAACTGGTTTTATCACATTCTGAATTGAACGTTGAAAATGAGCTTTTCAGAGCCAGCAGAGGTCAAAATAAGCAGTAATGCAAACTCAGTCAGAGACATAGATTTTCACTTGCAACTTGCTTTAACATGTTTAACAGTGCATGAAATGTTGTCTAAAACAAAAAGAATGATGCATTTTAGTAGCTGGATCTGGTTTTATCACATTCTGTGATGGACGTTGAAAATGAGCTTTTCAGAGCCAGCAGAGATCAAAATAAGCAGTAATGCAAACTCAGTCATAGACATAGATTTTCACTTGCAACTTTCTCAAACATATTTAACAGTGCATGAAATGTTGTCTAAAACAAAAAGAAAATGCTTTTTAGTGGCTGGAACTGGTTTTATCACATTCTGAATTGAACGTTGAAAATGAGCTTTTCAGAGCCAGCAGAGGTCAAAATAAGCAGTAATGCAAACTCAGTCAGAGACATAGATTTTCACTTGCAACTTGCTTTAACATGTTTAACAGTGCATGAAATGTTGTCTAAAACAAAAAGATAATGCTTTTTAGTGGCTGGAACTGGTTTTATCACATTCTGAATTGAACGTTGAAAATGAGCTTTTCAGAGCCAGCAGAGGTCAAAATAAGCAGTAATGCAAACTCAGTCATAGACATAGATTTTCACTTGCAACTTGCTTTAACATGTTTAACAGTGCATGAAATGTTGTCTAAAACAAAAAGAAAATGCTTTTTAGTGGCTGGAACTGGTTTTATCACATTCTGAATTGAACGTTGAAAATGAGCTTTTCAGAGCCAGCAGAGGTCAAAATAAGCAGTAATGCAAACTCAGTCAGAGACAAAGATTTTCACTTGCAACTTGCTTTAACATGTTTAACAGTGCATGAAATGTTGTCTAAAACAAAAAGAAAATGCTTTTTAGTGGCTGGATCTGGTTTTATCACATTCTGAATTGAACGTTGAAAATGAGCTTTTCAGAGCCAGCAGAGGTCAAAATAAGCAGTAATGCAAACTCAGTCATAGACATAGATTTTCACTTGCAACTTGCTTTAACATGTTTAACAGTGCATGAAATGTTGTCTAAAACAAAAAGAAAATGCTTTTTAGTGGCTGGATCTGGTTTTATCACTTTCTGAATTCAACGTTGAAAATGAGCTGTTCTCAGCCAGCAGAGGTCAAAATAAGCTGTAATGCAAACTCAGTCATAGACATAGATTTTCACTTGCAACTTGCTTTAACATTTTTAACAGTGCATGAAATGTTGTCTAAAACAAAAAGAAAATGCTTTTTAGTGGCTGGAACTGGTTTTATCACATTCTGAATTGAACGTTGAAAATGAGCTTTTCAGAGCCAGCAGAGGTCAAAATAAGCAGTAATGCAAACTCAGTCAGAGACAAAGATTTTCACTTGCAACTTGCTTTAACATGTTTAACAGTGCATGAAATGTTGTCTAAAACAAAAAGAAAATGCTTTTTAGTGGCTGGATCTGGTTTTATCACATTCTGAATTGAACGTTGAAAATGAGCTTTTCAGAGCCAGCAGAGGTCAAAATAAGCAGTAATGCAAACTCAGTCATAGACATAGATTTTCACTTGCAACCTGCTTTAACATGTTTAACAGTGCATGAAATGTTATCTAAAACAAAAAGAATAATGCATTTTAGTGGCTGGATCTGGTTTTATCACTTTCTGAATTCAACGTTGAAAATGAGCTGTTCTCAGCCAGCAGAGGTCAAAATAAGCAGTAATGCAAACTCAGTCATAGACATAGATTTTCACTTGCAACTTGCTTTAACATATTTAACAGTGCATGAAATGTTGTCTAAAACAAAAAGAAAATGCTTTTTAGTGGCTGGATCTGGTTTTATCACATTCTGAATTGAACGTTGAAAATGAGCTTTTCAGAGCCAGCAGAGGTCAAAATAAGCAGTAATGCAAACTCAGTCAGAGACATAGATTTTCACTTGCAACTTGCTTTAACATGTTTAACAGTGCATGAAATGTTGTCTAAAACAAAAAGATAATGCTTTTTAGTGGCTGGAACTGGTTTTATCACATTCTGAATTGAACGTTGAAAATGAGCTTTTCAGAGCCAGCAGAGGTCAAAATAAGCAGTAATGCAAACTCAGTCAGAGACATAGATTTTCACTTGCAACTTGCTTTAACATGTTTAACAGTGCATGAAATGTTGTCTAAAACAAAAAGAATGATGCATTTTAGTAGCTGGATCTGGTTTTATCACATTCTGTGATGGACGTTGAAAATGAGCTTTTCAGAGCCAGCAGAGATCAAAATAAGCAGTAATGCAAACTCAGTCATAGACATAGATTTTCACTTGCAACTTTCTCAAACATATTTAACAGTGCATGAAATGTTGTCTAAAACAAAAAGAAAATGCTTTTTAGTGGCTGGAACTGGTTTTATCACATTCTGAATTGAACGGTGAAAATGAGCTTTTCAGAGCCAGCAGAGGTCAAAATAAGCAGTAATGCAAACTCAGTCAGAGACATAGATTTTCACTTGCAACTTGCTTTAACATGTTTAACAGTGCATGAAATGTTGTCTAAAACAAAAAGATAATGCTTTTTAGTGGCTGGATCTGGTTTTATCACATTCTGAATTGAACGTTGAAAATGAGCTTTTCAGAGCCAGCAGAAGTCAAAATAAGCAGTAATGCAAACTCAGTCAGAGACATAGATTTTCACTTGCAACTTGCTTTAACATGTTTAACAGTGCATGAAATGTTGTCTAAAACAAAAAGATAATGCTTTTTAGTGGCTGGAACTGGTTTTATCACATTCTGAATTGAACGTTGAAAATGAGCTTTTCAGAGCCAGCAGAGGTCAAAATAAGCAGTAATGCAAACTCAGTCAGAGACATAGATTTTCACTTGCAACTTGCTTTAACATGTTTAACAGTGCATGAAATGTTGTCTAAAACAAAAAGAATGATGCATTTTAGTAGCTGGATCTGGTTTTATCACATTCTGTGATGGACGTTGAAAATGAGCTTTTCAGAGCCAGCAGAGATCAAAATAAGCAGTAATGCAAACTCAGTCATAGACATAGATTTTCACTTGCAACTTTCTCAAACATATTTAACAGTGCATGAAATGTTGTCTAAAACAAAAAGAAAATGCTTTTTAGTGGCTGGAACTGGTTTTATCACATTCTGAATTGAACGTTGAAAATGAGCTTTTCAGAGCCAGCAGAGGTCAAAATAAGCAGTAATGCAAACTCAGTCAGAGACATAGATTTTCACTTGCAACTTGCTTTAACATGTTTAACAGTGCATGAAATGTTGTCTAAAACAAAAAGATAATGCTTTTTAGTGGCTGGAACTGGTTTTATCACATTCTGAATTGAACGTTGAAAATGAGCTTTTCAGAGCCAGCAGAGGTCAAAATAAGCAGTAATGCAAACTCAGTCATAGACATAGATTTTCACTTGCAACTTGCTTTAACATGTTTAACAGTGCATGAAATGTTGTCTAAAACAAAAAGAAAATGCTTTTTAGTGGCTGGAACTGGTTTTATCACATTCTGAATTGAACGTTGAAAATGAGCTTTTCAGAGCCAGCAGAGGTCAAAATAAGCAGTAATGCAAACTCAGTCAGAGACAAAGATTTTCACTTGCAACTTGCTTTAACATGTTTAACAGTGCATGAAATGTTGTCTAAAACAAAAAGAAAATGCTTTTTAGTGGCTGGATCTGGTTTTATCACATTCTGAATTGAACGTTGAAAATGAGCTTTTCAGAGCCAGCAGAGGTCAAAATAAGCAGTAATGCAAACTCAGTCATAGACATAGATTTTCACTTGCAACTTGCTTTAACATGTTTAACAGTGCATGAAATGTTATCTAAAACAAAAAGAATAATGCATTTTAGTGGCTGGATCTGGTTTTATCACTTTCTGAAATCAACGTTGAAAATGAGCTTTTCAGAGCCAGCAGAGGTCAAAATAAGCAGTAATGCAAACTCAGTCAGAGACAAAGATTTTCACTTGCAACTTGCTTTAACATGTTTAACAGTGCATGAAATGTTGTCTAAAACAAAAAGAAAATGCTTTTTAGTGGCTGGATCTGGTTTTATCACATTCTGAATTGAACGTTGAAAATGAGCTTTTCAGAGCCAGCAGAGGTTAAAATAAGCAGTAATGCAAACTCAGTCAGAGACATAGATTTTCACTTGCAACTTGCTTTAACATGTTTAACAGTGCATGAAATGTTGTCTAAAACAAAAAGATAATGCTTTTTAGTGGCTGGAACTGGTTTTATCACATTCTGAATTGAACGTTGAAAATGAGCTTTTCAGAGCCAGCAGAGGTCAAAATAAGCAGTAATGCAAACTCAGTCATAGACATAGATTTTCACTTGCAACTTGCTTTAACATGTTTAACAGTGCATGAAATGTTGTCTAAAACAAAAAGAAAATGCTTTTTAGTGGCTGGAACTGGTTTTATCACATTCTGAATTGAACGTTGAAAATGAGCTTTTCAGAGCCAGCAGAGGTCAAAATAAGCAGTAATGCAAACTCAGTCAGAGACAAAGATTTTCACTTGCAACTTGCTTTAACATGTTTAACAGTGCATGAAATGTTGTCTAAAACAAAAAGAAAATGCTTTTTAGTGGCTGGATCTGGTTTTATCACATTCTGAATTGAACGTTGAAAATGAGCTTTTCAGAGCCAGCAGAGGTCAAAATAAGCAGTAATGCAAACTCAGTCATAGACATAGATTTTCACTTGCAACTTGCTTTAACATGTTTAACAGTGCATGAAATGTTATCTAAAACAAAAAGAATAATGCATTTTAGTGGCTGGAACTGGTTTTATCACATTTTGAATTGAACGTTGAAAATGAGCTTTTCAGAGCCAGCAGAGGTCAAAATAAGCAGTAATGCAAACTCAGTCATAGACATAGATTTTCACTTGCAACTTGCTTTAACATGTTTAACAGTGCATGAAATGTTATCTAAAACAAAAAGAATAATGCATTTTAGTGGCTGGATCTGGTTTTATCACTTTCTGAATTCAACGTTGAAAATGAGCTGTTCTCAGCCAGCAGAGGTCAAAATAAGCTGTAATGCAAACTCAGTCATAGACATAGATTTTCACTTGCAACTTGCTTTAACATATTTAACAGTGCATGAAATGTTGTCTAAAACAAAAAGAAAATGCTTTTTAGTGGCTGGATCTGGTTTTATCACATTCTGAATTGAACGTTGAAAATGAGCTTTTCAGAGCCAGCAGAGGTCAAAATAAGCAGTAATGCAAACTCAGTCAGAGACAAAGATTTTCACTTGCAACTTGCTTTAACATGTTTAACAGTGCATGACATGTTGTCTAAAACAAAAAGAAAATGCTTTTTAGTGGCTGGATCTGGTTTTATCACATTCTGAATTGAACGTTGAAAATGAGCTTTTCAGAGCCAGCAGAGGTCAAAATAAGCAGTAATGCAAACTCAGTCATAGACATAGATTTTCACTTGCAACTTGCTTTAACATGTTTAACAGTGCATGAAATGTTATCTAAAACAAAAAGAATAATGCATTTTAGTGGCTGGAACTGGTTTTATCACATTCTGAATTGAACGTTGAAAATGAGCTTTTCAGAGCCAGCAGAGGTCAAAATAAGCAGTGATGCAAACTCAGTCATAGACATAGATTTTCACTTGCAACTTTCTTAAACATATTTAACAGTGCATGAAATGTTGTCTAAAACAAAAAGAAAATGCTTTTTAGTGGCTGGAACTGGTTTTATCACATTCTGAATTGAACGTTGAAAATGAGCTTTTCAGAGCCAGCAGAGGTCAAAATAAGCAGTAATGCAAACTCAGTCATAGACATAGATTTTCACTTGCAACTTGCTTTAACATGTTTAACAGTGCATGAAATGTTATCTAAAACAAAAAGAATAATGCATTTTAGTGGCTGGATCTGGTTTTATCACTTTCTGAATTCAACGTTGAAAATGAGCTGTTCTCAGCCAGCAGAGGTCAAAATAAGCAGTAATGCAAACTCAGTCAGAGACATAGATTTTCACTTGCAACTTGCTTTAACATGTTTAACAGTGCATGAAATGTTGTCTAAAACAAAAAGAAAATGCTTTTTAGTGGCTGGAACTGGTTTTATCACATTCTGAATTGAACGTTGAAAATGAGCTTTTCAGAGCCAGCAGAGGTCAAAATAAGCAGTAATGCAAACTCAGTCAGAGACAAAGATTTTCACTTGCAACTTGCTTTAACATGTTTAACAGTGCATGAAATGTTGTCTAAAACAAAAAGATAATGCTTTTTAGTGGCTGGAACTGGTTTTATCACATTCTGAATTGAACGTTGAAAATGAGCTTTTAGGAGCCAGCAGAGGTCAAAATAAGCGGTAATGCAAACTCAGTCAGAGACAAAGATTTTCACTTGCAACTTGCTTTAACATGTTTAACAGTGCATGAAATGTTGTCTAAAACAAAAAGAAAATGCTTTTTAGTGGCTGGATCTGGTTTTATCACATTCTGAATTGAACGTTGAAAATGAGCTTTTCAGAGCCAGCAGAGGTCAAAATAAGCAGTAATGCAAACTCAGTCATAGACATAGATTTTCACTTGCATCTTGCTTTAACATGTTTAACAGTGCATGAAATGTTATCTAAAACAAAAAGAAAATGCTTATTAGTGGCTGGATCTGGTTTTATCACTTTCTGAATTCAAAGTTGAAAATGAGCTTTTCAGAGCAAGCAGAGGTCAAAATAAGCAGTAATGCAAACTCAGTCATAGACATAGATTTTCACTTGCAACTTGCTTTAACATGTTTAACAGTGCATGAAATGTTATCTAAAACAAAAAGAATAATGCATTTTAGTGGCTGGATCTGGTTTTATCACTTTCTGAATTCAACGTTGAAAATGAGCTGTTCTCAGCCAGCAGAGGTCAAAATAAGCAGTAATGCAAACTCAGTCAGAGACATAGATTTTCACTTGCAACTTGCTTTAACATGTTTAACAGTGCATGAAATGTTGTCTAAAACAAAAAGATAATGCTTTTTAGTGGCTGGAACTGGTTTTATCACATTCTAAATTGAACGTTGAAAATGAGCTTATCTCAGCCAGCAGAAGGGTCAAATCACAGTAATGCAAACTCAGTCAGAGACATAGATTTTCACTTGCAACTTGCTTTAACATGTTTAACAGTGCATGAAATGTTGTCTAAAACAAAAAAAATGATGCATTTTAGTAGCTGGATCTGGTTTTATCACATTCTGTGATGGACGTTGAAAATGAGCTTTTCACAGCCAGCAGAGATCAAAATAAGCAGTAATGCAAACTCAGTCATAGACATAGATTTTCACTTGCAACTTTCTTAAACATATTTAACAGTGCATGAAATGTTGTCTAAAACAAAAAGAAAATGCTTTTTAGTGGCTGGAACTGGTTTTATCACATTCTGAATTGAACGTTGAAAATGAGCTTTTCAGAGCCAGCAGAGGTTAAAATAAGCAGTAATGCAAACTCAGTCAGAGACATAGATTTTCACTTGCAACTTGCTTTAACATGTTTAACAGTGCATGAAATGTTGTCTAAAACAAAAAGATAATGCTTTTTAGTGGCTGGAACTGGTTTTATCACATTCTGAATTGAACGTTGAAAATGAGCTTTTCAGAGCCAGCAGAGGTCAAAATAAGCAGTAATGCAAACTCAGTCATAGACATAGATTTTCACTTGCAACTTGCTTTAACATGTTTAACAGTGCATGAAATGTTGTCTAAAACAAAAAGAAAATGCTTTTTAGTGGCTGGAACTGGTTTTATCACATTCTGAATTGAACGTTGAAAATGAGCTTTTCAGAGCCAGCAGAGGTCAAAATAAGCAGTAATGCAAACTCAGTCATAGACATAGATTTTCACTTGCATCTTGCTTTAACATGTTTAACAGTGCATGAAATGTTATCTAAAACAAAAAGAAAATGCTTATTAGTGGCTGGATCTGGTTTTATCACTTTCTGAATTCAAAGTTGAAAATGAGCTTTTCAGAGCAAGCAGAGGTCAAAATAAGCAGTAATGCAAACTCAGTCATAGACATAGATTTTCACTTGCAACTTGCTTTAACATGTTTAACAGTGCATGAAATGTTATCTAAAACAAAAAGAATAATGCTTTTTAGTGGCTGGAACTGGTTTTATCACATTCTGAATTGAACGTTGAAAATGAGCTTTTCAGAGCCAGCAGAGGTCAAAATAAGCAGTAATGCAAACTCAGTCAGAGACAAAGATTTTCACTTGCAACTTGCTTTAACATGTTTAACAGTGCATGAAATGTTGTCTAAAACAAAAAGAAAATGCTTTTTAGTGGCTGGATCTGGTTTTATCACATTCTGAATTGAACGTTGAAAATGAGCTTTTCAGAGCCAGCAGAGGTCAAAATAAGCAGTAATGCAAACTCAGTCATAGACATAGATTTTCACTTGCAACTTGCTTTAACATGTTTAACAGTGCATGAAATGTTATCTAAAACAAAAAGAATAATGCATTTTAGTGGCTGGAACTGGTTTTATCACATTCTGAATTGAACGTTGAAAATGAGCTTTTCAGAGCCAGCAGAGGTCAAAATAAGCAGTGATGCAAACTCAGTCATAGACATAGATTTTCACTTGCAACTTTCTTAAACATATTTAACAGTGCATGAAATGTTGTCTAAAACAAAAAGAAAATGCTTTTTAGTGGCTGGAACTGGTTTTATCACATTCTGAATTGAACGTTGAAAATGAGCTTTTCAGAGCCAGCAGAGGTCAAAATAAGCAGTAATGCAAACTCAGTCATAGACATAGATTTTCACTTGCAACTTGCTTTAACATGTTTAACAGTGCATGAAATGTTATCTAAAACAAAAAGAATAATGCATTTTAGTGGCTGGATCTGGTTTTATCACTTTCTGAATTCAACGTTGAAAATGAACTGTTCTCAGCCAGCAGAGGTCAAAATAAGCAGTAATGCAAACTCAGTCAGAGACATAGATTTTCACTTGCAACTTGCTTTAACATGTTTAACAGTGCATGAAATGTTGTCTAAAACAAAAAGAAAATGCTTTTTAGTGGCTGGAACTGGTTTTATCACATTCTGAATTGAACGTTGAAAATGAGCTTTTCAGAGCCAGCAGAGGTCAAAATAAGCAGTAATGCAAACTCAGTCAGAGACAAAGATTTTCACTTGCAACTTGCTTTAACATGTTTAACAGTGCATGAAATGTTGTCTAAAACAAAAAGATAATGCTTTTTAGTGGCTGGAACTGGTTTTATCACATTCTGAATTGAACGTTGAAAATGAGCTTTTAGGAGCCAGCAGAGGTCAAAATAAGCAGTAATGCAAACTCAGTCAGAGACAAAGATTTTCACTTGCAACTTGCTTTAACATGTTTAACAGTGCATGAAATGTTGTCTAAAACAAAAAGAAAATGCTTTTTAGTGGCTGGATCTGGTTTTATCACATTCTGAATTGAACGTTGAAAATGAGCTTTTCAGAGCCAGCAGAGGTCAAAATAAGCAGTAATGCAAACTCAGTCATAGACATAGATTTTCACTTGCATCTTGCTTTAACATGTTTAACAGTGCATGAAATGTTATCTAAAACAAAAAGAAAATGCTTATTAGTGGCTGGATCTGGTTTTATCACTTTCTGAATTCAAAGTTGAAAATGAGCTTTTCAGAGCAAGCAGAGGTCAAAATAAGCAGTAATGCAAACTCAGTCATAGACATAGATTTTCACTTGCAACTTGCTTTAACATGTTTAACAGTGCATGAAATGTTATCTAAAACAAAAAGAATAATGCATTTTAGTGGCTGGATCTGGTTTTATCACTTTCTGAATTCAACGTTGAAAATGAGCTGTTCTCAGCCAGCAGAGGTCAAAATAAGCAGTAATGCAAACTCAGTCAGAGACATAGATTTTCACTTGCAACTTGCTTTAACATGTTTAACAGTGCATGAAATGTTGTCTAAAACAAAAAGATAATGCTTTTTAGTGGCTGGAACTGGTTTTATCACATTCTAAATTGAACGTTGAAAATGAGCTTATCTCAGCCAGCAGAAGGGTCAAATCACAGTAATGCAAACTCAGTCAGAGACATAGATTTTCACTTGCAACTTGCTTTAACATGTTTAACAGTGCATGAAATGTTGTCTAAAACAAAAAGAATGATGCATTTTAGTAGCTGGATCTGGTTTTATCACATTCTGTGATGGACGTTGAAAATGAGCTTTTCACAGCCAGCAGAGATCAAAATAAGCAGTAATGCAAACTCAGTCATAGACATAGATTTTCACTTGCAACTTTCTTAAACATATTTAACAGTGCATGAAATGTTGTCTAAAACAAAAAGAAAATGCTTTTTAGTGGCTGGAACTGGTTTTATCACATTCTGAATTGAACGTTGAAAATGAGCTTTTCAGAGCCAGCAGAGGTTAAAATAAGCAGTAATGCAAACTCAGTCAGAGACATAGATTTTCACTTGCAACTTGCTTTAACATGTTTAACAGTGCATGAAATGTTGTCTAAAACAAAAAGATAATGCTTTTTAGTGGCTGGAACTGGTTTTATCACATTCTGAATTGAACGTTGAAAATGAGCTTTTCAGAGCCAGCAGAGGTCAAAATAAGCAGTAATGCAAACTCAGTCATAGACATAGATTTTCACTTGCAACTTGCTTTAACATGTTTAACAGTGCATGAAATGTTGTCTAAAACAAAAAGAAAATGCTTTTTAGTGGCTGGAACTGGTTTTATCACATTCTGAATTGAACGTTGAAAATGAGCTTTTCAGAGCCAGCAGAGGTCAAAATAAGCAGTAATGCAAACTCAGTCAGAGACAAAGATTTTCACTTGCAACTTGCTTTAACATGTTTAACAGTGCATGAAATGTTGTCTAAAACAAAAAGAAAATGCTTTTTAGTGGCTGGATCTGGTTTTATCACATTCTGAATTGAACGTTGAAAATGAGCTTTTCAGAGCCAGCAGAGGTCAAAATAAGCAGTAATGCAAACTCAGTCATAGACATAGATTTTCACTTGCAACTTGCTTTAACATGTTTAACAGTGCATGAAATGTTATCTAAAACAAAAAGAATAATGCATTTTAGTGGCTGGAACTGGTTTTATCACATTCTGAATTGAACGTTGAAAATGAGCTTTTCAGAGCCAGCAGAGGTCAAAATAAGCAGTGATGCAAACTCAGTCATAGACATAGATTTTCACTTGCAACTTTCTTAAACATATTTAACAGTGCATGAAATGTTGTCTAAAACAAAAAGAAAATGCTTTTTAGTGGCTGGAACTGGTTTTATCACATTCTGAATTGAACGTTGAAAATGAGCTTTTCAGAGCCAGCAGAGGTCAAAATAAGCAGTAATGCAAACTCAGTCAGAGACAAAGATTTTCACTTGCAACTTGCTTTAACATGTTTAACAGTGCATGAAATGTTATCTAAAACAAAAAGAATAATGCATTTTAGTGGCTGGATCTGGTTTTATCACTTTCTGAATTCAACGTTGAAAATGAGCTGTTCTCAGCCAGCAGAGGTCAAAATAAGCTGTAATGAAAACTCAGTCATAGACATAGATTTTCACTTGCAACTTGCTTTAACATATTTAACAGTGCATGAAATGTTGTCTAAAACAAAAAGAAAATGCTTTTTAGTGGCTGGATCTGGTTTTATCACATTCTGAATTGAACGTTGAAAATGAGCTTTTCAGAGCCAGCAGAGGTCAAAATAAGCAGTAATGCAAACTCAGTCAGAGACAAAGATTTTCACTTGCAACTTGCTTTAACATGTTTAACAGTGCATGACATGTTGTCTAAAACAAAAAGAAAATGCTTTTTAGTGGCTGGATCTGGTTTTATCACATTCTGAATTGAACGTTGAAAATGAGCTTTTCAGAGCCAGCAGAGGTCAAAATAAGCAGTAATGCAAACTCAGTCATAGACATAGATTTTCACTTGCATCTTGCTTTAACATGTTTAACAGTGCATGAAATGTTATCTAAAACAAAAAGAAAATGCTTATTAGTGGCTGGATCTGGTTTTATCACTTTCTGAATTCAAAGTTGAAAATTAGCTTTTCAGAGCAAGCAGAGGTCAAAATAAGCAGTAATGCAAACTCAGTCATAGACATAGATTTTCACTTGCAACTTGCTTTAACATGTTTAACAGTGCATGAAATGTTATCTAAAACAAAAAGAATAATGCTTTTTAGTGGCTGGAACTGGTTTTATCACATTCTGAATTGAACGTTGAAAATGAGCTTTTCAGAGCCAGCAGAGGTCAAAATAAGCAGTAATGCAAACTCAGTCAGAGACAAAGATTTTCACTTGCAACTTGCTTTAACATGTTTAACAGTGCATGAAATGTTGTCTAAAACAAAAAGATAATGCTTTTTAGTGGCTGGAACTGGTTTTATCACATTCTAAATTGAACGTTGAAAATGAGCTTATCTCAGCCAGCAGAAGGGTCAAATCACAGTAATGCAAACTCAGTCAGAGACATAGATTTTCACTTGCAACTTGCTTTAACATGTTTAACAGTGCATGAAATGTTGTCTAAAACAAAAAGAATGATGCATTTTAGTAGCTGGATCTGGTTTTATCACATTCTGTGATGGACGTTGAAAATGAGCTTTTCACAGCCAGCAGAGATCAAAATAAGCAGTAATGCAAACTCAGTCATAGACATAGATTTTCACTTGCAACTTTCTTAAACATATTTAACAGTGCATGAAATGTTGTCTAAAACAAAAAGAAAATGCTTTTTAGTGGCTGGAACTGGTTTTATCACATTCTGAATTGAACGTTGAAAATGAGCTTTTCAGAGCCAGCAGAGGTTAAAATAAGCAGTAATGCAAACTCAGTCAGAGACATAGATTTTCACTTGCAACTTGCTTTAACATGTTTAACAGTGCATGAAATGTTGTCTAAAACAAAAAGATAATGCTTTTTAGTGGCTGGAACTGGTTTTATCACATTCTGAATTGAACGTTGAAAATGAGCTTTTCAGAGCCAGCAGAGGTCAAAATAAGCAGTAATGCAAACTCAGTCATAGACATAGATTTTCACTTGCAACTTGCTTTAACATGTTTAACAGTGCATGAAATGTTGTCTAAAACAAAAAGAAAATGCTTTTTAGTGGCTGGAACTGGTTTTATCACATTCTGAATTGAACGTTGAAAATGAGCTTTTCAGAGCCAGCAGAGGTCAAAATAAGCAGTAATGCAAACTCAGTCAGAGACAAAGATTTTCACTTGCAACTTGCTTTAACATGTTTAACAGTGCATGAAATGTTGTCTAAAACAAAAAGAAAATGCTTTTTAGTGGCTGGATCTGGTTTTATCACATTCTGAATTGAACGTTGAAAATGAGCTTTTCAGAGCCAGCAGAGGTCAAAATAAGCAGTAATGCAAACTCAGTCATAGACATAGATTTTCACTTGCAACTTGCTTTAACATGTTTAACAGTGCATGAAATGTTATCTAAAACAAAAAGAATAATGCATTTTAGTGGCTGGAACTGGTTTTATCACATTCTGAATTGAACGTTGAAAATGAGCTTTTCAGAGCCAGCAGAGGTCAAAATAAGCAGTGATGCAAACTCAGTCATAGACATAGATTTTCACTTGCAACTTTCTTAAACATATTTAACAGTGCATGAAATGTTGTCTAAAACAAAAAGAAAATGCTTTTTAGTGGCTGGAACTGGTTTTATCACATTCTGAATTGAACGTTGAAAATGAGCTTTTCAGAGCCAGCAGAGGTCAAAATAAGCAGTAATGCAAACTCAGTCAGAGACAAAGATTTTCACTTGCAACTTGCTTTAACATGTTTAACAGTGCATGAAATGTTATCTAAAACAAAAAGAATAATGCATTTTAGTGGCTGGATCTGGTTTTATCACTTTCTGAATTCAACGTTGAAAATGAGCTGTTCTCAGCCAGCAGAGGTCAAAATAAGCTGTAATGAAAACTCAGTCATAGACATAGATTTTCACTTGCAACTTGCTTTAACATATTTAACAGTGCATGAAATGTTGTCTAAAACAAAAAGAAAATGCTTTTTAGTGGCTGGATCTGGTTTTATCACATTCTGAATTGAACGTTGAAAATGAGCTTTTCAGAGCCAGCAGAGGTCAAAATAAGCAGTAATGCAAACTCAGTCAGAGACAAAGATTTTCACTTGCAACTTGCTTTAACATGTTTAACAGTGCATGACATGTTGTCTAAAACAAAAAGAAAATGCTTTTTAGTGGCTGGATCTGGTTTTATCACATTCTGAATTGAACGTTGAAAATGAGCTTTTCAGAGCCAGCAGAGGTCAAAATAAGCAGTAATGCAAACTCAGTCATAGACATAGATTTTCACTTGCATCTTGCTTTAACATGTTTAACAGTGCATGAAATGTTATCTAAAACAAAAAGAAAATGCTTATTAGTGGCTGGATCTGGTTTTATCACTTTCTGAATTCAAAGTTGAAAATGAGCTTTTCAGAGCAAGCAGAGGTCAAAATAAGCAGTAATGCAAACTCAGTCATAGACATAGATTTTCACTTGCAACTTGCTTTAACATGTTTAACAGTGCATGAAATGTTATCTAAAACAAAAAGAATAATGCTTTTTAGTGGCTGGAACTGGTTTTATCACATTCTGAATTGAACGTTGAAAATGAGCTTTTCAGAGCCAGCAGAGGTCAAAATAAGCAGTAATGCAAACTCAGTCAGAGACAAAGATTTTCACTTGCAACTTGCTTTAACATGTTTAACAGTGCATGAAATGTTGTCTAAAACAAAAAGAAAATGCTTTTTAGTGGCTGGATCTGGTTTTATCACATTCTGAATTGAACGTTGAAAATGAGCTTTTCAGAGCCAGCAGAGGTCAAAATAAGCAGTAATGCAAACTCAGTCATAGACATAGATTTTCACTTGCAACTTGCTTTAACATGTTTAACAGTGCATGAAATGTTATCTAAAACAAAAAGAATAATGCATTTTAGTGGCTGGAACTGGTTTTATCACATTCTGAATTGAACGTTGAAAATGAGCTTTTCAGAGCCAGCAGAGGTCAAAATAAGCAGTGATGCAAACTCAGTCATAGACATA
Source organism: Danio rerio (assembly GCF_052040795.2). NCBI lineage: Eukaryota > Metazoa > Chordata > Actinopteri > Cypriniformes > Danionidae > Danio > Danio rerio. The sequence continues at coordinate 20,061,544 of NC_141036.1, read as the reverse complement.
GATTTTCACTTGCAACTTTCTTAAACATATTTAACAGTGCATGAAATGTTGTCTAAAACAAAAAGAAAATGCTTTTTAGTGGCTGGAACTGGTTTTATCACATTCTGAATTGAACGTTGAAAATGAGCTTTTCAGAGCCAGCAGAGGTCAAAATAAGCAGTAATGCAAACTCAGTCAGAGACATAGATTTTCACTTGCAACTTGCTTTAACATGTTTAACAGTGCATGAAATGTTGTCTAAAACAAAAAGATAATGCTTTTTAGTGGCTGGAACTGGTTTTATCACATTCTGAATCGAACGTTGAAAATGAGCTTTTAGGAGCCAGCAGAGGTCAAAATAAGCAGTAATGCAAACTCAGTCAGAGACAAAGATTTTCACTTGCAACTTGCTTTAACATGTTTAACAGTGCATGAAATGTTGTCTAAAACAAAAAGAAAATGCTTTTTAGTGGCTGGATCTGGTTTTATCACATTCTGAATTGAACGTTGAAAATGAGCTTTTCAGAGCCAGCAGAGGTCAAAATAAGCAGTAATGCAAACTCAGTCATAGACATAGATTTTCACTTGCAACTTGCTTTAACATGTTTAACAGTGCATGAAATGTTATCTAAAACAAAAAGAAAATGCTTATTAGTGGCTGGATCTGGTTTTATCACTTTCTGAATTCAAAGTTGAAAATGAGCTTTTCAGAGCAAGCAGAGGTCAAAATAAGCAGTAATGCAAACTCAGTCATAGACATAGATTTTCACTTGCAACTTGCTTTAACATGTTTAACAGTGCATGAAATGTTATCTAAAACAAAAAGAATAATGCATTTTAGTGGCTGGATCTGGTTTTATCACTTTCTGAATTCAACGTTGAAAATGAGCTGTTCTCAGCCAGCAGAGGTCAAAATAAGCAGTAATGCAAACTCAGTCAGAGACATAGATTTTCACTTGCAACTTGCTTTAACATGTTTAACAGTGCATGAAATGTTGTCTAAAACAAAAAGATAATGCTTTTTAGTGGCTGGAACTGGTTTTATCACATTCTAAATTGAACGTTGAAAATGAGCTTATCTCAGCCAGCAGAAGGGTCAAATCACAGTAATGCAAACTCAGTCAGAGACATAGATTTTCACTTGCAACTTGCTTTAACATGTTTAACAGTGCATGAAATGTTGTCTAAAACAAAAAGAATGATGCATTTTAGTAGCTGGATCTGGTTTTATCACATTCTGTGATGGACGTTGAAAATGAGCTTTTCAGAGCCAGCAGAGATCAAAATAAGCAGTAATGCAAACTCAGTCATAGACATAGATTTTCACTTGCAACTTTCTTAAACATATTTAACAGTGCATGAAATGTTGTCTAAAACAAAAAGAAAATGCTTTTTAGTGGCTGGAACTGGTTTTATCACATTCTGAATTGAACGTTGAAAATGAGCTTTTCAGAGCCAGCAGAGGTTAAAATAAGCAGTAATGCAAACTCAGTCAGAGACATAGATTTTCACTTGCAACTTGCTTTAACATGTTTAACAGTGCATGAAATGTTGTCTAAAACAAAAAGATAATGCTTTTTAGTGGCTGGAACTGGTTTTATCACATTCTGAATTGAACGTTGAAAATGAGCTTTTCAGAGCCAGCAGAGGTCAAAATAAGCAGTAATGCAAACTCAGTCATAGACATAGATTTTCACTTGCAACTTGCTTTAACATGTTTAACAGTGCATGAAATGTTGTCTAAAACAAAAAGAAAATGCTTTTTAGTGGCTGGAACTGGTTTTATCACATTCTGAATTGAACGTTGAAAATGAGCTTTTCAGAGCCAGCAGAGGTCAAAATAAGCAGTAATGCAAACTCAGTCATAGACATAGATTTTCACTTGCATCTTGCTTTAACATGTTTAACAGTGCATGAAATGTTATCTAAAACAAAAAGAAAATGCTTATTAGTGGCTGGATCTGGTTTTATCACTTTCTGAATTCAAAGTTGAAAATGAGCTTTTCAGAGCAAGCAGAGGTCAAAATAAGCAGTAATGCAAACTCAGTCATAGACATAGATTTTCACTTGCAACTTGCTTTAACATGTTTAACAGTGCATGAAATGTTATCTAAAACAAAAAGAATAATGCTTTTTAGTGGCTGGAACTGGTTTTATCACATTCTGAATTGAACGTTGAAAATGAGCTTTTCAGAGCCAGCAGAGGTCAAAATAAGCAGTAATGCAAACTCAGTCAGAGACAAAGATTTTCACTTGCAACTTGCTTTAACATGTTTAACAGTGCATGAAATGTTGTCTAAAACAAAAAGAAAATGCTTTTTAGTGGCTGGATCTGGTTTTATCACATTCTGAATTGAACGTTGAAAATGAGCTTTTCAGAGCCAGCAGAGGTCAAAATAAGCAGTAATGCAAACTCAGTCATAGACATAGATTTTCACTTGCAACTTGCTTTAACATGTTTAACAGTGCATGAAATGTTATCTAAAACAAAAAGAATAATGCATTTTAGTGGCTGGAACTGGTTTTATCACATTCTGAATTGAACGTTGAAAATGAGCTTTTCAGAGCCAGCAGAGGTCAAAATAAGCAGTGATGCAAACTCAGTCATAGACATAGATTTTCACTTGCAACTTTCTTAAACATATTTAACAGTGCATGAAATGTTGTCTAAAACAAAAAGAAAATGCTTTTTAGTGGCTGGAACTGGTTTTATCACATTCCGAATTGAACGTTGAAAATGAGCTTTTCAGAGCCAGCAGAGGTCAAAATAAGCAGTAATGCAAACTCAGTCAGAGACATAGATTTTCACTTGCAACTTGCTTTAACATGTTTAACAGTGCATGAAATGTTGTCTAAAACAAAAAGATAATGCTTTTTAGTGGCTGGAACTGGTTTTATCACATTCTGAATCGAACGTTGAAAATGAGCTTTTAGGAGCCAGCAGAGGTCAAAATAAGCAGTAATGCAAACTCAGTCAGAGACAAAGATTTTCACTTGCAACTTGCTTTAACATGTTTAACAGTGCATGAAATGTTGTCTAAAACAAAAAGAAAATGCTTTTTAGTGGCTGGATCTGGTTTTATCACATTCTGAATTGAACGTTGAAAATGAGCTTTTCAGAGCCAGCAGAGGTCAAAATAAGCAGTAATGCAAACTCAGTCATAGACATAGATTTTCACTTGCAACTTGCTTTAACATGTTTAACAGTGCATGAAATGTTATCTAAAACAAAAAGAAAATGCTTATTAGTGGCTGGATCTGGTTTTATCACTTTCTGAATTCAAAGTTGAAAATGAGCTTTTCAGAGCAAGCAGAGGTCAAAATAAGCAGTAATGCAAACTCAGTCATAGACATAGATTTTCACTTGCAACTTGCTTTAACATGTTTAACAGTGCATGAAATGTTATCTAAAACAAAAAGAATAATGCATTTTAGTGGCTGGATCTGGTTTTATCACTTTCTGAATTCAACGTTGAAAATGAGCTGTTCTCAGCCAGCAGAGGTCAAAATAAGCAGTAATGCAAACTCAGTCAGAGACATAGATTTTCACTTGCAACTTGCTTTAACATGTTTAACAGTGCATGAAATGTTGTCTAAAACAAAAAGATAATGCTTTTTAGTGGCTGGAACTGGTTTTATCACATTCTAAATTGAACGTTGAAAATGAGCTTATCTCAGCCAGCAGAAGGGTCAAATCACAGTAATGCAAACTCAGTCAGAGACATAGATTTTCACTTGCAACTTGCTTTAACATGTTTAACAGTGCATGAAATGTTGTCTAAAACAAAAAGAATGATGCATTTTAGTAGCTGGATCTGGTTTTATCACATTCTGTGATGGACGTTGAAAATGAGCTTTTCAGAGCCAGCAGAGATCAAAATAAGCAGTAATGCAAACTCAGTCATAGACATAGATTTTCACTTGCAACTTTCTTAAACATATTTAACAGTGCATGAAATGTTGTCTAAAACAAAAAGAAAATGCTTTTTAGTGGCTGGAACTGGTTTTATCACATTCTGAATTGAACGTTGAAAATGAGCTTTTCAGAGCCAGCAGAGGTTAAAATAAGCAGTAATGCAAACTCAGTCAGAGACATAGATTTTCACTTGCAACTTGCTTTAACATGTTTAACAGTGCATGAAATGTTGTCTAAAACAAAAAGATAATGCTTTTTAGTGGCTGGAACTGGTTTTATCACATTCTGAATTGAACGTTGAAAATGAGCTTTTCAGAGCCAGCAGAGGTCAAAATAAGCAGTAATGCAAACTCAGTCATAGACATAGATTTTCACTTGCAACTTGCTTTAACATGTTTAACAGTGCATGAAATGTTGTCTAAAACAAAAAGAAAATGCTTTTTAGTGGCTGGAACTGGTTTTATCACATTCTGAATTGAACGTTGAAAATGAGCTTTTCAGAGCCAGCAGAGGTCAAAATAAGCAGTAATGCAAACTCAGTCAGAGACAAAGATTTTCACTTGCAACTTGCTTTAACATGTTTAACAGTGCATGAAATGTTGTCTAAAACAAAAAGAAAATGCTTTTTAGTGGCTGGATCTGGTTTTATCACATTCTGAATTGAACGTTGAAAATGAGCTTTTCAGAGCCAGCAGAGGTCAAAATAAGCAGTAATGCAAACTCAGTCATAGACATAGATTTTCACTTGCAACTTGCCTTAACATGTTTAACAGTGCATGAAATGTTATCTAAAACAAAAAGAATAATGCATTTTAGTGGCTGGAACTGGTTTTATCACATTCTGAATTGAACGTTGAAAATGAGCTTTTCAGAGCCAGCAGAGGTCAAAATAAGCAGTGATGCAAACTCAGTCATAGACATAGATTTTCACTTGCAACTTTCTTAAACATATTTAACAGTGCATGAAATGTTGTCTAAAACAAAAAGAAAATGCTTTTTAGTGGCTGGAACTGGTTTTATCACATTCTGAATTGAACGTTGAAAATGAGCTTTTCAGAGCCAGCAGAGGTCAAAATAAGCAGTAATGCAAACTCAGTCAGAGACATAGATTTTCACTTGCAACTTGCTTTAACATGTTTAACAGTGCATGAAATGTTGTCTAAAACAAAAAGATAATGCTTTTTTGTGGCTGGAACTGGTTTTATCACATTCTAAATTGAACGTTGAAAATGAGCTTTTCAGAGCCAGCAGAGGTCAAAATAAGCAGTAATGCAAACTCAGTCATAGACATAGATTTTCACTTGCAACTTTCTTAAACATATTTAACAGTGCATGAAATGTTGTCTAAAACAAAAAGAAAATGCTTTTTAGTGGCTGGATCTGGTTTTATCACATTCTGAATTGAACGTTGAAAATGAGCTTTTCAGAGCCAGCAGAGGTCAAAATAAGCAGTAATGCAAACTCAGTCATAGACATAGATTTTCACTTGCAACTTGCTTTAACATGTTTAACAGTGCATGAAATGTTATCTAAAACAAAAAGAATAATGCATTTTAGTGGCTGGATCTGGTTTTATCACTTTCTGAATTCAACGTTGAAAATGAGCTGTTCCCCTTCGGTTGGGGAACTTCAGTGCCATGAATGGGAGGATTCGGATCAGAAGCCGCTTATCTGGAGAGTATTGAACGGGCCAATGAATGAAATTAATTGGCAGCGTAAGCTTGCGCAGGTGTGCGACATCTGCAATCATCTCAGCATATAAGCACACCTGAAGCCAGCAGACGCCATCCTTTTCGCTTCAGATCCTTTCTGAGTGAGTCGATGAGGGTTCCTCTTGCTGATCAGCACTTCAGAGCGAACGAGTGTGTCTCCCGGTCCAGAGTGGGTCTTCGCGGTGGCAGACGGTCGAGCTGGGTTACTCCCTTGCCTGCGGTTCTTTGGGTCCGGTCCTCCAGAGCGGTGCGTATAGTTGCAACTTTCCTAAAAGAGCAACACAGTCGTGCAGCACGTCCTTTTCAGGATGGCGCTCCGACTGTGCGTTTCTGGATGCGGGGGTTTCCTGTCTCCGGATGATGGACACGATCACTGCATTGCATGTTTGGGGGTCCAGCATGTTAATGCGGTGCTCGCGGGCGGTTCATGTCGTCATTGCGATGCCATGACCGTTGCACAGCTAAGATCGCGGCTAACTTTCGCAAGAGAGCGAGCCACCCCAGTTGCCTCCTGTTCTAAAAAAGCAGCGGGCGCTCGGGCAGATCTGAGGGTTTCAGCGGGAGCTAATCCGCCGCCCACGGGCTCGCGGACCTCTCGCTCCTCACGGCGCTCCATCCAAGCTTCGGGTGGTGAGAGTGATCCGTCTAACCAGATGGTAGCTCTCACACTCGCTGACACCGGAGATCAGATGTCCTCCGCGGCATCGGAGGGTGGGCTTTCACTGTCTGACGAAGATCCGGACCCGCTCGCCCCCTCCGGGCAGGTGAGCGCTGTCAAATCGGATCCTGAAGCGGACATGTTAGCCGTGCTTTCCCGGGCTGCTTCGGCCGTGGGGTTGGAGATGGTTTATCCCCCAGCTCCGCGGCCGGACCGACTAGATGGGTGCTACGTAGAGGACCAGAAGGCGAAGCCTTCGAAGCCTCTCGTCCCCTTCTTCCCGGAAGTGCACAGTAAGCTCACGCAGTCCTGGAGGGCACCTTTCTCTGCCCGTGCTGCGAGTGCCTCCGCCCTCACCGCCCTTGACGGCGGAGCTGCCAGGGGGTATGAGGCGATCCCGTCAGTGGAGCGCGCTATCGCGGTCAATCTTTGTCCGCGCGGCGCCTCTACGTGGCGGGGTTTGCCCCGCCTCCCGTCCAAAGCCTGTAGGTTGTCTGCCTCCCTCGGAGCCAGAGCTTATAAGGCTGCGGGCCAGGCTGCTTCTGCTTTGCACGCGATGGCCACCTACCAGCGCTACCAAGCGCAGGCGCTGGCCGAGCTGCACGAGGGCGGGTCCAACCCAAGCTTATTACATGAGCTGCGCACCGCGACCGACTATGCTCTTCGGACTACTAAGTCCGCCGCGTGTGCGCTGGGGAGGACGATGTCCACACTTGTGGTTCAGGAACGCCACCTCTGGCTAAACCTGGCCGATATGCGCGACGTTGACAAAGTTCGCTTTCTTGATTCGCCCATATCCCAGGCTGGCCTGTTCGGCGACACCGTCGGTGAATTCACCCAGGAATTCAAGGCGGTGAAAGAGCAGTCGGATGCGATGGGCAATGTCATCTATCGGCGTGGCCGTAAGCCCGCTCCGCCCGCCGAGCCATCCACCTCCGCTGTTCCTCGCCGAGGGTGCCCGCCAACGAGTGCTGCCCCGCCCCCGCCTGCGCCTCCGGCCAAGCGGGCGCGGCGTTCACCTCGAAAGCAGGCAGCCCCTCCTGCCCAGGGCGCCGTTAAGTCCGGTAAACGGACCGCGAAGCGTCCCTGAGACAGGCCATCCGGAGAAGAGGAAACTTGCTCTTTCCCCGCTGGAGGGCGGGGCCCCGATTACAACGGTACTTTTCAGTGCCACCAAAACATCAGTAAAAGAGCACTTTTCCCCTTCCCCGGATGTGACTGCACGAGTTCTGCCAGTCCGGGACGCGCTGCCTTCCGGCTCGCAGACTCTACGTGCTTCGCCAGTGGCTCACGAGCGCTGGGGGGACGGTCTCCCTTCCCTCAGCCCTCCAGCCCCCTCTCCGGAGTCAGGGTGCGGAGCCAGAGCGAATCGCTCTCCTCCAGCTTTTCCGCGGGACCCTCGTGCTTCCCGGATCAGCACACCCACTCCGCGCTGCCCCACCGCTGGTACGTCAGCGATTGTAGCGATGACTCCATTAGCGAGGGCTCTGCCTGCCTGGTTAGCGCGGGCCAGCCCCTCGCGGTGGCTCATACGCACAATCAGACTCGGTTACGCGATTCAGTTCGCGAAACGGCCCCCCAAGTTTACGGGCGTGTATTTCTCCAGGGTCAACCCCCTGTCCGCCCCTGTCTTGCGAGAGGAGATTGCTGCCCTCCTGGCGAAGGGTGCAATCGAGCCGGTTCCTCCAGCCGAGATGGAGAGTGGGTTTTACAGCCCATACTTCATCGTACCCAAAAAGAGCGGTGGGTCACGGCCAATCCTAGATCTGCGCGTTTTGAACCGCTGTCTGCACAAGCTGCCGTTCAGAATGCTCACGCAGAGGCGCATTCTCCAATGCGTTCGTCCTCGGGATTGGTTTGCAGCCATAGACCTGAAGGACGCGTATTTCCATGTCTCCATTCTTCCACGCCACCGCCAATTTCTGCGGTTTGCGTTCGAGGGTCAAGCGTGGCAGTACAAGGTCCTCCCCTTCGGGCTCTCTCTGTCTCCGCGGGTCTTCACCAAACTCGCGGAGGGTGCCCTAGCGCCCCTTCGGCTCGCGGGCATTCGCATACTCAATTATCTCGACGACTGGCTGATTTTAGCCCACTCGCGGGAGCAATTGATTATGCACAGGGACGAGGTGCTTCGGCATCTCCGCCTACTGGGGCTTCAGGTCAACCGAGAAAAGAGCAAACTCGCCCCCGTGCAGAGGATTTCTTTTCTCGGGATGGAGCTGGACTCGATCACCATGGTAGCGCACCTCTCCGAGGAACGCGCTCGCCTGTTGCTGAACTGTCTGAGGGAGCTCGACAGCAAACTAGTGGTCCCACTGAAGTTCTTTCAGAGGCTCCTGGGGCATATGGCATCCGCAGCCGCCGTCACGCCGCTCGGGTTGCTCCATATGAGACCACTTCAGCACTGGCTTCACGATCGGGTCCCCAGACGCGCATGGCACGCGGGCACACACCGGGTCTCGGTTACTGCGCTGTGTCGCCGCGCCCTCAGCCCTTGGAACGACCCCTCGTTCCTACAGGCCGGTGTGCCTCTAGGACAGGCGTCCAGCCATGTTGTTGTTTCAACAGACGCTTCCAACACGGGTTGGGGGGCCGTGTGTCGCGGGCATGCGGCTGCGGGCCTCTGGAAGGGTGCCCAGCTGCATTGGCATATCAATCGCCTAGAGCTGTTGGCAGTGTTCCTCGCTCTCCACCGCTTTTTACCGGTGCTGGAGCAGCAACACGTGCTGGTCAGGACGGACAGTACGGCGGCGGCGGCGTATATCAACCGCATGGGGGGTATGCGCTCTCGCCGCATGTCTCAGCTCGCCCGCCGTCTGCTCCTCTGGAGTCACCCGCGGCTGAAATCGCTGCGCGCCATTCACGTCCCAGGCACGCTCAATCGTGCAGCCGATGCGCTCTCACGACAGCTGTTACGCCCTGGAGAATGGAGACTCCACCCCGAGTCTGTTCAGCTGATATGGGCGCGATTCGGGGAGGCCCAGATCGATCTGTTTGCTTCCCCCGAGAACGCTCACTGCCAGTTGTTTTTTTCCCTGACCGAGGGCTCTCTCGGCACGGATGCACTGGCCCACAGCTGGCCTCGGGGCATGCGCAAGTATGCGTTTCCCCCAGTGAGCCTGCTCGCGCAGTTTCTGTGCAAGGTCAGGGAGGACGAGGAACAGGTTCTGCTAGTTGCGCCCCTTTGGCCCAACCGGACCTGGATATCAGAGCTCTCACTCCTCGCGACGGCCCTCCCCTGGCGGATCCCTTTGAGAGAGGACCTACTCTCTCAGGGACAGGGCACCATCTGGCACCCTCGCCCCGATCTTTGGAACCTCCACGTGTGGTCCCTAGACGCGAGGAAGACTTAGGTAACCTACCGACTGCGGTGGTTAATACCATCACTCAGGCTAGAGCCCCCTCCACGAGGCGCGCCTACGCCCTGAAGTGGAGTCTATTCACTGAATGGTGCGTCTCTCGCAGAGAAGACCCCCGAAATTGCCAGATTAGTGTTGTGCTCTCTTTCCTTCAAGAGAAGTTGGACAGCAGGCTGTCGCCCTCCACTCTCAAGGTTTACGTGGCCGCCATCTCCGCTTATCATAGCGCGGTAGCTGGCGGCACCGTGGGAAAGCATAACCTGGTCATCCAGTTCCTTAGGGGTGCTAGGCGAATTAATCCATCTCGCCCCCCTCTCATGCCCTCTTGGGATCTCGCCCTCGTTCTCACGAGTCTGCGATCCGATCCCTTTGAGCCACTCGAATCAGTATCTCTAAGATTTCTGTCCCTGAAGACAGCTCTGCTGGTTGCGTTGGCCTCCATCAAGAGGGTCGGGGACCTGGAGGCATTTTCGGTCAGTGACTCGTGCCTGGAATTCGGGCCGGATTACTCTCACGTTATCCTGAGACCCCGCCCCGGTTATGTGCCCAAGGTTCCTACCACCCCCTTTAGAGATCAGGTAGTGAACCTGCAAGCGCTGCCCCCGGAGGAGGCAGACCCAGCCCTTTCTTTACTTTGTCCAGTTCGCGCTCTGCGCATTTATGTGGACCGTACTCAGAATTTTAGATCATCTGAGCAGCTCTTTGTCTGTTATGGCGGTCGGCAGCAGGGAAGTGCCGTATCGAAACAAAGATTATCCCACTGGATTGTGGATGCCATTTCACTCGCTTATTCGAGTCGAGGTCAGCCGTGTCCCCCGGGAGTACGTGCACACTCCACTCGGAGCGTTGCATCCTCTTGGGCGCGTGCACGCGGCGCCTCTCTAACAGACATCTGTAGAGCTGCGGGCTGGGCGACACCCAACACATTTGCAAGGTTTTACAATCTGCGAGTGGAGCCGGTTTCCTCAAGGGTATTAGGTAACCCTTTGGTGATTGAGGAGACAACTCGGTAGGGTGTTGAAACACGCTTGCTGCGCCATTCTCCCTAACACGGAGGTACGTGCGCCTTTTTTATCTGTCAGTAAAGTTCCCCGTCAGGTGAGCCCTGCAGATTCCTCCGTGGCCCCCAGCACTGACTCAGCGGAGGAGTCACTTGCTGGTCCACTACGTTGTAGGTCTGCCCGCTGGTCAGCCCGCGTTTTGGGTATAGGTGCCTGCTATGCGTGATCCCCACTAGGCGATCCCATATGCTTATTCCGCCACGGTTAAGTCCCCCCCCTGGGCGGACCCGTGTCTTCCCTCTCCGCTAACCACTCTTTGCTATGCGTACTCCCCCTTTTAGGGCTAGTCCATAGGTAATTCTGCCATCTATCCCCCCCTTGGGTAACGGATGGCCTCCGCAGCGTCCTCCCTATCGGGATTGCACGCTTCCCAACGTACTGTCGTATTTCCTAGAATTATCTAGATGCTCACGACTTCCCAAAAAATATATCTAAATCCGTAAAACTTCTGTTGAAGTAGGATAAATTAGGGCCAGGGACACGTTGGAGGACCGCGCCCCCCATGATGTGGGTGCGTCACGCTTGCTTGACTATCTCCTCATCGGGGGTGTTGGTAAGGTGCAGTCATTATGGCGCTTTCCATATTCTCCCATTCATGGCACTGAAGTTCCCCAACCGAAGGGGAACGTTCGAGGTTACAGAAGTAACCCTTCGTTCCCCGAGGAGGGGAACGGAAGTGCCATATTCCGTCGCCATAATGACTGTCCCTTAGCTGTTTGAAAGTCTCTTCAGCTTAAAAGGATGGCGTCTGCTGGCTTCAGGTGTGCTTATATGCTGAGATGATTGCAGATGTCGCACACCTGCGCAAGCTTACGCTGCCAATTAATTTCATTCATTGGCCCGTTCAATACTCTCCAGATAAGCGGCTTCTGATCCGAATCCTCCCATTCATGGCACTTCCGTTCCCCTCCTCGGGGAACGAAGGGTTACTTCTGTAACCTCGAACGTTCTCAGCCAGCAGAGGTCAAAATAAGCAGTATTGCAAACTCAGTCATAGACATAGATTTTCACTTGCAACTTGCTTTAACATATTTAACAGTGCATGAAATGTCTAAAACAAAAAGAAAATGCTTTTTAGTGGCTGGATCTGGTTTTATCACATTCTGAATTGAACGTTGAAAATGAGCTTTTCAGAGCCAGCAGAGGTCAAAATAAGCAGTAATGCAAACTCAGTCGTAGACATAGATTTTCACTTGCAACTTGCTTTAACATGTTTAACAGTGCATGAAATGTTGTCTAAAACAAAAAGAAAATATTTTTTAGTGGCTGGATCTGGTTTTATCACATTCTGAATTGAACGTTGAAAATGAGCTTTTCAGAGCCAGCAGAGGTCAAAATAAGCAGTAATGCAAACTCAGTCAGAGACAAAGATTTTCACTTGCAACTTGCTTTAACATGTTTAACAGTGCATGAAATGTTGTCTAAAACAAAAAGAAAATGCTTTTTAGTGGCTGGATCTGGTTTTATCACATTCTGAATTGAACGTTGAAAATGAGCTTTTCAGAGCCAGCAGAGGTCAAAATAAGCAGTAATGCAAACTCAGTCAGAGACATAGATTTTCACTTGCAACTTGCTTTAACATGTTTAACAGTGCATGAAATGTTGTCTAAAACAAAAAGAAAATGCTTTTTAGTGGCTGGAACTGGTTTTATCACATTCTGAATTGAACGTTGAAAATGAGCTTTTCAGAGCCAGCAGAGGTCAAAATAAGCAGTAATGCAAACTCAGTCATAGACATAGATTTTCACTTGCAACTTGCTTTAACATGTTTAACAGTGCATGAAATGTTATCTAAAACAAAAAGAATAATGCATTTTAGTGGCTGGATCTGGTTTTATCACTTTCTGAATTCAACGTTGAAAATGAGCTGTTCTCAGCCAGCAGAGGTCAAAATAAGCAGTAATGCAAACTCAGTCAGAGACATAGATTTTCACTTGCAACTTGCTTTAACATGTTTAACAGTGCATGAAATGTTGTCTAAAACAAAAAGAAAATGCTTTTTAGTGGCTGGAACTGGTTTTATCACATTCTGAATTGAACGTTGAAAATGAGCTTTTCAGAGCCAGCAGAGGTCAAAATAAGCAGTAATGCAAACTCAGTCAGAGACATAGATTTTCACTTGCAACTTGCTTTAACATGTTTAACAGTGCATGAAATGTTGTCTAAAACAAAAAGAAAATGCTTTTTAGTGGCTGGATCTGGTTTTATTACATTCTGAATTGAACGTTGAAAATGAGCTTTTCAGAGCCAGCAGAGGTCAAAATAAGCAGTAATGCAAACTCAGTCATAGACATAGATTTTCACTTGCATCTTGCTTTAACATGTTTAACAGTGCATGAAATGTTATCTAAAACAAAAAGAAAATGCTTTTTAGTGGCTGGATCTGGTTTTATCACTTTCTGAATTCAACGTTGAAAATGAGCTTTTCAGAGCCAGCAGAGGTCAAAATAAGCAGTAATGCAAACTCAGTCATAGACATAGATTTTCACTTGCAACTTGCTTTAACATGTTTAACAGTGCATGAAATGTTATCTAAAACAAAAAGAATAATGCATTTTAGTGGCTGGATCTGGTTTTATCACTTTCTGATTTCAATGTTGAAAATGAGCTGTTCTCAGCCAGCAGAGGTCAAAATAAGCTGTAATGCAAACTCAGTCAGAGACATAGATTTTCACTTGCAACTTGCTTTAACATGTTTAACAGTGCATGAAATGTTGTCTAAAACAAAAAGATAATGCTTTTTAGTGGCTGGAACTGGTTTTATCACATTCTAAATTGAACGTTGAAAATGAGCTTATCTCAGCCAGCAGAAGGGTCAAATCACAGTAATGCAAACTCAGTCAGTGACATAGATTTTCACTTGCAACTTGCTTAAACATGTTTAACAGTGCATGAAATGTTGTCTAAAACAAAAAGATAATGCTTTTTAGTAGCTGGATCTGGTTTTATCACATTCTGTGATGGACGTTGAAAATGAGCTTTTCAGAGCCAGCAGAGGTCAAAATAAGCAGTAATGCAAACTCAGTCATAGACATAGATTTTCACTTGCAACTTGCTTTAACATGTTTAACAGTGCATGAAATGTTGTCTAAAACAAAAAGAAAATGCTTTTTAGTGGCTGGAACTGGTTTTATCACATTTTGAATTGAACGTTGAAAATGAGCTTTTCAGAGCCAGCAGAGGTCAAAATAAGCAGTAATGCAAACTCAGTCATAGACATAGATTTTCACTTGCAACTTGCTTTAACATGTTTAACAGTGCATGAAATGTTGTCTAAAACAAAAAGAAAATGCTTTTTAGTGGCTGGAACTGGTTTTATCACATTCTGAATTGAACGTTGAAAATGAGCTTTTCAGAGCCAGCAGAGGTCAAAATAAGCAGTAATGCAAACTCAGTCAGAGACAAAGATTTTCACTTGCAACTTGCTTTAACATGTTTAACAGTGCATGAAATGTTGTCTAAAACAAAAAGAAAATGCTTTTTAGTGGCTGGATCTGGTTTTATCACATTCTGAATTGAACGTTGAAAATGAGCTTTTCAGAGCCAGCAGAGGTCAAAATAAGCAGTAATGCAAACTCAGTCATAGACATAGATTTTCACTTGCAACTTGCTTTAACATGTTTAACAGTGCATGAAATGTTATCTAAAACAAAAAGAATAATGCATTTTAGTGGCTGGAACTGGTTTTATCACATTCTGAATTGAACGTTGAAAATGAGCTTTTCAGAGCCAGCAGAGGTCAAAATAAGCAGTAATGCAAACTCAGTCATAGACATAGATTTTCACTTGCAACTTGCTTTAACATGTTTAACAGTGCATGAAATGTTATCTAAAACAAAAAGAATAATGCATTTTAGTGGCTGGAACTGGTTTTATCACATTCTGAATTGAACGTTGAAAATGAGCTTTTCAGAGCCAGCAGAGGTCAAAATAAGCAGTGATGCAAACTCAGTCATAGACATAGATTTTCACTTGCAACTTTCTTAAACATATTTAACAGTGCATGAAATGTTGTCTAAAACAAAAAGAAAATGCTTTTTAGTGGCTGGAACTGGTTTTATCACATTCTGAATTGAACGTTGAAAATGAGCTTTTCAGAGCCAGCAGAGGTCAAAATAAGCAGTAATGCAAACTCAGTCAGAGACATAGATTTTCACTTGCAACTTGCTTTAACATGTTTAACAGTGCATGAAATGTTGTCTAAAACAAAAAGAAAATGCTTTTTAGTGGCTGGAACTGGTTTTATCACATTCTGAATTGAACGTTGAAAATGAGCTTTTCAGAGCCAGCAGAGGTCAAAATAAGCAGTAATGCAAACTCAGTCAGAGACAAAGATTTTCACTTGCAACTTGCTTTAACATGTTTAACAGTGCATGAAATGTTGTCTAAAACAAAAAGAAAATGCTTTTTAGTGGCTGGATCTGGTTTTATCACATTCTGAATTGAACGTTGAAAATGAGCTTTTCAGAGCCAGCAGAGGTCAAAATAAGCAGTAATGCAAACTCAGTCATAGACATAGATTTTCACTTGCAACTTGCTTTAACATGTTTAACAGTGCATGAAATGTTATCTAAAACAAAAAGAATAATGCATTTTAGTGGCTGGAACTGGTTTTATCACATTCTGAATTGAACGTTGAAAATGAGCTTTTCAGAGCCAGCAGAGGTCAAAATAAGCAGTAATGCAAACTCAGTCATAGACATAGATTTTCACTTGCAACTTGCTTTAACATGTTTAACAGTGCATGAAATGTTATCTAAAACAAAAAGAATAATGCATTTTAGTGGCTGGAACTGGTTTTATCACATTCTGAATTGAACGTTGAAAATGAGCTTTTCAGAGCCAGCAGAGGTCAAAATAAGCAGTGATGCAAACTCAGTCATAGACATAGATTTTCACTTGCAACTTTCTTAAACATATTTAACAGTGCATGAAATGTTGTCTAAAACAAAAAGAAAATGCTTTTTAGTGGCTGGAACTGGTTTTATCACATTCTGAATTGAACGTTGAAAATGAGCTTTTCAGAGCCAGCAGAGGTCAAAATAAGCAGTAATGCAAACTCAGTCAGAGACATAGATTTTCACTTGCAACTTGCTTTAACATGTTTAACAGTGCATGAAATGTTGTCTAAAACAAAAAGATAATGCTTTTTTGTGGCTGGAACTGGTTTTATCACATTCTAAATTGAACGTTGAAAATGAGCTTTTCAGAGCCAGCAGAGGTCAAAATAAGCAGTATTGCAAACTCAGTCATAGACATAGATTTTCACTTGCAACTTGCTTTAACATATTTAACAGTGCATGAAATGTCTAAAACAAAAAGAAAATGCTTTTTAGTGGCTGGATCTGGTTTTATCACATTCTGAATTGAACGTTGAAAATGAGCTTTTCAGAGCCAGCAGAGGTCAAAATAAGCAGTAATGCAAACTCAGTCATAGACATAGATTTTCACTTGCAACTTGCTTTAACATGTTTAACAGTGCATGAAATGTTATCTAAAACAAAAAGAATAATGCATTTTAGTGGCTGGATCTGGTTTTATCACTTTCTGAATTCAACGTTGAAAATGAGCTGTTCTCAGCCAGCAGAGGTCAAAATAAGCAGTAATGCAAACTCAGTCATAGACATAGATTTTCACTTGCAACTTGCTTTAACATGTTTAACAGTGCATGAATTGTTGTCTAAAACAAAAAGAAAATGCTTTTTAGTGGCTGGAACTGGTTTTATCACATTCTGAATTGAACGTTGAAAATGAGCTTTTCAGAGCCAGCAGAGGTCAAAATAAGCAGTAATGCAAACTCAGTCAGAGACATAGATTTTCACTTGCAACTTGCTTTAACATGTTTAACAGTGCATGAAATGTTGTCTAAAACAAAAAGAAAATATTTTTTAGTGGCTGGATCTGGTTTTATCACATTCTGAATTGAACGTTGAAAATGAGCTTTTCAGAGCCAGCAGAGGTCAAAATAAGCAGTAATGCAAACTCAGTCAGAGACAAAGATTTTCACTTGCAACTTGCTTTAACATGTTTAACAGTGCATGAAATGTTGTCTAAAACAAAAAGAAAATGCTTTTTAGTGGCTGGATCTGGTTTTATCACATTCTGAATTGAACGTTGAAAATGAGCTTTTCAGAGCCAGCAGAGGTCAAAATAAGCAGTAATGCAAACTCAGTCAGAGACATAGATTTTCACTTGCAACTTGCTTTAACATGTTTAACAGTGCATGAAATGTTGTCTAAAACAAAAAGAAAATGCTTTTTAGTGGCTGGAACTGGTTTTATCACATTCTGAATTGAACGTTGAAAATGAGCTTTTCAGAGCCAGCAGAGGTCAAAATAAGCAGTAATGCAAACTCAGTCATAGACATAGATTTTCACTTGCAACTTGCTTTAACATGTTTAACAGTGCATGAAATGTTATCTAAAACAAAAAGAATAATGCATTTTAGTGGCTGGATCTGGTTTTATCACTTTCTGAATTCAACGTTGAAAATGAGCTGTTCTCAGCCAGCAGAGGTCAAAATAAGCAGTAATGCAAACTCAGTCAGAGACATAGATTTTCACTTGCAACTTGCTTTAACATGTTTAACAGTGCATGAAATGTTGTCTAAAACAAAAAGAAAATGCTTTTTAGTGGCTGGAACTGGTTTTATCACATTCTGAATTGAACGTTGAAAATGAGCTTTTCAGAGCCAGCAGAGGTCAAAATAAGCAGTAATGCAAACTCAGTCAGAGACATAGATTTTCACTTGCAACTTGCTTTAACATGTTTAACAGTGCATGAAATGTTGTCTAAAACAAAAAGAAAATGCTTTTTAGTGGCTGGATCTGGTTTTATTACATTCTGAATTGAACGTTGAAAATGAGCTTTTCAGAGCCAGCAGAGGTCAAAATAAGCAGTAATGCAAACTCAGTCATAGACATAGATTTTCACTTGCATCTTGCTTTAACATGTTTAACAGTGCATGAAATGTTATCTAAAACAAAAAGAAAATGCTTTTTAGTGGCTGGATCTGGTTTTATCACTTTCTGAATTCAACGTTGAAAATGAGCTTTTCAGAGCCAGCAGAGGTCAAAATAAGCAGTAATGCAAACTCAGTCATAGACATAGATTTTCACTTGCAACTTGCTTTAACATGTTTAACAGTGCATGAAATGTTATCTAAAACAAAAAGAATAATGCATTTTAGTGGCTGGATCTGGTTTTATCACTTTCTGATTTCAATGTTGAAAATGAGCTGTTCTCAGCCAGCAGAGGTCAAAATAAGCTGTAATGCAAACTCAGTCAGAGACATAGATTTTCACTTGCAACTTGCTTTAACATGTTTAACAGTGCATGAAATGTTGTCTAAAACAAAAAGATAATGCTTTTTAGTGGCTGGAACTGGTTTTATCACATTCTAAATTGAACGTTGAAAATGAGCTTATCTCAGCCAGCAGAAGGGTCAAATCACAGTAATGCAAACTCAGTCAGTGACATAGATTTTCACTTGCAACTTGCTTAAACATGTTTAACAGTGCATGAAATGTTGTCTAAAACAAAAAGATAATGCTTTTTAGTAGCTGGATCTGGTTTTATCACATTCTGTGATGGACGTTGAAAATGAGCTTTTCAGAGCCAGCAGAGGTCAAAATAAGCAGTAATGCAAACTCAGTCATAGACATAGATTTTCACTTGCAACTTGCTTTAACATGTTTAACAGTGCATGAAATGTTGTCTAAAACAAAAAGAAAATGCTTTTTAGTGGCTGGAACTGGTTTTATCACATTTTGAATTGAACGTTGAAAATGAGCTTTTCAGAGCCAGCAGAGGTCAAAATAAGCAGTAATGCAAACTCAGTCATAGACATAGATTTTCACTTGCAACTTGCTTTAACATGTTTAACAGTGCATGAAATGTTGTCTAAAACAAAAAGAAAATGCTTTTTAGTGGCTGGAACTGGTTTTATCACATTCTGAATTGAACGTTGAAAATGAGCTTTTCAGAGCCAGCAGAGGTCAAAATAAGCAGTAATGCAAACTCAGTCAGAGACAAAGATTTTCACTTGCAACTTGCTTTAACATGTTTAACAGTGCATGACATGTTGTCTAAAACAAAAAGAAAATGCTTTTTAGTGGCTGGATCTGGTTTTATCACATTCTGAATTGAACGTTGAAAATGAGCTTTTCAGAGCCAGCAGAGGTCAAAATAAGCAGTAATGCAAACTCAGTCATAGACATAGATTTTCACTTGCATCTTGCTTTAACATGTTTAACAGTGCATGAAATGTTATCTAAAACAAAAAGAAAATTCTTATTAGTGGCTGGATCTGGTTTTATCACTTTCTGAATTCAAAGTTGAAAATGAGCTTTTCAGAGCAAGCAGAGGTCAAAATAAGCAGTAATGCAAACTCAGTCATAGACATAGATTTTCACTTGCAACTTGCTTTAACATGTTTAACAGTGCATGAAATGTTATCTAAAACAAAAAGAATAATGCTTTTTAGTGGCTGGAACTGGTTTTATCACATTCTGAATTGAACGTTGAAAATGAGCTTTTCAGAGCCAGCAGAGGTCAAAATAAGCAGTAATGCAAACTCAGTCAGAGACAAAGATTTTCACTTGCAACTTGCTTTAACATGTTTAACAGTGCATGAAATGTTGTCTAAAACAAAAAGAAAATGCTTTTTAGTGGCTGGATCTGGTTTTATCACATTCTGAATTGAACGTTGAAAATGAGCTTTTCAGAGCCAGCAGAGGTCAAAATAAGCAGTAATGCAAACTCAGTCATAGACATAGATTTTCACTTGCAACTTGCTTTAACATGTTTAACAGTGCATGAAATGTTATCTAAAACAAAAAGAATAATGCATTTTAGTGGCTGGAACTGGTTTTATCACATTCTGAATTGAACGTTGAAAATGAGCTTTTCAGAGCCAGCAGAGGTCAAAATAAGCAGTGATGCAAACTCAGTCATAGACATAGATTTTCACTTGCAACTTTCTTAAACATATTTAACAGTGCATGAAATGTTGTCTAAAACAAAAAGAAAATGCTTTTTAGTGGCTGGAACTGGTTTTATCACATTCTGAATTGAACGTTGAAAATGAGCTTTTCAGAGCCAGCAGAGGTCAAAATAAGCAGTAATGCAAACTCAGTCATAGACATAGATTTTCACTTGCAACTTGCTTTAACATGTTTAACAGTGCATGAAATGTTATCTAAAACAAAAAGAATAATGCATTTTAGTGGCTGGATCTGGTTTTATCACTTTCTGAATTCAACGTTGAAAATGAGCTGTTCTCAGCCAGCAGAGGTCAAAATAAGCAGTAATGCAAACTCAGTCATAGACATAGATTTTCACTTGCAACTTGCTTTAACATGTTTAACAGTGCATGAAATGTTATCTAAAACAAAAAGAATAATGCTTTTTAGTGGCTGGAACTGGTTTTATCACATTTTGAATTGAACGTTGAAAATGAGCTTTTCAGAGCCAGCAGAGGTCAAAATAAGCAGTAATGCAAACTCAGTCAGAGACAAAGATTTTCACTTGCAACTTGCTTTAACATGTTTAACAGTGCATGAAATGTTGTCTAAAACAAAAAGAAAATGCTTTTTAGAGGCTGGATCTGGTTTTATCACATTCTGAATTGAACGTTGAAAATGAGCTTTTCAGAGCCAGCAGAGGTCAAAATAAGCAGTAATGCAAACTCAGTCATAGACATAGATTTTCACTTGCAACTTGCTTTAACATGTTTAACAGTGCATGAAATGTTATCTAAAACAAAAAGAATAATGCATTTTAGTGGCTGGAACTGGTTTTATCACATTCTGAATTGAACGTTGAAAATGAGCTTTTCAGAGCCAGCAGAGGTCAAAATAAGCAGTGATGCAAACTCAGTCATAGACATAGATTTTCACTTGCAACTTTCTTAAACATATTTAACAGTGCATGAAATGTTGTCTAAAACAAAAAGAAAATGCTTTTTAGTGGCTGGAACTGGTTTTATCACATTCTGAATTGAACGTTGAAAATGAGCTTTTCAGAGCCAGCAGAGGTCAAAATAAGCAGTAATGCAAACTCAGTCATAGACATAGATTTTCACTTGCAACTTGCTTTAACATGTTTAACAGTGCATGAAATGTTATCTAAAACAAAAAGAATAATGCATTTTAGTGGCTGGATCTGGTTTTATCACTTTCTGAATTCAACGTTGAAAATGAGCTGTTCTCAGCCAGCAGAGGTCAAAATAAGCAGTAATGCAAACTCAGTCAGAGACATAGATTTTCACTTGCAACTTGCTTTAACATGTTTAACAGTGCATGAAATGTTGTCTAAAACAAAAAGAAAATGCTTTTTAGTGGCTGGAACTGGTTTTATCACATTCTGAATTGAACGTTGAAAATGAGCTTTTCAGAGCCAGCAGAGGTCAAAATAAGCAGTAATGCAAACTCAGTCAGAGACAAAGATTTTCACTTGCAACTTGCTTTAACATGTTTAACAGTGCATCAAATGTTATCTAAAACAAAAAGATAATGCTTTTTAGTGGCTGGAACTGGTTTTATCACATTCTGAATTGAACGTTGAAAATGAGCTTTTAGGAGCCAGCAGAGGTCAAAATAAGCAGTAATGCAAACTCAGTCAGAGACATAGATTTTCACTTGCAACTTGCTTTAACATGTTTAACAGTGCATGAAATGTTATCTAAAACAAAAAGAATAATGCTTTTTAGTGGCTGGAACTGGTTTTATCACATTCTGAATTGAACGTTGAAAATGAGCTTTTCAGAGCCAGCAGAGGTCAAAATAAGCAGTAATGCAAACTCAGTCAGAGACAAAGATTTTCACTTGCAACTTGCTTTAACATGTTTAACAGTGCATGAAATGTTGTCTAAAACAAAAAGAAAATGCTTTTTAGTGGCTGGATCTGGTTTCATCACATTCTGAATTGAACGTTGAAAATGAGCTTTTCAGAGCCAGCAGAGGTCAAAATAAGCAGTAATGCAAACTCAGTCATAGACATAGATTTTCACTTGCAACTTGCTTTAACATGTTTAACAGTGCATGAAATGTTATCTAAAACAAAAAGAATAATGCATTTTAGTGGCTGGAACTGGTTTTATCACATTCTGAATTGAACGTTGAAAATGAGCTTTTCAGAGCCAGCAGAGGTCAAAATAAGCAGTGATGCAAACTCAGTCATAGACATAGATTTTCACTTGCAACTTTCTTAAACATATTTAACAGTGCATGAAATGTTGTCTAAAACAAAAAGAAAATGCTTTTTAGTGGCTGGAACTGGTTTTATCACATTCTGAATTGAACGTTGAAAATGAGCTTTTCAGAGCCAGCAGAGGTCAAAATAAGCAGTAATGCAAACTCAGTCATAGACATAGATTTTCACTTGCAACTTGCTTTAACATGTTTAACAGTGCATGAAATGTTATCTAAAACAAAAAGAATAATGCATTTTAGTGGCTGGATCTGGTTTTATCACTTTCTGAATTCAACGTTGAAAATGAGCTGTTCTCAGCCAGCAGAGGTCAAAATAAGCAGTAATGCAAACTCAGTCAGAGACATAGATTTTCACTTGCAACTTGCTTTAACATGTTTAACAGTGCATGAAATGTTGTCTAAAACAAAAAGAAAATGCTTTTTAGTGGCTGGAACTGGTTTTATCACATTCTGAATTGAACGTTGAAAATGAGCTTTTCAGAGCCAGCAGAGGTCAAAATAAGCAGTAATGCAAACTCAGTCAGAGACAAAGATTTTCACTTGCAACTTGCTTTAACATGTTTAACAGTGCATGAAATGTTGTCTAAAACAAAAAGATAATGCTTTTTAGTGGCTGGAACTGGTTTTATCACATTCTGAATTGAACGTTGAAAATGAGCTTTTAGGAGCCAGCAGAGGTCAAAATAAGCAGTAATGCAAACTCAGTCAGAGACAAAGATTTTCACTTGCAACTTGCTTTAACATGTTTAACAGTGCATGAAATGTTGTCTAAAACAAAAAGAAAATGCTTTTTAGTGGCTGGATCTGGTTTTATCACATTCTGAATTGAACGTTGAAAATGAGCTTTTCAGAGCCAGCAGAGGTCAAAATAAGCAGTAATGCAAACTCAGTCATAGACATAGATTTTCACTTGCATCTTGCTTTAACATGTTTAACAGTGCATGAAATGTTATCTAAAACAAAAAGAAAATGCTTATTAGTGGCTGGATCTGGTTTTATCACTTTCTGAATTCAAAGTTGAAAATGAGCTTTTCAGAGCAAGCAGAGGTCAAAATAAGCAGTAATGCAAACTCAGTCATAGACATAGATTTTCACTTGCAACTTGCTTTAACATGTTTAACAGTGCATGAAATGTTATCTAAAACAAAAAGAATAATGCATTTTAGTGGCTGGATCTGGTTTTATCACTTTCTGAATTCAACGTTGAAAATGAGCTGTTCTCAGCCAGCAGAGGTCAAAATAAGCAGTAATGCAAACTCAGTCAGAGACATAGATTTTCACTTGCAACTTGCTTTAACATGTTTAACAGTGCATGAAATGTTGTCTAAAACAAAAAGATAATGCTTTTTAGTGGCTGGAACTGGTTTTATCACATTCTAAATTGAACGTTGAAAATGAGCTTATCTCAGCCAGCAGAAGGGTCAAATCACAGTAATGCAAACTCAGTCAGAGACATAGATTTTCACTTGCAACTTGCTTTAACATGTTTAACAGTGCATGAAATGTTGTCTAAAACAAAAAGAATGATGCATTTTAGTAGCTGGATCTGGTTTTATCACA
Organism: Danio rerio; assembly: GCF_052040795.2. Taxonomy (NCBI): domain Eukaryota; kingdom Metazoa; phylum Chordata; class Actinopteri; order Cypriniformes; family Danionidae; genus Danio; species Danio rerio. Next base: position 20,038,089 of record NC_141036.1, on the reverse strand, counting down.
TTCTGTGATGGACGTTGAAAATGAGCTTTTCACAGCCAGCAGAGATCAAAATAAGCAGTAATGCAAACTCAGTCATAGACATAGATTTTCACTTGCAACTTTCTTAAACATATTTAACAGTGCATGAAATGTTGTCTAAAACAAAAAGAAAATGCTTTTTAGTGGCTGGAACTGGTTTTATCACATTCTGAATTGAACGTTGAAAATGAGCTTTTCAGAGCCAGCAGAGGTTAAAATAAGCAGTAATGCAAACTCAGTCAGAGACATAGATTTTCACTTGCAACTTGCTTTAACATGTTTAACAGTGCATGAAATGTTGTCTAAAACAAAAAGATAATGCTTTTTAGTGGCTGGAACTGGTTTTATCACATTCTGAATTGAACGTTGAAAATTAGCTTTTCAGAGCCAGCAGAGGTCAAAATAAGCAGTAATGCAAACTCAGTCATAGACATAGATTTTCACTTGCAACTTGCTTTAACATGTTTAACAGTGCATGAAATGTTGTCTAAAACAAAAAGAAAATGCTTTTTAGTGGCTGGAACTGGTTTTATCACATTCTGAATTGAACGTTGAAAATGAGCTTTTCAGAGCCAGCAGAGGTCAAAATAAGCAGTAATGCAAACTCAGTCAGAGACAAAGATTTTCACTTGCAACTTGCTTTAACATGTTTAACAGTGCATGAAATGTTGTCTAAAACAAAAAGAAAATGCTTTTTAGTGGCTGGATCTGGTTTTATCACATTCTGAATTGAACGTTGAAAATGAGCTTTTCAGAGCCAGCAGAGGTCAAAATAAGCAGTAATGCAAACTCAGTCATAGACATAGATTTTCACTTGCAACTTGCTTTAACATGTTTAACAGTGCATGAAATGTTATCTAAAACAAAAAGAATAATGCATTTTAGTGGCTGGAACTGGTTTTATCACATTCTGAATTGAACGTTGAAAATGAGCTTTTCAGAGCCAGCAGAGGTCAAAATAAGCAGTGATGCAAACTCAGTCATAGACATAGATTTTCACTTGCAACTTTCTTAAACATATTTAACAGTGCATGAAATGTTGTCTAAAACAAAAAGAAAATGCTTTTTAGTGGCTGGAACTGGTTTTATCACATTCTGAATTGAACGTTGAAAATGAGCTTTTCAGAGCCAGCAGAGGTCAAAATAAGCAGTAATGCAAACTCAGTCAGAGACAAAGATTTTCACTTGCAACTTGCTTTAACATGTTTAACAGTGCATGAAATGTTATCTAAAACAAAAAGAATAATGCATTTTAGTGGCTGGATCTGGTTTTATCACTTTCTGAATTCAACGTTGAAAATGAGCTGTTCTCAGCCAGCAGAGGTCAAAATAAGCTGTAATGCAAACTCAGTCATAGACATAGATTTTCACTTGCAACTTGCTTTAACATATTTAACAGTGCATGAAATGTTGTCTAAAACAAAAAGAAAATGCTTTTTAGTGGCTGGATCTGGTTTTATCACATTCTGAATTGAACGTTGAAAATGAGCTTTTCAGAGCCAGCAGAGGTCAAAATAAGCAGTAATGCAAACTCAGTCAGAGAAAAAGATTTTCACTTGCAACTTGCTTTAACATGTTTAACAGTGCATGACATGTTGTCTAAAACAAAAAGAAAATGCTTTTTAGTGGCTGGATCTGGTTTTATCACATTCTGAATTGAACGTTGAAAATGAGCTTTTCAGAGCCAGCAGAGGTCAAAATAAGCAGTAATGCAAACTCAGTCATAGACATAGATTTTCACTTGCATCTTGCTTTAACATGTTTAACAGTGCATGAAATGTTATCTAAAACAAAAAGAAAATGCTTATTAGTGGCTGGATCTGGTTTTATCACTTTCTGAATTCAAAGTTGAAAATGAGCTTTTCAGAGCAAGCAGTGGTCAAAATAAGCAGTAATGCAAACTCAGTCATAGACATAGATTTTCACTTGCAACTTGCTTTAACATGTTTAACAGTGCATGAAATGTTATCTAAAACAAAAAGAATAATGCTTTTTAGTGGCTGGAACTGGTTTTATCACATTCTGAATTGAACGTTGAAAATGAGCTTTTCAGAGCCAGCAGAGGTCAAAATAAGCAGTAATGCAAACTCAGTCAGAGACAAAGATTTTCACTTGCAACTTGCTTTAACATGTTTAACAGTGCATGAAATGTTGTCTAAAACAAAAAGAAAATGCTTTTTAGTGGCTGGATCTGGTTTTATCACATTCTGAATTGAACGTTGAAAATGAGCTTTTCAGAGCCAGCAGAGGTCAAAATAAGCAGTAATGCAAACTCAGTCATAGACATAGATTTTCACTTGCAACTTGCTTTAACATGTTTAACAGTGCATGAAATGTTATCTAAAACAAAAAGAATAATGCATTTTAGTGGCTGGAACTGGTTTTATCACATTCTGAATTGAACGTTGAAAATGAGCTTTTCAGAGCCAGCAGAGGTCAAAATAAGCAGTGATGCAAACTCAGTCATAGACATAGATTTTCACTTGCAACTTTCTTAAACATATTTAACAGTGCATGAAATGTTGTCTAAAACAAAAAGAAAATGCTTTTTAGTGGCTGGAACTGGTTTTATCACATTCTGAATTGAACGTTGAAAATGAGCTTTTCAGAGCCAGCAGAGGTCAAAATAAGCAGTAATGCAAACTCAGTCAGAGACATAGATTTTCACTTGCAACTTGCTTTAACATGTTTAACAGTGCATGAAATGTTGTCTAAAACAAAAAGATAATGCTTTTTAGTGGCTGGAACTGGTTTTATCACATTCTGAATCGAACGTTGAAAATGAGCTTTTAGGAGCCAGCAGAGGTCAAAATAAGCAGTAATGCAAACTCAGTCAGAGACAAAGATTTTCACTTGCAACTTGCTTTAACATGTTTAACAGTGCATGAAATGTTGTCTAAAACAAAAAGAAAATGCTTTTTAGTGGCTGGATCTGGTTTTATCACATTCTGAATTGAACGTTGAAAATGAGCTTTTCAGAGCCAGCAGAGGTCAAAATAAGCAGTAATGCAAACTCAGTCATAGACATAGATTTTCACTTGCAACTTGCTTTAACATGTTTAACAGTGCATGAAATGTTATCTAAAACAAAAAGAAAATGCTTATTAGTGGCTGGATCTGGTTTTATCACTTTCTGAATTCAAAGTTGAAAATGAGCTTTTCAGAGCAAGCAGAGGTCAAAATAAGCAGTAATGCAAACTCAGTCATAGACATAGATTTTCACTTGCAACTTGCTTTAACATGTTTAACAGTGCATGAAATGTTATCTAAAACAAAAAGAATAATGCATTTTAGTGGCTGGATCTGGTTTTATCACTTTCTGAATTCAACGTTGAAAATGAGCTGTTCTCAGCCAGCAGAGGTCAAAATAAGCAGTAATGCAAACTCAGTCAGAGACATAGATTTTCACTTGCAACTTGCTTTAACATGTTTAACAGTGCATGAAATGTTGTCTAAAACAAAAAGATAATGCTTTTTAGTGGCTGGAACTGGTTTTATCACATTCTAAATTGAACGTTGAAAATGAGCTTATCTCAGCCAGCAGAAGGGTCAAATCACAGTAATGCAAACTCAGTCAGAGACATAGATTTTCACTTGCAACTTGCTTTAACATGTTTAACAGTGCATGAAATGTTGTCTAAAACAAAAAGAATGATGCATTTTAGTAGCTGGATCTGGTTTTATCACATTCTGTGATGGACGTTGAAAATGAGCTTTTCAGAGCCAGCAGAGATCAAAATAAGCAGTAATGCAAACTCAGTCATAGACATAGATTTTCACTTGCAACTTTCTTAAACATATTTAACAGTGCATGAAATGTTGTCTAAAACAAAAAGAAAATGCTTTTTAGTGGCTGGAACTGGTTTTATCACATTCTGAATTGAACGTTGAAAATGAGCTTTTCAGAGCCAGCAGAGGTTAAAATAAGCAGTAATGCAAACTCAGTCAGAGACATAGATTTTCACTTGCAACTTGCTTTAACATGTTTAACAGTGCATGAAATGTTGTCTAAAACAAAAAGATAATGCTTTTTAGTGGCTGGAACTGGTTTTATCACATTCTGAATTGAACGTTGAAAATGAGCTTTTCAGAGCCAGCAGAGGTCAAAATAAGCAGTAATGCAAACTCAGTCATAGACATAGATTTTCACTTGCAACTTGCTTTAACATGTTTAACAGTGCATGAAATGTTGTCTAAAACAAAAAGAAAATGCTTTTTAGTGGCTGGAACTGGTTTTATCACATTCTGAATTGAACGTTGAAAATGAGCTTTTCAGAGCCAGCAGAGGTCAAAATAAGCAGTAATGCAAACTCAGTCAGAGACAAAGATTTTCACTTGCAACTTGCTTTAACATGTTTAACAGTGCATGAAATGTTGTCTAAAACAAAAAGAAAATGCTTTTTAGTGGCTGGATCTGGTTTTATCACATTCTGAATTGAACGTTGAAAATGAGCTTTTCAGAGCCAGCAGAGGTCAAAATAAGCAGTAATGCAAACTCAGTCATAGACATAGATTTTCACTTGCAACTTGCTTTAACATGTTTAACAGTGCATGAAATGTTGTCTAAAACAAAAAGAATGATGCATTTTAGTAGCTGGATCTGGTTTTATCACATTCTGTGATGGACGTTGAAAATGAGCTTTTCAGAGCCAGCAGAGATCAAAATAAGCAGTAATGCAAACTCAGTCATAGACATAGATTTTCACTTGCAACTTTCTTAAACATATTTAACAGTGCATGAAATGTTGTCTAAAACAAAAAGAAAATGCTTTTTAGTGGCTGGAACTGGTTTTATCACATTCTGAATTGAACGTTGAAAATGAGCTTTTCAGAGCCAGCAGAGGTTAAAATAAGCAGTAATGCAAACTCAGTCAGAGACATAGATTTTCACTTGCAACTTGCTTTAACATGTTTAACAGTGCATGAAATGTTGTCTAAAACAAAAAGATAATGCTTTTTAGTGGCTGGAACTGGTTTTATCACATTCTGAATTGAACGTTGAAAATGAGCTTTTCAGAGCCAGCAGAGGTCAAAATAAGCAGTAATGCAAACTCAGTCATAGACATAGATTTTCACTTGCAACTTGCTTTAACATGTTTAACAGTGCATGAAATGTTGTCTAAAACAAAAAGAAAATGCTTTTTAGTGGCTGGAACTGGTTTTATCACATTCTGAATTGAACGTTGAAAATGAGCTTTTCAGAGCCAGCAGAGGTCAAAATAAGCAGTAATGCAAACTCAGTCAGAGACAAAGATTTTCACTTGCAACTTGCTTTAACATGTTTAACAGTGCATGAAATGTTGTCTAAAACAAAAAGAAAATGCTTTTTAGTGGCTGGATCTGGTTTTATCACATTCTGAATTGAACGTTGAAAATGAGCTTTTCAGAGCCAGCAGAGGTCAAAATAAGCAGTAATGCAAACTCAGTCATAGACATAGATTTTCACTTGCAACTTGCTTTAACATGTTTAACAGTGCATGAAATGTTATCTAAAACAAAAAGAATAATGCATTTTAGTGGCTGGAACTGGTTTTATCACATTCTGAATTGAACGTTGAAAATGAGCTTTTCAGAGCCAGCAGAGGTCAAAATAAGCAGTGATGCAAACTCAGTCATAGACATAGATTTTCACTTGCAACTTTCTTAAACATATTTAACAGTGCATGAAATGTTGTCTAAAACAAAAAGAAAATGCTTTTTAGTGGCTGGAACTGGTTTTATCACATTCTGAATTGAACGTTGAAAATGAGCTTTTCAGAGCCAGCAGAGGTCAAAATAAGCAGTAATGCAAACTCAGTCAGAGACATAGATTTTCACTTGCAACTTGCTTTAACATGTTTAACAGTGCATGAAATGTTGTCTAAAACAAAAAGATAATGCTTTTTTGTGGCTGGAACTGGTTTTATCACATTCTAAATTGAACGTTGAAAATGAGCTTTTCAGAGCCAGCAGAGGTCAAAATAAGCAGTAATGCAAACTCAGTCATAGACATAGATTTTCACTTGCAACTTGCTTTAACATGTTTAACAGTGCATGAAATGTTGTCTAAAACAAAAAGAAAATGCTTTTTAGTGGCTGGAACTGGTTTTATCACATTCTGAATTGAACGTTGAAAATGAGCTTTTCAGAGCCAGCAGAGGTCAAAATAAGCAGTAATGCAAACTCAGTCAGAGACAAAGATTTTCACTTGCAACTTGCTTTAACTTGTTTAACAGTGCATGAAATGTTGTCTAAAACAAAAAGAAAATGCTTTTTAGTGGCTGGATCTGGTTTTATCACATTCTGAATTGAACGTTGAAAATGAGCTTTTCAGAGCCAGCAGAGGTCAAAATAAGCAGTAATGCAAACTCAGTCATAGACATAGATTTTCACTTGCAACTTGCTTTAACATGTTTAACAGTGCATGAAATGTTATCTAAAACAAAAAGAATAATGCATTTTAGTGGCTGGATCTGGTTTTATCACTTTCTGAATTCAACGTTGAAAATGAGCTGTTCTCAGCCAGCAGAGGTCAAAATAAGCAGTATTGCAAACTCAGTCATAGACATAGATTTTCACTTGCAACTTGCTTTAACATATTTAACAGTGCATGAAATGTCTAAAACAAAAAGAAAATGCTTTTTAGTGGCTGGATCTGGTTTTATCACATTCTGAATTGAACGTTGAAAATGAGCTTTTCAGAGCCAGCAGAGGTCAAAATAAGCAGTAATGCAAACTCAGTCATAGACATAGATTTTCACTTGCAACTTGCTTTAACATGTTTAACAGTGCATGAAATGTTATCTAAAACAAAAAGAATAATGCATTTTAGTGGCTGGATCTGGTTTTATCACTTTCTGAATTCAACGTTGAAAATGAGCTGTTCTCAGCCAGCAGAGGTCAAAATAAGCAGTAATGCAAACTCAGTCATAGACATAGATTTTCACTTGCAACTTGCTTTAACATGTTTAACAGTGCATGAATTGTTGTCTAAAACAAAAAGAAAATGCTTTTTAGTGGCTGGAACTGGTTTTATCACATTCTGAATTGAACGTTGAAAATGAGCTTTTCAGAGCCAGCAGAGGTCAAAATAAGCAGTAATGCAAACTCAGTCAGAGACATAGATTTTCACTTGCAACTTGCTTTAACATGTTTAACAGTGCATGAAATGTTGTCTAAAACAAAAAGAAAAAATTTTTTAGTGGCTGGATCTGGTTTTATCACATTCTGAATTGAACGTTGAAAATGAGCTTTTCAGAGCCAGCAGAGGTCAAAATAAGCAGTAATGCAAACTCAGTCAGAGACAAAGATTTTCACTTGCAACTTGCTTTAACATGTTTAACAGTGCATGAAATGTTGTCTAAAACAAAAAGAAAATGCTTTTTAGTGGCTGGATCTGGTTTTATCACATTCTGAATTGAACGTTGAAAATGAGCTTTTCAGAGCCAGCAGAGGTCAAAAAAAGCAGTAATGCAAACTCAGTCATAGACATAGATTTTCACTTGCAACTTGCTTTAACATGTTTAACAGTGCATGAAATGTTGTCTAAAACAAAAAGAAAATGCTTATTAGTGGCTGGAACTGGTTTTATCACATTCTGAATTGAACGTTGAAAATGAGCTTTTCAGAGCCAGCAGAGGTCAAAATAAGCAGTAATGCAAACTCAGTCAGAGACATAGATTTTCACTTGCAACTTGCTTTAACATGTTTAACAGTGCATGAAATGTTGTCTAAAACAAAAAGAAAAAATTTTTTAGTGGCTGGATCTGGTTTTATCACATTCTGAATTGAACGTTGAAAATGAGCTTTTCAGAGCCAGCAGAGGTCAAAATAAGCAGTAATGCAAACTCAGTCAGAGACAAAGATTTTCACTTGCAACTTGCTTTAACATGTTTAACAGTGCATGAAATGTTGTCTAAAACAAAAAGAAAATGCTTTTTAGTGGCTGGATCTGGTTTTATCACATTCTGAATTGAACGTTGAAAATGAGCTTTTCAGAGCCAGCAGAGGTCAAAAAAAGCAGTAATGCAAACTCAGTCATAGACATAGATTTTCACTTGCAACTTGCTTTAACATGTTTAACAGTGCATGAAATGTTGTCTAAAACAAAAAGAAAATGCTTTTTAGTGGCTGGAACTGGTTTTATCACATTCTGAATTGAACGTTGAAAATGAGCTTTTCAGAGCCAGCAGAGGTCAAAATAAGCAGTAATGCAAACTCAGTCATAGACATAGATTTTCACTTGCAACTTGCTTTAACATGTTTAACAGTGCATGAAATGTTATCTAAAACAAAAAGAATAATGCATTTTAGTGGCTGGATCTGGTTTTATCACTTTCTGAATTCAACGTTGAAAATGAGCTGTTCTCAGCCAGCAGAGGTCAAAATAAGCAGTAATGCAAACTCAGTCAGAGACATAGATTTTCACTTGCAACTTGCTTTAACATGTTTAACAGTGCATGAAATGTTGTCTAAAACAAAAAGAAAATGCTTTTTAGTGGCTGGAACTGGTTTTATCACATTCTGAATTGAACGTTGAAAATGAGCTTTTCAGAGCCAGCAGAGGTCAAAATAAGCAGTAATGCAAACTCAGTCAGAGACATAGATTTTCACTTGCAACTTGCTTTAACATGTTTAACAGTGCATGAAATGTTGTCTAAAACAAAAAGAAAATGCTTTTTAGTGGCTGGATCTGGTTTTATTACATTCTGAATTGAACGTTGAAAATGAGCTTTTCAGAGCCAGCAGAGGTCAAAATAAGCAGTAATGCAAACTCAGTCATAGACATAGATTTTCACTTGCATCTTGCTTTAACATGTTTAACAGTGCATGAAATGTTATCTAAAACAAAAAGAAAATGCTTTTTAGTGGCTGGATCTGGTTTTATCACTTTCTGAATTCAACGTTGAAAATGAGCTTTTCAGAGCCAGCAGAGGTCAAAATAAGCAGTAATGCAAACTCAGTCATAGACATAGATTTTCACTTGCAACTTGCTTTAACATGTTTAACAGTGCATGAAATGTTATCTAAAACAAAAAGAATAATGCATTTTAGTGGCTGGATCTGGTTTTATCACTTTCTGAATTCAATGTTGAAAATGAGCTGTTCTCAGCAAGCAGAGGTCAAAATAAGCTGTAATGCAAACTCAGTCAGAGACATAGATTTTCACTTGCAACTTGCTTTAACATGTTTAACAGTGCATGAAATGTTGTCTAAAACAAAAAGATAATGCTTTTTAGTGGCTGGAACTGGTTTTATCACATTCTAAATTGAACGTTGAAAATGAGCTTATCTCAGCCAGCAGAAGGGTCAAATCACAGTAATGCAAACTCAGTCAGAGACATAGATTTTCACTTGCAACTTGCTTTAACATGTTTAACAGTGCATGAAATGTTGTCTAAAACAAAAAGAATGATGCATTTTAGTAGCTGGATCTGGTTTTATCACATTCTGTGATGGACGTTGAAAATGAGCTTTTCAGAGCCAGCAGAGATCAAAATAAGCAGTAATGCAAACTCAGTCATAGACATAGATTTTCACTTGCAACTTTCTCAAACATATTTAACAGTGCATGAAATGTTGTCTAAAACAAAAAGAAAATGCTTTTTAGTGGCTGGAACTGGTTTTATCACATTCTGAATTGAACGTTGAAAATGAGCTTTTCAGAGCCAGCAGAGGTCAAAATAAGCAGTAATGCAAACTCAGTCATAGACATAGATTTTCACTTGCAACTTGCTTTAACATGTTTAACAGTGCATGAAATGTTGTCTAAAACAAAAAGAAAATGCTTTTTAGTGGCTGGAACTGGTTTTATCACATTCTGAATTGAACGTTGAAAATGAGCTTTTCAGAGCCAGCAGAGGTCAAAATAAGCAGTAATGCAAACTCAGTCAGAGACAAAGATTTTCACTTGCAACTTGCTTTAACATGTTTAACAGTGCATGAAATGTTGTCTAAAACAAAAAGAAAATGCTTTTTAGTGGCTGGATCTGGTTTTATCACATTCTGAATTGAACGTTGAAAATGAGCTTTTCAGAGCCAGCAGAGGTCAAAATAAGCAGTAATGCAAACTCAGTCATAGACATAGATTTTCACTTGCAACTTGCTTTAACATGTTTAACAGTGCATGAAATGTTATCTAAAACAAAAAGAATAATGCATTTTAGTGGCTGGAACTGGTTTTATCAGATTCTGAATTGAACGTTGAAAATGAGCTTTTCAGAGCCAGCAGAGGTCAAAATAAGCAGTGATGCAAACTCAGTCATAGACATAGATTTTCACTTGCAACTTTCTTAAACATATTTAACAGTGCATGAAATGTTGTCTAAAACAAAAAGAAAATGCTTTTTAGTGGCTGGAACATGTTTTATATCACATTCTGAATTGAACGTTGAAAATGAGCTTTTCAGAGCCAGCAGAGGTCAAAATAAGCAGTAATGCAAACTCAGTCAGAGACATAGATTTTCACTTGCAACTTGCTTTAACATGTTTAACAGTGCATGAAATGTTGTCTAAAACAAAAATATAATGCTTTTTAGTGGCTGGAACTGGTTTTATCACATTCTAAATTGAACGTTGAAAATGAGCTTATCTCAGCCAGCAGAAGGGTCAAATCACAGTAATGCAAACTCAGTCAGTGACATAGATTTTCACTTGCAACTTGCTTAAACATGTTTAACAGTGCATGAAATGTTGTCTAAAACAAAAAGAAAATGCTTTTTAGTGGCTGGAACTGGTTTTATCACATTCTGAATTGAACGTTGAAAATGAGCTTTTCAGAGCCAGCAGAGGTCAAAATAAGCAGTAATGCAAACTCAGTCAGAGACAAAGATTTTCACTTGCAACTTGCTTTAACATGTTTAACAGTGCATGAAATGTTGTCTAAAACAAAAAGAAAATGCTTTTTAGTGGCTGGATCTGGTTTTATCACATTCTGAATTGAACGTTGAAAATGAGCTTTTCAGAGCCAGCAGAGGTCAAAATAAGCAGTAATGCAAACTCAGTCATAGACATAGATTTTCACTTGCAACTTGCTTTAACATGTTTAACAGTGCATGAAATGTTATCTAAAACAAAAAGAATAATGCATTTTAGTGGCTGGAACTGGTTTTATCAGATTCTGAATTGAACGTTGAAAATGAGCTTTTCAGAGCCAGCAGAGGTCAAAATAAGCAGTGATGCAAACTCAGTCATAGACATAGATTTTCACTTGCAACTTTCTTAAACATATTTAACAGTGCATGAAATGTTGTCTAAAACAAAAAGAAAATGCTTTTTAGTGGCTGGAACTGGTTTTATATCACATTCTGAATTGAACGTTGAAAATGAGCTTTTCAGAGCCAGCAGAGGTCAAAATAAGCAGTAATGCAAACTCAGTCAGAGACATAGATTTTCACTTGCAACTTGCTTTAACATGTTTAACAGTGCATGAAATGTTGTCTAAAACAAAAAGATAATGCTTTTTAGTGGCTGGAACTGGTTTTATCACATTCTAAATTGAACGTTGAAAATGAGCTTATCTCAGCCAGCAGAAGGGTCAAATCACAGTAATGCAAACTCAGTCAGTGACATAGATTTTCACTTGCAACTTGCTTAAACATGTTTAACAGTGCATGAAATGTTGTCTAAAACAAAAAGATAATGCTTTTTAGTAGCTGGATCTGGTTTTATCACATTCTGTGATGGACGTTGAAAATGAGCTTTTCAGAGCCAGCAGAGGTCAAAATAAGCAGTAATGCAAACTCAGTCATAGACATAGATTTTCACTTGCAACTTGCTTTAACATGTTTAACAGTGCATGAAATGTTGTCTAAAACAAAAAGAAAATGCTTTTTAGTGGCTGGAACTGGTTTTATCACATTTTGAATTGAACATTGAAAATGAGCTTTTCAGAGCCAGCAGAGGTCAAAATAAGCAGTAATGCAAACTCAGTCATAGACATAGATTTTCACTTGCAACTTGCTTTAACATGTTTAACAGTGCATGAAATGTTGTCTAAAACAAAAAGAAAATGCTTTTTAGTGGCTGGAACTGGTTTTATCACATTCTGAATTGAACGTTGAAAATGAGCTTTTCAGAGCCAGCAGAGGTCAAAATAAGCAGTAATGCAAACTCAGTCAGAGACAAAGATTTTCACTTGCAACTTGCTTTAACATGTTTAACAGTGCATGAAATGTTGTCTAAAACAAAAAGAAAATGCTTTTTAGTGGCTGGATCTGGTTTTATCACATTCTGAATTGAACGTTGAAAATGAGCTTTTCAGAGCCAGCAGAGGTCAAAATAAGCAGTAATGCAAACTCAGTCATAGACATAGATTTTCACTTGCAACTTGCTTTAACATGTTTAACAGTGCATGAAATGTTATCTAAAACAAAAAGAATAATGCATTTTAGTGGCTGGAACTGGTTTTATCACATTCTGAATTGAACGTTGAAAATGAGCTTTTCAGAGCCAGCAGAGGTCAAAATAAGCAGTAATGCAAACTCAGTCATAGACATAGATTTTCACTTGCAACTTGCTTTAACATGTTTAACAGTGCATGAAATGTTATCTAAAACAAAAAGAATAATGCATTTTAGTGGCTGGATCTGGTTTTATCACTTTCTGAATTCAACGTTGAAAATGAGCTGTTCTCAGCCAGCAGAGGTCAAAATAAGCTGTAATGCAAACTCAGTCATAGACATAGATTTTCACTTGCAACTTGCTTTAACATATTTAACAGTGCATGAAATGTTGTCTAAAACAAAAAGAAAATGCTTTTTAGTGGCTGGATCTGGTTTTATCACATTCTGAATTGAACGTTGAAAATGAGCTTTTCAGAGCCAGCAGAGGTCAAAATAAGCAGTAATGCAAACTCAGTCAGAGACAAAGATTTTCACTTGCAACTTGCTTTAACATGTTTAACAGTGCGTGACATGTTGTCTAAAACAAAAAGAAAATGCTTTTTAGTGGCTGGATCTGGTTTTATCACATTCTGAATTGAACGTTGAAAATGAGCTTTTCAGAGCCAGCAGAGGTCAAAATAAGCAGTAATGCAAACTCAGTCATAGACATAGATTTTCACTTGCATCTTGCTTTAACATGTTTAACAGTGCATGAAATGTTATCTAAAACAAAAAGAAAATTCTTATTAGTGGCTGGATCTGGTTTTATCACTTTCTGAATTCAAAGTTGAAAATGAGCTTTTCAGAGCAAGCAGAGGTCAAAATAAGCAGTAATGCAAACTCAGTCATAGACATAGATTTTCACTTGCAACTTGCTTTAACATGTTTAACAGTGCATGAAATGTTATCTAAAACAAAAAGAATAATGCTTTTTAGTGGCTGGAACTGGTTTTATCACATTCTGAATTGAACGTTGAAAATGAGCTTTTCAGAGCCAGCAGAGGTCAAAATAAGCAGTAATGCAAACTCAGTCAGAGACAAAGATTTTCACTTGCAACTTGCTTTAACATGTTTAACAGTGCATGAAATGTTGTCTAAAACAAAAAGAAAATGCTTTTTAGTGGCTGGATCTGGTTTTATCACATTCTGAATTGAACGTTGAAAATGAGCTTTTCAGAGCCAGCAGAGGTCAAAATAAGCAGTAATGCAAACTCAGTCATAGACATAGATTTTCACTTGCAACTTGCTTTAACATGTTTAACAGTGCATGAAATGTTATCTAAAACAAAAAGAATAATGCATTTTAGTGGCTGGAACTGGTTTTATCACATTCTGAATTGAACGTTGAAAATGAGCTTTTCAGAGCCAGCAGAGGTCAAAATAAGCAGTGATGCAAACTCAGTCATAGACATAGATTTTCACTTGCAACTTTCTTAAACATATTTAACAGTGCATGAAATGTTGTCTAAAACAAAAAGAAAATGCTTTTTAGTGGCTGGAACTGGTTTTATCACATTCTGAATTGAACGTTGAAAATGAGCTTTTCAGAGCCAGCAGAGGTCAAAATAAGCAGTAATGCAAACTCAGTCATAGACATAGATTTTCACTTGCAACTTGCTTTAACATGTTTAACAGTGCATGAAATGTTATCTAAAACAAAAAGAATAATGCATTTTAGTGGCTGGATCTGGTTTTATCACTTTCTGAATTCAACGTTGAAAATGAGCTGTTCTCAGCCAGCAGAGGTCAAAATAAGCAGTAATGCAAACTCAGTCAGAGACATAGATTTTCACTTGCAACTTGCTTTAACATGTTTAACAGTGCATGAAATGTTGTCTAAAACAAAAAGAAAATGCTTTTTAAGTGGCTGGAACTGGTTTTATCACATTCTGAATTGAACGTTGAAAATGAGCTTTTCAGAGCCAGCAGAGGTCAAAATAAGCAGTAATGCAAACTCAGTCAGAGACAAAGATTTTCACTTGCAACTTGCTTTAACATGTTTAACAGTGCATGAAATGTTGTCTAAAACAAAAAGATAATGCTTTTTAGTGGCTGGATCTGGTTTTATCACATTCTGAATTGAACGTTGAAAATGAGCTTTTCAGAGCCAGCAGAGGTCAAAATAAGCAGTAATGCAAACTCAGTCATAGACATAGATTTTCACTTGCATCTTGCTTTAACATGTTTAACAGTGCATGAAATGTTATCTAAAACAAAAAGAAAATGCTTATTAGTGGCTGGATCTGGTTTTATCACTTTCTGAATTCAAAGTTGAAAATGAGCTTTTCAGAGCAAGCAGAGGTCAAAATAAGCAGTAATGCAAACTCAGTCATAGACATAGATTTTCACTTGCAACTTGCTTTAACATGTTTAACAGTGCATGAAATGTTATCTAAAACAAAAAGAATAATGCATTTTAGTGGCTGGATCTGGTTTTATCACTTTCTGAATTCAACGTTGAAAATGAGCTGTTCTCAGCCAGCAGAGGTCAAAATAAGCAGTAATGCAAACTCAGTCAGAGACATAGATTTTCACTTGCAACTTGCTTTAACATGTTTAACAGTGCATGAAATGTTGTCTAAAACAAAAAGATAATGCTTTTTAGTGGCTGGAACTGGTTTTATCACATTCTAAATTGAACGTTGAAAATGAGCTTATCTCAGCCAGCAGAAGGGTCAAATCACAGTAATGCAAACTCAGTCAGAGACATAGATTTTCACTTGCAACTTGCTTTAACATGTTTAACAGTGCATGAAATGTTCTCTAAAACAAAAAGAATGATGCATTTTAGTAGCTGGATCTGGTTTTATCACATTCTGTGATGGACGTTGAAAATGAGCTTTTCACAGCCAGCAGAGATCAAAATAAGCAGTAATGCAAACTCAGTCATAGACATAGATTTTCACTTGCAACTTTCTTAAACATATTTAACAGTGCATGAAATGTTGTCTAAAACAAAAAGAAAATGCTTTTTAGTGGCTGGAACTGGTTTTATCACATTCTGAATTGAACGTTGAAAATGAGCTTTTCAGAGCCAGCAGAGGTTAAAATAAGCAGTAATGCAAACTCAGTCAGAGACATAGATTTTCACTTGCAACTTGCTTTAACATGTTTAACAGTGCATGAAATGTTGTCTAAAACAAAAAGATAATGCTTTTTAGTGGCTGGAACTGGTTTTATCACATTCTGAATTGAACGTTGAAAATGAGCTTTTCAGAGCCAGCAGAGGTCAAAATAAGCAGTAATGCAAACTCAGTCATAGACATAGATTTTCACTTGCATCTTGCTTTAACATATTTAACAGTGCATGAAATGTTATCTAAAACAAAAAGAAAATGCTTTTTAGTGGCTGGATCTGGTTTTATCACTTTCTGAATTCAACGTTGAAAATGAGCTTTTCAGAGCTAGCAGAGGTCAAAATAAGCAGTAATGCAAACTCAGTCATAGACATAGATTTTCACTTGCAACTTGCTTTAACATGTTTAACAGTGCATGAAATGTTGTCTAAAACAAAAAGAAAATGCTTTTTAGTGGCTGGAACTGGTTTTATCACATTCTGAATTGAACGTTGAAAATGAGCTTTTCAGAGCCAGCAGAGGTCAAAATAAGCAGTAATGCAAACTCAGTCAGAGACAAAGATTTTCACTTGCAACTTGCTTTAACATGTTTAACAGTGCATGAAATGTTGTCTAAAACAAAAAGAAAATGCTTTTTAGTGGCTGGATCTGGTTTTATCACATTCTGAATTGAACGTTGAAAATGAGCTTTTCAGAGCCAGCAGAGGTCAAAATAAGCAGTAATGCAAACTCAGTCATAGACATAGATTTTCACTTGCAACTTGCTTTAACATGTTTAACAGTGCATGAAATGTTATCTAAAACAAAAAGAATAATGCATTTTAGTGGCTGGAACTGGTTTTATCACATTCTGAATTGAACGTTGAAAATGAGCTTTTCAGAGCCAGCAGAGGTCAAAATAAGCAGTGATGCAAACTCAGTCATAGACATAGATTTTCACTTGCAACTTTCTTAAACATATTTAACAGTGCATGAAATGTTGTCTAAAACAAAAAGAAAATGCTTTTTAGTGGCTGGAACTGGTTTTATCACATTCTGAATTGAACGTTGAAAATGAGCTTTTCAGAGCCAGCAGAGGTCAAAATAAGCAGTAATGCAAACTCAGTCAGAGACATAGATTTTCACTTGCAACTTGCTTTAACATGTTTACCAGTGCATGAAATGTTGTCTAAAACAAAAAGATAATGCTTTTTAGTGGCTGGAACTGGTTTTATCACATTCTAAATTGAACGTTGAAAATGAGCTTTTCAGAGCCAGCAGAGGTCAAAATAAGCAGTAATGCAAACTCAGTCATAGACATAGATTTTCACTTGCAACTTGCTTTAACATGTTTAACAGTGCATGAAATGTTGTCTAAAACAAAAAGAAAATGCTTTTTAGTGGCTGGATCTGGTTTTATCACATTCTGAATTGAACGTTGAAAATGAGCTTTTCAGAGCCAGCAGAGGTCAAAATAAGCAGTAATGCAAACTCAGTCATAGACATAGATTTTCACTTGCAACTTGCTTTAACATGTTTAACAGTGCATGAAATGTTGTCTAAAACAAAAAGAAAATGCTTTTTAGTGGCTGGAACTGGTTTTATCACATTCTGAATTGAACGTTGAAAATGAGCTTTTCAGAGCCAGCAGAGGTCAAAATAAGCAGTAATGCAAACTCAGTCATAGACATAGATTTTCACTTGCAACTTGCTTTAACATGTTTAACAGTGCATGAAATGTTATCTAAAACAAAAAGAATAATGCATTTTAGTGGCTGGATCTGGTTTTATCACTTTCTGAATTCAACGTTGAAAATGAGCTGTTCTCAGCCAGCAGAGGTCAAAATAAGCAGTAATGCAAACTCAGTCAGAGACATAGATTTTCACTTGCAACTTGCTTTAACATGTTTAACAGTGCATGAAATGTTGTCTAAAACAAAAAGAAAATGCTTTTTAGTGGCTGGATCTGGTTTTATCACTTTCTGAATTCAACGTTGAAAATGAGCTGTTCTCAGCCAGCAGAGGTCAAAATAAGCAGTAATGCAAACTCAGTCAGAGACATAGATTTTCACTTGCAACTTGCTTTAACATGTTTAACAGTGCATGAAATGTTGTCTAAAACAAAAAGATAATGCTTTTTAGTGGCTGGAACTGGTTTTATCACATTCTAAATTGAACATTGAAAATGAGCTTATCTCAGCCAGCAGAAGGGTCAAATCACAGTAATGCAAACTCAGTCAGAGACATAGATTTTCACTTGCAACTTGCTTTAACATGTTTAACAGTGCATGAAATGTTCTCTAAAACAAAAAGAATGATGCATTTTAGTAGCTGGATCT
Source organism: Danio rerio (assembly GCF_052040795.2). Classification (NCBI taxonomy): domain Eukaryota; kingdom Metazoa; phylum Chordata; class Actinopteri; order Cypriniformes; family Danionidae; genus Danio; species Danio rerio. The sequence goes on along the minus strand of NC_141036.1, from coordinate 20,020,314 downwards.
GGTTTTATCACATTCTGTGATGGACGTTGAAAATGAGCTTTTCACAGCCAGCAGAGATCAAAATAAGCAGTAATGCAAACTCAGTCATAGACATAGATTTTCACTTGCAACTTTCTTAAACATATTTAACAGTGCATGAAATGTTGTCTAAAACAAAAAGAAAATGCTTTTTAGTGGCTGGAACTGGTTTTATCACATTCTGAATTGAACGTTGAAAATGAGCTTTTCAGAGCCAGCAGAGGTTAAAATAAGCAGTAATGCAAACTCAGTCAGAGACATAGATTTTCACTTGCAACTTGCTTTAACATGTTTAACAGTGCATGAAATGTTGTCTAAAACAAAAAGATAATGCTTTTTAGTGGCTGGAACTGGTTTTATCACATTCTGAATTGAACGTTGAAAATGAGCTTTTCAGAGCCAGCAGAGGTCAAAATAAGCAGTAATGCAAACTCAGTCATAGACATAGATTTTCACTTGCATCTTGCTTTAACATGTTTAACAGTGCATGAAATGTTATCTAAAACAAAAAGAAAATGCTTTTTAGTGGCTGGATCTGGTTTTATCACTTTCTGAATTCAACGTTGAAAATGAGCTTTTCAGAGCTAGCAGAGGTCAAAATAAGCAGTAATGCAAACTCAGTCATAGACATAGATTTTCACTTGCAACTTGCTTTAACATGTTTAACAGTGCATGAAATGTTGTCTAAAACAAAAAGAAAATGCTTTTTAGTGGCTGGAACTGGTTTTATCACATTCTGAATTGAACGTTGAAAATGAGCTTTTCAGAGCCAGCAGAGGTCAAAATAAGCAGTAATGCAAACTCAGTCAGAGACAAAGATTTTCACTTGCAACTTGCTTTAACATGTTTAACAGTGCATGAAATGTTGTCTAAAACAAAAAGAAAATGCTTTTTAGTGGCTGGATCTGGTTTTATCACATTCTGAATTGAACGTTGAAAATGAGCTTTTCAGAGCCAGCAGAGGTCAAAATAAGCAGTAATGCAAACTCAGTCATAGACATAGATTTTCACTTGCAACTTGCTTTAACATGTTTAACAGTGCATGAAATGTTATCTAAAACAAAAAGAATAATGCATTTTAGTGGCTGGAACTGGTTTTATCACATTCTGAATTGAACGTTGAAAATGAGCTTTTCAGAGCCAGCAGAGGTCAAAATAAGCAGTGATGCAAACTCAGTCATAGACATAGATTTTCACTTGCAACTTTCTTAAACATATTTAACAGTGCATGAAATGTTGTCTAAAACAAAAAGAAAATGCTTTTTAGTGGCTGGAACTGGTTTTATCACATTCTGAATTGAACGTTGAAAATGAGCTTTTCAGAGCCAGCAGAGGTCAAAATAAGCAGTAATGCAAACTCAGTCAGAGACATAGATTTTCACTTGCAACTTGCTTTAACATGTTTACCAGTGCATGAAATGTTGTCTAAAACAAAAAGATAATGCTTTTTAGTGGCTGGAACTGGTTTTATCACATTCTAAATTGAACGTTGAAAATGAGCTTTTCAGAGCCAGCAGAGGTCAAAATAAGCAGTAATGCAAACTCAGTCATAGACATAGATTTTCACTTGCAACTTGCTTTAACATGTTTAACAGTGCATGAAATGTTGTCTAAAACAAAAAGAAAATGCTTTTTAGTGGCTGGATCTGGTTTTATCACATTCTGAATTGAACGTTGAAAATGAGCTTTTCAGAGCCAGCAGAGGTCAAAATAAGCAGTAATGCAAACTCAGTCATAGACATAGATTTTCACTTGCAACTTGCTTTAACATGTTTAACAGTGCATGAAATGTTGTCTAAAACAAAAAGAAAATGCTTTTTAGTGGCTGGAACTGGTTTTATCACATTCTGAATTGAACGTTGAAAATGAGCTTTTCAGAGCCAGCAGAGGTCAAAATAAGCAGTAATGCAAACTCAGTCATAGACATAGATTTTCACTTGCAACTTGCTTTAACATGTTTAACAGTGCATGAAATGTTATCTAAAACAAAAAGAATAATGCATTTTAGTGGCTGGATCTGGTTTTATCACTTTCTGAATTCAACGTTGAAAATGAGCTGTTCTCAGCCAGCAGAGGTCAAAATAAGCAGTAATGCAAACTCAGTCAGAGACATAGATTTTCACTTGCAACTTGCTTTAACATGTTTAACAGTGCATGAAATGTTGTCTAAAACAAAAAGAAAATGCTTTTTAGTGGCTGGAACTGGTTTTATCACATTCTGAATTGAACGTTGAAAATGAGCTTTTCAGAGCCAGCAGAGGTCAAAATAAGCAGTAATGCAAACTCAGTCAGAGACATAGATTTTCACTTGCAACTTGCTTTAACATGTTTAACAGTGCATGAAATGTTGTCTAAAACAAAAAGATAATGCTTTTTAGTGGCTGGAACTGGTTTTATCACATTCTGAATTGAACGTTGAAAATGAGCTTTTAGGAGCCAGCAGAGGTCAAAATAAGCAGTAATGCAAACTCAGTCAGAGACAAAGATTTTCACTTGCAACTTGCTTTAACATGTTTAACAGTGCATAAAATGTTGTCTAAAACAAAAAGAAAATGCTTTTTAGTGGCTGGATCTGGTTTTATCACATTCTGAATTGAACGTTGAAAATGAGCTTATCTCAGCCAGCAGAGGTCAAAATAAGCAGTAATGCAAACTCAGTCATAGACATAGATTTTCACTTGCAACTTGCTTTAACATGTTTAACAGTGCATGAAATGTTATCTAAAACAAAAAGAAAATGCTTATTAGTGGCTGGATCTGGTTTTATCACTTTCTGAATTCAAAGTTGAAAATGAGCTTTTCAGAGCAAGCAGAGGTCAAAATAAGCAGTAATGCAAACTCAGTCATAGACATAGATTTTCACTTGCAACTTGTTTTAACATGTTTAACAGTGCATGAAATGTTATCTAAAACAAAAAGAATAATGCATTTTAGTGGCTGGATCTGGTTTTATCACTTTCTGAATTCAACGTTGAAAATGAGCTGTTCTCAGCCAGCAGAGGTCAAAATAAGCAGTAATGCAAACTCAGTCAGAGACATAGATTTTCACTTGCAACTTGCTTTAACATGTTTAACAGTGCATGAAATGTTGTCTAAAACAAAAAGATAATGCTTTTTAGTGGCTGGAACTGGTTTTATCACATTCTAAATTGAACGTTGAAAATGAGCTTATCTCAGCCAGCAGAAGGGTCAAATCACAGTAATGCAAACTCAGTCAGAGACATAGATTTTCACTTGCAACTTGCTTTAACATGTTTAACAGTGCATGAAATGTTGTCTAAAACAAAAAGAATGATGCATTTTAGTAGCTGGATCTGGTTTTATCACATTCTGTGATGGACGTTGAAAATGAGATTTCAGAGCCAGCAGAGGTCAAAATAAGCAGTAAAGCAAACTCAGTCATAGACATAGATTTTCACTTGCAACTTTCTTAAACATATTTAACAGTGCATGAAATGTTGTCTAAAACAAAAAGAAAATGCTTTTTAGTGGCTGGAACTGGTTTTATCACATTCTGAATTGAACGTTGAAAATGAGCTTTTCAGAGCCAGCAGAGGTTAAAATAAGCAGTAATGCAAACTCAGTCAGAGACATAGATTTTCACTTGCAACTTGCTTTAACATGTTTAACAGTGCATGAAATGTTGTCTAAAACAAAAAGATAATGCTTTTTAGTGGCTGGAACTGGTTTTATCACATTCTGAATTGAACGTTGAAAATGAGCTTTTCAGAGCCAGCAGAGGTCAAAATAAGCAGTAATGCAAACTCAGTCATAGACATAGATTTTCACTTGCAACTTGCTTTAACATGTTTAACAGTGCATGAAATGTTGTCTAAAACAAAAAGAAAATGCTTTTTAGTGGCTGGAACTGGTTTTATCACATTCTGAATTGAACGTTGAAAATGAGCTTTTCAGAGCCAGCAGAGGTCAAAATAAGCAGTAATGCAAACTCAGTCAGAGACAAAGATTTTCACTTGCAACTTGCTTTAACATGTTTAACAGTGCATGAAATGTTGTCTAAAACAAAAAGAAAATGCTTTTTAGTGGCTGGATCTGGTTTTATCACATTCTGAATTGAACGTTGAAAATGAGCTTTTCAGAGCCAGCAGAGGTCAAAATAAGCAGTAATGCAAACTCAGTCATAGACATAAATTTTCACTTGCAACTTGCTTTAACATGTTTAACAGTGCATGAAATGTTATCTAAAACAAAAAGAATAATGCATTTTAGTGGCTGGAACTGGTTTTATCACATTCTGAATTGAACGTTGAAAATGAGCTTTTCAGAGCCAGCAGAGGTCAAAATAAGCAGTAATGCAAACTCAGTCATAGACATAGATTTTCACTTGCAACTTGCTTTAACATGTTTAACAGTGCATGAAATGTTGTCTAAAACAAAAAGAAAATGCTTTTTAGTGGCTGGAACTGGTTTTATCACAATCTGAATTTAACGTTGAAAATGAGCTTTTCAGAGCCAGCAGAGGTCAAAATAAGCAGTAATGCAAACTCAGTCAGAGACAAAGATTTTCACTTGCAACTTGCTTTAACTTGTTTAACAGTGCATGAAATGTTGTCTAAAACAAAAAGAAAATGCTTTTTAGTGGCTGGAACTGGTTTTATCACATTCTGAATTGAACGTTGAAAATGAGCTTTTCAGAGCCAGCAGAGGTCAAAATAAGCAGTAATGCAAACTCAGTCAGAGACATAGATTTTCACTTGCAACTTGCTTTAACATGTTTAACAGTGCATGAAATGTTGTCTAAAACAAAAAGAAAATATTTTTTAGTGGCTGGATCTGGTTTTATCACATTCTGAATTGAACGTTGAAAATGAGCTTTTCAGAGCCAGCAGAGGTCAAAATAAGCAATAATGCAAACTCAGTCAGAGACAAAGATTTTCACTTGCAACTTGCTTTAACATGTTTAACAGTGCATGAAATGTTGTCTAAAACAAAAAGAAAATGCTTTTTAGTGGCTGGATCTGGTTTTATCACATTCTGAATTGAACGTTGAAAATGAGCTTTTCAGAGCCAGCAGAGGTCAAAATAAGCAGTAATGCAAACTCAGTCATAGACATAGATTTTCACTTGCAACTTGCTTTAACATGTTTAACAGTGCATGAAATGTTGTCTAAAACAAAAAGAAAATGCTTTTTAGTGGCTGGAACTGGTTTTATCACATTCTGAATTGAACGTTGAAAATGAGCTTTTCAGAGCCAGCAGAGGTCAAAATAAGCAGTAATGCAAACTCAGTCATAGACATAGATTTTCACTTGCAACTTGCTTTAACATGTTTAACAGTGCATGAAATGTTATCTAAAACAAAAAGAATAATGCATTTTAGTGGCTGGATCTGGTTTTATCACTTTCTGAATTCAACGTTGAAAATGAGCTGTTCTCAGCCAGCAGAGGTCAAAATAAGCAGTAATGCAAACTCAGTCAGAGACATAGATTTTCACTTGCAACTTGCTTTAACATGTTTAACAGTGCATGAAATGTTGTCTAAAACAAAAAGAAAATGCTTTTTAGTGGCTGGAACTGGTTTTATCACATTCTGAATTGAACGTTGAAAATGAGCTTTTCAGAGCCAGCAGAGGTCAAAATAAGCAGTAATGCAAACTCAGTCAGAGACATAGATTTTCACTTGCAACTTGCTTTAACATGTTTAACAGTGCATGAAATGTTGTCTAAAACAAAAAGAAAATGCTTTTTAGTGGCTGGATCTGGTTTTATTACATTCTGAATTGAACGTTGAAAATGAGCTTTTCAGAGCCAGCAGAGGTCAAAATAAGCAGTAATGCAAACTCAGTCATAGACATAGATTTTCACTTGCATCTTGCTTTAACATGTTTAACAGGGCATGAAATGTTATCTAAAACAAAAAGAATAATGCATTTTAGTGGCTGGATCTGGTTTTATCACTTTCTGAATTCAACGTTGAAAATGAGCTGTTCTCAGCCAGCAGAGGTCAAAATAAGCAGTAATGCAAACTCAGTCAGAGACATAGATTTTCACTTGCAACTTGCTTTAACATGTTTAACAGTGCATGAAATGTTGTCTAAAACAAAAAGATAATGCTTTTTAGTGGCTGGAACTGGTTTTATCACATTCTAAATTGAACGTTGAAAATGAGCTTATCTCAGCCAGCAGAAGGGTCAAATCACAGTAATGCAAACTCAGTCAGAGACATAGATTTTCACTTGCAACTTGCTTTAACATGTTTAACAGTGCATGAAATGTTGTCTAAAACAAAAAGAATGATGCATTTTAGTAGCTGGATCTGGTTTTATCACATTCTGTGATGGACGTTGAAAATGAGCTTTTCAGAGCCAGCAGAGATCAAAATAAGCAGTAATGCAAACTCAGTCATAGACATAGATTTTCACTTGCAACTTTCTCAAACATATTTAACAGTGCATGAAATGTTGTCTAAAACAAAAAGAAAATGGTTTTTAGTGGCTGGAACTGGTTTTATCACATTCTGAATTGAACGCTGAAAATGAGCTTTTCAGAGCCAGCAGAGGTCAAAATAAGCAGTAATGCAAACTCAGTCATAGACATAGATTTTCACTTGCAACTTGCTTTAACATGTTTAACAGTGCATGAAATGTTGTCTAAAACAAAAAGAAAATGCTTTTTAGTGGCTGGAACTGGTTTTATCACATTCTGAATTGAACGTTGAAAATGAGCTTTTCAGAGCCAGCAGAGGTCAAAATAAGCAGTAATGCAAACTCAGTCAGAGACAAAGATTTTCACTTGCAACTTGCTTTAACATGTTTAACAGTGCATGAAATGTTGTCTAAAACAAAAAGAAAATGCTTTTTAGTGGCTGGATCTGGTTTTATCACATTCTGAATTGAACGTTGAAAATGAGCTTTTCAGAGCCAGCAGAGGTCAAAATAAGCAGTAATGCAAACTCAGTCATAGACATAGATTTTCACTTGCAACTTGCTTTAACATGTTTAACAGTGCATGAAATGTTATCTAAAACAAAAAGAATAATGCATTTTAGTGGCTGGAACTGGTTTTATCAGATTCTGAATTGAACGTTGAAAATGAGCTTTTCAGAGCCAGCAGAGGTCAAAATAAGCAGTGATGCAAACTCAGTCATAGACATAGATTTTCACTTGCAACTTTCTTAAACATATTTAACAGTGCATGAAATGTTGTCTAAAACAAAAAGAAAATGCTTTTTAGTGGCTGGAACTGGTTTTATCACATTCTGAATTGAACGTTGAAAATGAGCTTTTCAGAGCCAGCAGAGGTCAAAATAAGCAGTAATGCAAACTCAGTCAGAGACATAGATTTTCACTTGCAACTTGCTTTAACATGTTTAACAGTGCATGAAATGTTGTCTAAAACAAAAAGATAATGCTTTTTAGTGGCTGGAACTGGTTTTATCACATTCTAAATTGAACGTTGAAAATGAGCTTATCTCAGCCAGCAGAAGGGTCAAATCACAGTAATGCAAACTCAGTCAGTGACATAGATTTTCACTTGCAACTTGCTTAAACATGTTTAACAGTGCATGAAATGTTGTCTAAAACAAAAAGATAATGCTTTTTAGTAGCTGGATCTGGTTTTATCACATTCTGTGATGGACGTTGAAAATGAGCTTTTCAGAGCCAGCAGAGGTCAAAATAAGCAGTAATGCAAACTCAGTCATAGACATAGATTTTCACTTGCAACTTGCTTTAACATGTTTAACAGTGCATGAAATGTTGTCTAAAACAAAAAGAAAATGCTTTTTAGTGGCTGGAACTGGTTTTATCACATTTTGAATTGAACGTTGAAAATGAGCTTTTCAGAGCCAGCAGAGGTCAAAATAAGCAGTAATGCAAACTCAGTCATAGACATAGATTTTCACTTGCAACTTGCTTTAACATGTTTAACAGTGCATGAAATGTTATCTAAAACAAAAAGAATAATGCATTTTATTGGCTGGAACTGGTTTTATCACATTCTGAATTGAACGTTGAAAATGAGCTTTTCAGAGCCAGCAGAGGTCAAAATAAGCAGTAATGCAAACTCAGTCATAGACATAGATTTTCACTTGCAACTTTCTTAAACATATTTAACAGTGCATGAAATGTTGTCTAAAACAAAAAGAAAATGCTTTTTAGTGGCTGGAACTGGTTTTATCACATTCTGAATTGAACGTTGAAAATGAGCTTTTCAGAGCCAGCAGAGGTCAAAATAAGCAGTAATGCAAACTCAGTCAGAGACATAGATTTTCACTTGCAACTTGCTTTAACATGTTTAACAGTGCATGAAATGTTGTCTAAAACAAAAAGATAATGCTTTTTAGTGGCTGGAACTGGTTTTATCACATTCTAAATTGAACGTTGAAAATGAGCTTTTCAGAGCCAGCAGAGGTCAAAATAAGCAGTAATGCAAACTCAGTCATAGACATAGATTTTCACTTGCAACTTGCTTTAACATGTTTAACAGTGCATGAAATGTTGTCTAAAACAAAAAGAATAATGCATTTTAGTGGCTGGATCTGGTTTTATCACTTTCTGAATTCAACGTTGAAAATGAGCTGTTCTCAGCCAGCAGAGGTCAAAATAAGCAGTAATGCAAACTCAGTCAGAGACATAGATTTTTACTTGCAACTTGCTTTAACATGTTTAACAGTGCATGAAATGTTGTCTAAAACAAAAAGATAATGCTTTTTAGTGGCTGGAACTGGTTTTATCACATTCTGAATTGAACGTTGAAAATGAGCTTTTCAGAGCCAGCAGAGGTCAAAATAAGCAGTAATGCAAACTCAGTCAGAGACATAGATTTTCACTTGCAACTTGCTTTAACATGTTTAACAGTGCATGAAATGTTGTCTAAAACAAAAAGAATGATGCATTTTAGTAGCTGGATCTGGTTTTATCACATTCTGTGATGGACGTTGAAAATGAGCTTTTCAGAGCCAGCAGAGATAAAAATAAGCAGTAATGCAAACTCAGTCATAGACATAGATTTTCACTTGCAACTTTCTCAAACATATTTAACAGTGCATGAAATGTTGTCTAAAACAAAAAGAAAATGCTTTTTAGTGGCTGGAACTGGTTTTATCACATTCTGAGTTGAACGTTGAAAATGAGCTTTTCAGAGCCAGCAGAGGTCAAAATAAGCAGTAATGCAAACTCAGTCAGAGACATAGATTTTCACTTGCAACTTGCTTTAACATGTTTAACAGTGCATGAAATGTTGTCTAAAACAAAAAGATAATGCTTTTTAGTGGCTGGAACTGGTTTTATCACATTCTGAATTGAACGTTGAAAATGAGCTTTTCAGAGCCAGCAGAGGTCAAAATAAGCAGTAATGCAAACTCAGTCATAGACATAGATTTTCACTTGCAACTTGCTTTAACATGTTTAACAGTGCATGAAATGTTGTCTAAAACAAAAAGAAAATGCTTTTTAGTGGCTGGAACTGGTTTTATCACATTCTGAATTGAACGTTGAAAATGAGCTTTTCAGAGCCAGCAGAGGTCAAAATAAGCAGTAATGCAAACTCAGTCAGAGACAAAGATTTTCACTTGCAACTTGCTTTAACATGTTTAACAGTGCATGAAATGTTGTCTAAAACAAAAAGAAAATGCTTTTTAGTGGCTGGATCTGGTTTTATCACATTCTGAATTGAACGTTGAAAATGAGCTTTTCAGAGCCAGCAGAGGTCAAAATAAGCTGTAATGCAAACTCAGTCATAGACATAGATTTTCACTTGCAACTTGCTTTAACATGTTTAACAGTGCATGAAATGTTATCTAAAACAAAAAGAATAATGCATTTTAGTGGCTGGAACTGGTTTTATCAGATTCTGAATTGAACGTTGAAAATGAGCTTTTCAGAGCCAGCAGAGGTCAAAATAAGCAGTGATGCAAACTCAGTCATAGACATAGATTTTCACTTGCAACTTTCTTAAACATATTTACCAGTGCATGAAATGTTGTCTAAAACAAAAAGATAATGCTTTTTAGTGGCTGGAACTGGTTTTATCACATTCTAAATTGAACGTTGAAAATGAGCTTTTCAGAGCCAGCAGAGGTCAAAATAAGCAGTAATGCAAACTCAGTCATAGACATAGATTTTCACTTGCAACTTGCTTTAACATGTTTAACAGTGCATGAAATGTTGTCTAAAACAAAAAGAAAATGCTTTTTAGTGGCTGGATCTGGTTTTATCACATTCTGAATTGAACGTTGAAAATGAGCTTTTCAGAGCCAGCAGAGGTCAAAATAAGCAGTAATGCAAACTCAGTCATAGACATAGATTTTCACTTGCAACTTGCTTTAACATGTTTAACAGTGCATGAAATGTTGTCTAAAACAAAAAGAAAATGCTTTTTAGTGGCTGGAACTGGTTTTATCACATTCTGAATTGAACGTTGAAAATGAGCTTTTCAGAGCCAGCAGAGGTCAAAATAAGCAGTAATGCAAACTCAGTCATAGACATAGATTTTCACTTGCAACTTGCTTTAACATGTTTAACAGTGCATGAAATGTTATCTAAAACAAAAAGAATAATGCATTTTAGTGGCTGGATCTGGTTTTATCACTTTCTGAATTCAACGTTGAAAATGAGCTGTTCTCAGCCAGCAGAGGTCAAAATAAGCAGTAATGCAAACTCAGTCAGAGACATAGATTTTCACTTGCAACTTGCTTTAACATGTTTAACAGTGCATGAAATGTTGTCTAAAACAAAAAGAATGATGCATTTTAGTAGCTGGATCTGGTTTTATCACATTCTGTGATGGACGTTGAAAATGAGCTTTTCAGAGCCAGCAGAGATAAAAATAAGCAGTAATGCAAACTCAGTCATAGACATAGATTTTCACTTGCAACTTTCTCAAACATATTTAACAGTGCATGAAATGTTGTCTAAAACAAAAAGAAAATGCTTTTTAGTGGCTGGAACTGGTTTTATCACATTCTGAGTTGAACGTTGAAAATGAGCTTTTCAGAGCCAGCAGAGGTCAAAATAAGCAGTAATGCAAACTCAGTCAGAGACATAGATTTTCACTTGCAACTTGCTTTAACATGTTTAACAGTGCATGAAATGTTGTCTAAAACAAAAAGATAATGCTTTTTAGTGGCTGGAACTGGTTTTATCACATTCTGAATTGAACGTTGAAAATGAGCTTTTCAGAGCCAGCAGAGGTCAAAATAAGCAGTAATGCAAACTCAGTCATAGACATAGATTTTCACTTGCAACTTGCTTTAACATGTTTAACAGTGCATGAAATGTTGTCTAAAACAAAAAGAAAATGCTTTTTAGTGGCTGGAACTGGTTTTATCACATTCTGAATTGAACGTTGAAAATGAGCTTTTCAGAGCCAGCAGAGGTCAAAATAAGCAGTAATGCAAACTCAGTCAGAGACAAAGATTTTCACTTGCAACTTGCTTTAACATGTTTAACAGTGCATGAAATGTTGTCTAAAACAAAAAGAAAATGCTTTTTAGTGGCTGGATCTGGTTTTATCACATTCTGAATTGAACGTTGAAAATGAGCTTTTCAGAGCCAGCAGAGGTCAAAATAAGCTGTAATGCAAACTCAGTCATAGACATAGATTTTCACTTGCAACTTGCTTTAACATGTTTAACAGTGCATGAAATGTTATCTAAAACAAAAAGAATAATGCATTTTAGTGGCTGGAACTGGTTTTATCAGATTCTGAATTGAACGTTGAAAATGAGCTTTTCAGAGCCAGCAGAGGTCAAAATAAGCAGTGATGCAAACTCAGTCATAGACATAGATTTTCACTTGCAACTTTCTTAAACATATTTACCAGTGCATGAAATGTTGTCTAAAACAAAAAGATAATGCTTTTTAGTGGCTGGAACTGGTTTTATCACATTCTAAATTGAACGTTGAAAATGAGCTTTTCAGAGCCAGCAGAGGTCAAAATAAGCAGTAATGCAAACTCAGTCATAGACATAGATTTTCACTTGCAACTTGCTTTAACATGTTTAACAGTGCATGAAATGTTGTCTAAAACAAAAAGAAAATGCTTTTTAGTGGCTGGATCTGGTTTTATCACATTCTGAATTGAACGTTGAAAATGAGCTTTTCAGAGCCAGCAGAGGTCAAAATAAGCAGTAATGCAAACTCAGTCATAGACATAGATTTTCACTTGCAACTTGCTTTAACATGTTTAACAGTGCATGAAATGTTGTCTAAAACAAAAAGAAAATGCTTTTTAGTGGCTGGAACTGGTTTTATCACATTCTGAATTGAACGTTGAAAATGAGCTTTTCAGAGCCAGCAGAGGTCAAAATAAGCAGTAATGCAAACTCAGTCATAGACATAGATTTTCACTTGCAACTTGCTTTAACATGTTTAACAGTGCATGAAATGTTATCTAAAACAAAAAGAATAATGCATTTTAGTGGCTGGATCTGGTTTTATCACTTTCTGAATTCAACGTTGAAAATGAGCTGTTCTCAGCCAGCAGAGGTCAAAATAAGCAGTAATGCAAACTCAGTCAGAGACATAGATTTTCACTTGCAACTTGCTTTAACATGTTTAACAGTGCATGAAATGTTGTCTAAAACAAAAAGAAAATGCTTTTTAGTGGCTGGATCTGGTTTTATCACTTTCTGAATTCAACGTTGAAAATGAGCTGTTCTCAGCCAGCAGAGGTCAAAATAAGCAGTAATGCAAACTCAGTCAGAGACATAGATTTTCACTTGCAACTTGCTTTAACATGTTTAACAGTGCATGAAATGTTGTCTAAAACAAAAAGATAATGCTTTTTAGTGGCTGGAACTGGTTTTATCACATTCTAAATTTAACGTTGAAAATGAGCTTATCTCAGCCAGCAGAAGGGTCAAATCACAGTAATGCAAACTCAGTCAGAGACATAGATTTTCACTTGCAACTTGCTTTAACATGTTTAACAGTGCATGAAATGTTGTCTAAAACAAAAAGAATGATGCATTTTAGTAGCTGGATCTGGTTTTATCACATTCTGTGATGGACGTTGAAAATGAGCTTTTCAGAGCCAGCAGAGATCAAAATAAGCAGTAATGCAAACTCAGTCATAGACATAGATTTTCACTTGCAACTTTCTCAAACATATTTAACAGTGCATGAAATGTTGTCTAAAACAAAAAGAAAATGCTTTTTAGTGGCTGGATCTGGTTTTATCACATTCTGAATTGAACGTAGAAAATGAGCTTTTCAGAGCCAGCAGAGGTCAAAATAAGCAGTAATGCAAACTCAGTCATAGACATAGATTTTCACTTGCAACTTGCTTTAACATGTTTAACAGTGCATGAAATGTTATCTAAAACAAAAAGAATAATGCATTTTAGTGGCTGGAACTGGTTTTATCACATTCTGAATTGAACGTTGAAAATGAGCTTTTCAGAGCCAGCAGAGGTCAAAATAAGCAGTGATGCAAACTCAGTCATAGACATAGATTTTCACTTGCAACTTTCTTAAACATATTTAACAGTGCATGAAATGTTGTCTAAAACAAAAAGAAAATGCTTTTTAGTGGCTGGAACTGGTTTTATCACATTCTGAATTGAACGTTGAAAATGAGCTGTTCTCAGCCAGCAGAGGTCAAAATAAGCAGTAATGCAAACTCAGTCATAGACATAGATTTTCACTTGCAACTTGCTTTAACATGTTTAACAGTGCATGAAATGTTATCTAAAACAAAAAGAATAATGCATTTTAGTGGCTGGAACTGGTTTTATCACATTCTGAATTGAACGTTGAAAATGAGCTTTTCAGAGCCAGCAGAGGTCAAAATAAGCAGTGATGCAAACTCAGTCATAGACATAGATTTTCACTTGCAACTTTCTTAAACATATTTAACAGTGCATGAAATGTTGTCTAAAACAAAAAGAAAATGCTTTTTAGTGGCTGGAACTGGTTTTATCACATTCTGAATTCAACGTTGAAAATGAGCTTTTCAGAGCCAGCAGAGGTCAAAATAAGCAGTAATGCAAACTCAGTCATAGACATAGATTTTCACTTGCAACTTGCTTTAACATGTTTAACAGTGCATGAAATGTTATCTAAAACAAAAAGATAATGCTTTTTAGTGGCTGGAACTGGTTTTATCACATTCTGAATTGAACGTTGAAAATGAGCTTTTCAGAGCCAGCAGAGGTCAAAATAAGCAGTAATGCAAACTCAGTCAGAGACAAAGATTTTCACTTGCAACTTGCTTTAACATGTTTAACAGTGCATGAAATGTTGTCTAAAACAAAAAGAAAATGCTTTTTAGTGGCTGGATCTGGTTTTATCACATTCTGAATTGAACGTTGAAAATGAGCTTTTCAGAGCCAGCAGAGGTCAAAATAAGCAGTAATGCAAACTCAGTCATAGACATAGATTTTCACTTGCAACTTGCTTTAACATGTTTAACAGTGCATGAAATGTTGTCTAAAACAAAAAGAAAATGCTTTTTAGTGGCTGGAACTGGTTTTATCACATTCTGAATTGAACGTTGAAAATGAGCTTTTCAGAGCCAGCAGAGGTCAAAATAAGCAGTAATGCAAACTCAGTCATAGACATAGATTTTCACTTGCAACTTGCTTTAACATGTTTAACAGTGCATGAAATGTTGTCTAAAACAAAAAGAAAATGCTTTTTAGTGGCTGGAACTGGTTTTATCACATTCTGAATTGAACGTTGAAAATGAGCTTTTCAGAGCCAGCAGAGGTCAAAATAAGCAGTAATGCAAACTCAGTCAGAGACATAGATTTTCACTTGCAACTTGCTTTAACATGTTTAACAGTGCATGAAATGTTGTCTAAAACAAAAAGAAAATGCTTTTTAGTGGCTGGATCTGGTTTTATCACATTCTGAATTGAACGTTGAAAATGAGCTTTTCAGAGCCAGCAGAGGTCAAAATAAGCAGTAATGCAAACTCAGTCATAGACATAGATTTTCACTTGCATCTTGCTTTAACATGTTTAACAGTGCATGAAATGTTATCTAAAACAAAAAGAAAATGCTTTTTAGTGGCTGGATCTGGTTTTATCACTTTCTGAATTCAACGTTGAAAATGAGCTTTTCAGAGCCAGCAGAGGTCAAAATAAGCAGTAATGCAAACTCAGTCATAGACATAGATTTTCACTTGCAACTTGCTTTAACATGTTTAACAGTGCATGAAATGTTGTCTAAAACAAAAAGAAAATGCTTTTTAGTGGCTGGAACTGGTTTTATCACATTCTGAATTGAACGTTGAAAATGAGCTTTTCAGAGCCAGCAGAGGTCAAAATAAGCAGTAATGCAAAATCAGTCATAGACATAGATTTTCACTTGCAACTTGCTTTAACATGTTTAACAGTGCATGAAATGTTGTCTAAAACAAAAAGAAAATGCTTTTTAGTGGCTGGATCTGGTTTTATCACATTCTGAATTGAACGTTGAAAATGAGCTTTTCAGAGCCAGCAGAGGTCAAAATAAGCAGTAATGCAAACTCAGTCATAGACATAGATTTTCACTTGCATCTTGCTTTAACATGTTTAACAGTGCATGAAATGTTATCTAAAACAAAAAGAAAATGCTTTTTAGTGGCTGGATCTGGTTTTATCACTTTCTGAATTCAACGTTGAAAATGAGCTTTTCAGAGCCAGCAGAGGTCAAAATAAGCAGTAATGCAAACTCAGTCAGAGACATAGATTTTCACTTGCAACTTGCTTTAACATGTTTAACAGTGCATGAAATGTTGTCTAAAACAAAAAGATAATGCTTTTTAGTGGCTGGAACTGGTTTTATCACATTCTAAATTGAACGTTGAAAATGAGCTTATCTCAGCCAGCAGAAGGGTCAAATCACAGTAATGCAAACTCAGTCATAGACATAGATTTTCACTTGCAACTTGCTTTAACATGTTTAACAGTGCATGAAATGTTGTCTAAAACAAAAAGAAAATGCTTTTTAGTGGCTGGAACTGGTTTTATCACATTCTGAATTGAACGTTGAAAATGAGCTTTTCAGAGCCAGCAGAGGTCAAAATAAGCAGTAATGCAAACTCAGTCAGAGACATAGATTTTCACTTGCAACTTGCTTTAACATGTTTAACAGTGCATGAAATGTTATCTAAAACAAAAAGAATAATGCATTTTAGTGGCTGGATCTGGTTTTATCACTTTCTGAATTCAACGTTGAAAATGAGATGTTCTCAGCCAGCAGAGGTCAAAATAAGCAGTAATGCAAACTCAGTCATAGACATAGATTTTCACTTGCAACTTGCTTTAACATATTTAACAGTACATGAAATGTTGTCTAAAACAAAAAGAAAATGCTTTTTAGTGGCTGGATCTGGTTTTATCACATTCTGAATTGAACGTTGAAAATGAGCTTTTCAGAGCCAGCAGAGGTCAAAATAAGCAGTAATGCAAACTCAGTCAGAGACATAGATTTTCACTTGCAACTTGCTTTAACATGTTTAACAGTGCATGAAATGTTGTCTAAAACAAAAAGATAATGCTTTTTAGTGGCTGGAACTGGTTTTATCACATTCTGAATTGAACGTTGAAAATGAGCTTTTCAGAGCCAGCAGAGGTCAAAATAAGCAGTAATGCAAACTCAGTCAGAGACATAGATTTTCACTTGCAACTTGCTTTAACATGTTTAACAGTGCATGAAATGTTGTCTAAAACAAAAAGAAAATGCTTTTTAGTGGCTGGATCTGGTTTTATCACATTCTGAATTGAACGTTGAAAATGAGCTTTTCAGAGCCAGCAGAGGTCAAAATAAGCAGTAATGCAAACTCAGTCATAGACATAGATTTTCACTTGCAACTTTCTCAAACATATTTAACAGTGCATGAAATGTTGTCTTAAACAAAAAGAAAATGCTTTTTAGTGGCTGGATCTGGTTTTATCACATTCTGAATTGAACGTTGAAAATGAGCTTTTCAGAGCCAGCAGAGGTCAAAATAAGCAGTAATGCAAACTCAGTCATAGACATAGATTTTCACTTGCATCTTGCTTTAACATGTTTAACAGTGCATGAAATGTTATCTAAAACAAAAAGAAAATGCTTTTTAGTGGCTGGATCTGGTTTTATCACTTTCTGAATTCAACGTTGAAAATGAGCTTTTCAGAGCCAGCAGAGGTCAAAATAAGCAGTAATGCAAACTCAGTCATAGACATAGATTTTCACTTGCAACTTGCTTTAACATGTTTAACAGTGCATGAAATGTTATCTAAAACAAAAAGAATAATGCATTTAAGTGGCTGGATCTGGTTTTATCACTTTCTGAATTCAACGTTGAAAATGAGCTGTTCTCAGCCAGCAGAGGTCAAAATAAGCAGTAATGCAAACTCAGTCAGAGACATAGATTTTCACTTGCAACTTGCTTTAACATGTTTAACAGTGCATGAAATGTTGTCTAAAACAAAAAGATAATGCTTTTTAGTGGCTGGAACTGGTTTTATCACATTCTAAATTGAACGTTGAAAATGAGCTTATCTCAGCCAGCAGAAGGGTCAAATCACAGTAATGCAAACTCAGTCAGAGACATAGATTTTCACTTGCAACTTGCTTTAACATGTTTAACAGTGCATGAAATGTTGTCTAAAACAAAAAGAATGATGCATTTTAGTAGCTGGATCTGGTTTTATCACATTCTGTGATGGACGTTGAAAATGAGCTTTTCAGAGCCAGCAGAGATCAAAATAAGCAGTAATGCAAACTCAGTCATAGACATAGATTTTCACTTGCAACTTTCTCAAACATATTTAACAGTGCATGAAATGTTGTCTAAAACAAAAAGAAAATGCTTTTTAGTGGCTGGAACTGGTTTTATCACATTCTGAATTGAACGTTGAAAATGAGCTTTTCAGAGCCAGCAGAGGTCAAAATAAGCAGTAATGCAAACTCAGTCATAGACAGATTTTCACTTGCAACTTGCTTTAACATGTTTAACAGGGCATGAAATGTTGTCTAAAACAAAAAGAAAATGCTTTTTAGTGGCTGGAACTGGTTTTATCACATTCTAAATTGAACGTTGAAAATGAGCTTATCTCAGCCAGCAGAAGGGTCAAATCACAGTAATGCAAACTCAGTCATAGACATAGATTTTCACTTGCAACTTGCTTTAACATGTTTAACAGTGCATGAAATGTTGTCTAAAACAAAAAGAAAATGCTTTTTAGTGGCTGGAACTGGTTTTATCACATTCTGAATTGAACGTTGAAAATGAGCTTTTCAGAGCCAGCAGAGGTCAAAATAAGCAGTAATGCAAACTCAGTCAGAGACAAAGATTTTCACTTGCAACTTGCTTTAACATGTTTAACAGTGCATGAAATGTTGTCTAAAACAAAAAGAAAATGCTTTTTAGTGGCTGGATCTGGTTTTATCACATTCTGAATTGAACGTTGAAAATGAGCTTTTCAGAGCCAGCAGAGGTCAAAATAAGCAGTAATGCAAACTCAGTCATAGACATAGATTTTCACTTGCAACTTGCTTTAACATGTTTAACAGTGCATGAAATGTTATCTAAAACAAAAAGAATAATGCATTTTAGTGGCTGGATCTGGTTTTATCACTTTCTGAATTCAACGTTGAAAATGAGCTGTTCTCAGCCAGCAGAGGTCAAAATAAGCAGTAATGCAAACTCAGTCATAGACATAGATTTTCACTTGCAACTTGCTTTAACATATTTAACAGTGCATGAAATGTTGTCTAAAACAAAAAGAAAATGCTTTTTAGTGGCTGGATCTGGTTTTATCACATTCTGAATTGAACGTTGAAAATGAGCTTTTCAGAGCCAGCAGAGGTCAAAATAAGCAGTAATGCAAACTCAGTCAGAGACATAGATTTTCACTTGCAACTTGCTTTAACATGTTTAACAGTGCATGAAATGTTGTCTAAAACAAAAAGATAATGCTTTTTAGTGGCTGGAACTGGTTTTATCACATTCTGAATTGAACGTTGAAAATGAGCTTTTCAGAGCCAGCAGAGGTCAAAATAAGCAGTAATGCAAACTCAGTCAGAGACATAGATTTTTACTTGCAACTTGCTTTAACATGTTTAACAGTGCATGAAATGTTGTCTAAAACAAAAAGAATGATGCATTTTAGTAGCTGGATCTGGTTTTATCACATTCTGTGATGGACGTTGAAAATGAGCTTTTCAGAGCCAGCAGAGATCAAAATAAGCAGTAATGCAAACTCAGTCATAGACATAGATTTTCACTTGCAACTTTCTCAAACATATTTAACAGTGCATGAAATGTTGTCTAAAACAAAAAGAAAATGCTTTTTAGTGGCTGGAACTGGTTTTATCACATTCTGAATTGAACGTTGAAAATGAGCTTTTCAGAGCCAGCAGAGGTCAAAATAAGCAGTAATGCAAACTCAGTCATAGACATAGATTTTCACTTGCAACTTTCTTAAACATATTTAACAGTGCATGAAATGTTGTCTAAAACAAAAAGAAAATGCTTTTTAGTGGCTGGAACTGGTTTTATCACATTCTGAATTGAACGTTGAAAATGAGCTTTTCAGAGCCAGCAGAGGTCAAAATAAGCAGTAATGCAAACTCAGTCAGAGACATAGATTTTCACTTGCAACTTGCTTTAACATGTTTAACAGTGCATGAAATGTTGTCTAAAACAAAAAGATAATGCTTTTTAGTGGCTGGAACTGGTTTTATCACATTCTAAATTGAACGTTGAAAATGAGCTTATCTCAGCCAGCAGAAGGGTCAAATCACAGTAATGCAAACTCAGTCAGTGACATAGATTTTCACTTGCAACTTGCTTAAACATATTTAACAGTGCATGAAATGTTGTCTAAAACAAAAAGATAATGCTTTTTAGTAGCTGGATCTGGTTTTATCACATTCTGAATTGAACGTTGAAAATGAGCTTTTCAGAGCCAGCAGAGGTCAAAATAAGCAGTAATGCAAACTCAGTCATAGACATAGATTTTCACTTGCAACTTTCTTAAACATATTTAACAGTGCATGAAATGTTGTCTAAAACAAAAAGAAAATGCTTTTTAGTGGCTGGAACTGGTTTTATCACATTCTGAATTGAACGTTGAAAATGAGCTTTTCAGAGCCAGCAGAGGTCAAAATAAGCAGTAATGCAAACTCAGTCATAGACATAGATTTTCACTTGCAACTTGCTTTAACATGTTTAACAGTGCATGAAATGTTATCTAAAACAAAAAGAATAATGCATTTTATTGGCTGGAACTGGTTTTATCACATTCTGAATTGAACGTTGAAAATGAGCTTTTCAGAGCCAGCAGAGGTCAAAATAAGCAGTAATGCAAACTCAGTCATAGACATAGATTTTCACTTGCAACTTTCTTAAACATATTTAACAGTGCATGAAATGTTGTCTAAAACAAAAAGAAAATGCTTTTTAGTGGCTGGAACTGGTTTTATCACATTCTGAATTGAACGTTGAAAATGAGCTTTTCAGAGCCAGCAGAGGTCAAAATAAGCAGTAATGCAAACTCAGTCAGAGACATAGATTTTCACTTGCAACTTGCTTTAACATGTTTAACAGTGCATGAAATGTTGTCTAAAACAAAAAGATAATGCTTTTTAGTGGCTGGAACTGGTTTTATCACATTCTAAATTGAACGTTGAAAATGAGCTTTTCAGAGCCAGCAGAGGTCAAAATAAGCAGTAATGCAAACTCAGTCATAGACATAGATTTTCACTTGCAACTTGCTTTAACATGTTTAACAGTGCATGAAATGTTGTCTAAAACAAAAAGAAAATGCTTTTTAGTGGCTGGAACTGGTTTTATTACATTCTGAATTCAACGTTCAAAATGAGCTTTTCAGAGCCAGCAGAGGTCAAAATAAGCAGTAATGCAAACTCAGTCATAGACATAGATTTTCACTTGCAACTTGCTTTAACATGTTTACAGTGCATGAAATGTTATCTAAAACAAAAAGAATAATGCATTTTAGTGGCTGGATCTGGTTTTATCACTTTCTGAATTCAACGTTGAAAATGAGCTGTTCTCAGCCAGCAGAGGTCAAAATAAGCAGTAATGCAAACTCAGTCATAGACATAGATTTTCACTTGCAACTTGCTTTAACATATTTAACAGTGCATGAAATGTTGTCTAAAACAAAAAGAATAATGCATTTTAGTGGCTGGATCTGGTTTTATCACTTTCTGAATTCAACGTTGAAAATGAGCTGTTCTCAGCCAGCAGAGGTCAAAATAAGCAGTAATGCAAACTCAGTCATAGACATAGATTTTCACTTGCAACTTGCTTTAACATATTTAACAGTGCATGAAATGTTGTCTAAAACAAAAAGAAAATGCTTTTTAGTGGCTGGAACTGGTTTTATCACATTCTGAATTGAACGTTGAAAATGAGCTTTTCAGAGCCAGCAGAGGTCAAAATAAGCAGTAATGCAAACTCAGTCAGAGACAAAGATTTTCACTTGCAACTTGCTTTAACATGTTTAACAGTGCATGAAATGTTGTCTAAAACAAAAAGAAAATGCTTTTTAGTGGCTGGATCTGGTTTTATCACATTCTGAATTGAACGTTGAAAATGAGCTTTTCAGAGCCAGCAGAGGTCAAAATAAGCAGTAATGCAAACTCAGTCATAGACATAGATTTTCACTTGCAACTTGCTTTAACATGTTTAACAGTGCATGAAATGTTGTCTAAAACAAAAAGAAAATGCTTTTTAGTGGCTGGAACTGGTTTTATCACATTCTGAATTGAACGTTGAAAATGAGCTTTTCAGAGCCAGCAGAGGTCAAAATAAGCAGTAATGCAAACTCAGTCAGAGACAAAGATTTTCACTTGCAACTTGCTTTAACATGTTTAACAGTGCATGAAATGTTGTCTAAAACAAAAAGAAAATGCTTTTTAGTGGCTGGATCTGGTTTTATCACATTCTGAATTGAACGTTGAAAATGAGCTTTTCAGAGCCAGCAGAGGTCAAAATAAGCAGTAATGCAAACTCAGTCAGAGACAAAGATTTTCACTTGCAACTTGCTTTAACATGTTTAACAGTGCATGAAATGTTGTCTAAAACAAAAAGAAAATGCTTTTTAGTGGCTGGATCTGGTTTTATCACATTCTGAATTGAACGTTGAAAATGAGCTTTTCAGAGCCAGCAGAGGTCAAAATAAGCAGTAATGCAAACTCAGTCATAGACATAGATTTTCACTTGCAACTTGCTTTAACATGTTTAACAGTGCATGAAATGTTATCTAAAACAAAAAGAATAATGCATTTTAGTGGCTGGATCTGGTTTTATCACTTTCTGAATTCAACGTTGAAAATGAGCTGTTCTCAGCCAGCAGAGGTCAAAATAAGCAGTAATGCAAACTCAGTCAGAGACATAGATTTTCACTTGCAACTTGCTTTAACATGTTTAACAGTGCATGAATTGTTGTCTAAAACAAAAAGAAAATGCTTTTTAGTGGCTGGAACTGGTTTTATCACATTCTGAATTGAACGTTGAAAATGAGCTTTTCAGAGCCAGCAGAGGTCAAAATAAGCAGTGATGCAAACTCAGTCATAGACATAGATTTTCACTTGCAACTTTCTTAAACATATTTAACAGTGCATGAAATGTTGTCTAAAACAAAAAGAAAATGCTTTTTAGTGGCTGGAACTGGTTTTATCACATTCTGAATTGAACGTTGAAAATGAGCTTTTCAGAGCCAGCAGAGGTCAAAATAAGCAGTAATGCAAACTCAGTCAGAGACATAGACTTTTACTTGCAACTTGCTTTAACATGTTTAACAGTGCATGAAATGTTGTCTAAAACAAAAAGATAATGCTTTTTAGTGGCTGGAACTGGTTTTATCACATTCTAAATTGAACGTTGAAAATGAGCTTATCTCAGCCAGCAGAAGGGTCAAATCACAGTAATGCAAACTCAGTCATAGACATAGATTTTCACTTGCAACTTGCTTTAACATGTTTAACAGTGCATGAAATGTTGTCTAAAACAAAAAGAATGATGCATTTTAGTGGCTGGATCTGGTTTTATCACTTTCTGAAGTCAACGTTGAAAATGAGCTGTTCTCAGCCAGCAGAGGTCAAAATAAGCAGTAATGCAAACTCAGTCGTAGACATAGATTTTCACTTGCAACTTGCTTTAACATGTTTAACAGTGCATGAAATGTTGTCTAAAACAAAAAGAAAATGCTTTTTAGTGGCTGGAACTAGTTTCATCACATTCTGAATTGAACGTTGAAAATGAGCTTTTCAGAGCCAGCAGAGGTCAAAATAAGCAGTAATGAAAACTCAGTCAGAGACAAAGATTTTCACTTGCAACTTGCTTTAACATGTTTAACAGTGCATGAAATGTTGTCTAAAACAAAAAGATAATGCTTTTTAGTGGCTGGAACTGGTTTTATCACATTCTAAATTGAACGTTGAAAATGAGCTTATCTCAGCCAGCAGAAGGGTCAAATCACAGTAATGCAAACTCAGTCATAGACATAGATTTTCACTTGCAACTTGCTTTAACATGTTTAACAGTGCATGAAGTGTTGTCTAAAACAAAAAGAAAATGCTTTTTAGTGGCTGGAACTGGTTTTATCACATTCTGAATTGAACGTTGAAAATGAGCTTTTCAGAGCCAGCAGAGGTCAAAATAAGCAGTAATGCAAACTCAGTCAGAGACAAAGATTTTCACTTGCAACTTGCTTTAACATGTTTAACAGTGCATGAAATGTTGTCTAAAACAAAAAGAAAATGCTTTTTAGTGGCTGGATCTGGTTTTATCACATTCTGAATTGAACGTTGAAAATGAGCTTTTCAGAGCCAGCAGAGGTCAAAATAAGCAGTACGTTGAAAATGAGCTTTTCAGAGCCAGCAGAGGTCAAAATAAGCAGTAATGAAAACTCAGTCAGAGACAAAGATTTTCACTTGCAACTTGCTTTAACATGTTTAACAGTGCATGAAATGTTGTCTAAAACAAAAAGATAATGCTTTTTAGTGGCTGGAACTGGTTTTATCACATTCTAAATTGAACGTTGAAAATGAGCTTATCTCAGCCAGCAGAAGGGTCAAATCACAGTAATGCAAACTCAGTCATAGACATAGATTTTCACTTGCAACTTGCTTTAACATGTTTAACAGTGCATGAAGTGTTGTCTAAAACAAAAAGAAAATGCTTTTTAGTGGCTGGAACTGGTTTTATCACATTCTGAATTGAACGTTGAAAATGAGCTTTTCAGAGCCAGCAGAGGTCAAAATAAGCAGTAATGCAAACTCAGTCAGAGACAAAGATTTTCACTTGCAACTTGCTTTAACATGTTTAACAGTGCATGAAATGTTGTCTAAAACAAAAAGAAAATGCTTTTTAGTGGCTGGATCTGGTTTTATCACATTCTGAATTGAACGTTGAAAATGAGCTTTTCAGAGCCAGCAGAGGTCAAAATAAGCAGTAATGCAAACTCAGTCATAGACATAGATTTTCACTTGCAACTTGCTTTAACATGTTTAACAGTGCATGAAATGTTATCTAAAACAAAAAGAATAATGCATTTTAGTGGCTGGATCTGGTTTTATCACTTTCTGAATTCAACGTTGAAAATGAGCTGTTCTCAGCCAGCAGAGGTCAAAATAAGCAGTAATGCAAACTCAGTCATAGACATAGATTTTCACTTGCAACTTGCTTTAACATATTTAACAGTGCATGAAATGTTGTCTAAAACAAAAAGAAAATGCTTTTTAGTGGCTGGATCTGGTTTTATCACATTCTGAATTGAACGTTGAAAATGAGCTTTTCAGAGCCAGCAGAGGTCAAAATAAGCAGTAATGCAAACTCAGTCAGAGACATAGATTTTCACTTGCAACTTGCTTTAACATGTTTAACAGTGCATGAAATGTTGTCTAAAACAAAAAGATAATGCTTTTTAGTGGCTGGAACTGGTTTTATCACATTCTGAATTGAACGTTGAAAATGAGCTTTTCAGAGCCAGCAGAGGTCAAAATAAGCAGTAATGCAAACTCAGTCAGAGACATAGATTTTCACTTGCAACTTGCTTTAACATGTTTAACAGTGCATGAAATGTTGTCTAAAACAAAAAGAATGATGCATTTTAGTAGCTGGATCTGGTTTTATCACATTCTGTGATGGACGTTGAAAATGAGCTTTTCAGAGCCAGCAGAGATCAAAATAAGCAGTAATGCAAACTCAGTCATAGATATAGATTTTCACTTGCAACTTTCTCAAACATATTTAACAGTGCATGAAATGTTGTCTAAAACAAAAAGAAAATGCTTTTTAGTGGCTGGAAATGGTTTTATCACATTCTGAATTGAACGTTGAAAATGAGCTTTTCAGAGCCAGCAGAGGTCAAAATAAGCAGTAATGCAAACTCAGTCAGAGACATAGATTTTCACTTGCAACTTGCTTTAACATGTTTAACAGTGCATGAAATGTTGTCTTAAACAAAAAGATAATGCTTTTTAGTGGCTGGAACTGGTTTTATCACATTCTGAATTGAACGTTGAAAATGAGCTTTTCAGAGCCAGCAGAGGTCAAAATAAGCAGTAATGCAAACTCAGTCATAGACATAGATTTTCACTTGCAACTTTCTTAAACATTTTTAACAGTGCATGAAATGTTGTCTAAAACAAAAAGAAAATGCTTTTTAGTGGCTGGAACTGGTTTTATCACATTCTGAATTGAACGTTGAAAATGAGCTTTTCAGAGCCAGCAGAGGTCAAAATAAGCAGTAATGCAAACTCAGTCAGAGACATAGATTTTCACTTGCAACTTGCTTTAACATGTTTAACAGTGCATGAAATGTTGTCTAAAACAAAAAGATAATGCTTTTTAGTGGCTGGAACTGGTTTTATCACATTCTAAATTGAACGTTGAAAATGAGCTTATCTCAGCCAGCAGAAGGGTCAAATCACAGTAATGCAAACTCAGTCAGTGACATAGATTTTCACTTGCAACTTGCTTAAACATATTTAACAGTGCATGAAATGTTGTCTAAAACAAAAAGATAATGCTTTTTAGTAGCTGGATCTGGTTTTATCACATTCTGAATTGAACGTTGAAAATGAGCTTATCTCAGCCAGCAGAAGGGTCAAATCACAGTAATGCAAACTCAGTCAGTGACATAGATTTTCACTTGCAACTTGCTTTAACATGTTTAACAGTGCATGAAATGTTATCTAAAACAAAAAGAATAATGCATTTTAGTGGCTGGATCTGGTTTTATCACTTTCTGAATTCAACGTTGAAAATGAGCTGTTCTCAGCCAGCAGAGGTCAAAATAAGCAGTAATGCAAACTCAGTCATAGACATAGATTTTCACTTGCAACTTGCTTTAACATATTTAACAGTGCATGAAATGTTGTCTAAAACAAAAAGAAAATGCTTTTTAGTGGCTGGATCTGGTTTTATCACATTCTGAATTGAACGTTGAAAATGAGCTTTTCAGAGCCAGCAGAGGTCAAAATAAGCAGTAATGCAAACTCAGTCAGAGACATAGATTTTCACTTGCAACTTGCTTTAACATGTTTAACAGTGCATGAAATGTTGTCTAAAACAAAAAGATAATGCTTTTTAGTGGCTGGAACTGGTTTTATCACATTCTGAATTGAACGTTGAAAATGAGCTTTTCAGAGCCAGCAGAGGTCAAAATAAGCAGTAATGCAAACTCAGTCAGAGACATAGATTTTCACTTGCAACTTGCTTTAACATGTTTAACAGTGCATGAAATGTTGTCTAAAACAAAAAGAATGATGCATTTTAGTAGCTGGATCTGGTTTTATCACATTCTGTGATGGACGTTGAAAATGAGCTTTTCAGAGCCAGCAGAGATCAAAATAAGCAGTAATGCAAACTCAGTCATAGACATAGATTTTCACTTGCAACTTTCTCAAACATATTTAACAGTGCATGAAATGTTGTCTAAAACAAAAAGAAAATGCTTTTTAGTGGCTGGAACTGGTTTTATCACATTCTGAATTGAACGTTGAAAATGAGCTTTTCAGAGCCAGCAGAGGTCAAAATAAGCAGTAATGCAAACTCAGTCAGAGACATAGATTTTCACTTGCAACTTGCTTTAACATGTTTAACAGTGCATGAAATGTTGTCTTAAACAAAAAGATAATGCTTTTTAGTGGCTGGAACTGGTTTTATCACATTCTGAATTGAACGTTGAAAATGAGCTTTTCAGAGCCAGCAGAGGTCAAAATAAGCAGTAATGCAAACTCAGTCATAGACATAGATTTTCACTTGCAACTTTCTTAAACATATTTAACAGTGCATGAAATGTTGTCTAAAACAAAAAGAAAATGCTTTTTAGTAGCTGGATCTGGTTTTATCACATTCTGAATTGAACGTTGAAAATGAGCTTTTCAGAGCCAGCAGAGGTCAAAATAAGCAGTAATGCAAACTCAGTCATAGACATAGATTTTTACTTGCAACTTTCTTAAACATATTTAACAGTGCATGAAATGTTGTCTAAAACAAAAAGAAAATGCTTTTTAGTGGCTGGAACTGGTTTTATCACATTCTGAATTGAACGTTGAAAATGAGCTTTTCAGAGCCAGCAGAGGTCAAAATAAGCAGTAATGCAAACTCAGTCATAGACATAGATTTTCACTTGCAACTTGCTTTAACATGTTTAACAGTGCATGAAATGTTATCTAAAACAAAAAGAATAATGCATTTTATTGGCTGGAACTGGTTTTATCACATTCTGAATTGAACGTTGAAAATGAGCTTTTCAGAGCCAGCAGAGGTCAAAATAAGCAGTAATGCAAACTCAGTCATAGACATAGATTTTCACTTGCAACTTTCTTAAACATATTTAACAGTGCATGAAATGTTGTCTAAAACAAAAAGAAAATGCTTTTTAGTGGCTGGAACTGGTTTTATCACATTCTGAATTGAACGTTGAAAATGAGCTTTTCAGAGCCAGCAGAGGTCAAAATAAGCAGTAATGCAAACTCAGTCAGAGACATACATTTTCACTTGCAACTTGCTTTAACATGTTTAACAGTGCATGAAATGTTGTCTAAAACAAAAAGATAATGCTTTTTAGTGGCTGGAACTGGTTTTATCACATTCTAAATTGAACGTTGAAAATGAGCTTTTCAGAGCCAGCAGAGGTCAAAATAAGCAGTAATGCAAACTCAGTCATAGACCTAGATTTTCACTTGCAACTTGCTTTAACATGTTTAACAGTGCATGAAATGTTGTCTAAAACAAAAAGAAAATGCTTTTTAGTGGCTGGAACTGGTTTTATCACATTCTGAATTCAACGTTGAAAATGAGCTTTTCAGAGCCAGCAGAGGTCAAAATAAGCAGTAATGCAAACTCAGTCATAGACATAGATTTTCACTTGCAACTTGCTTTAACATGTTTACAGTGCATGAAATGTTATCTAAAACAAAAAGAATAATGCATTTTAGTGGCTGGATCTGGTTTTATCACTTTCTGAATTCAACGTTGAAAATGAGCTGTTCTCAGCCAGCAGAGGTCAAAATAAGCAGTAATGCAAACTCAGTCAGAGACATAGATTTTCACTTGCAACTTGCTTTAACATGTTTAACAGTGCATGAAATGTTGTCTAAAACAAAAAGAATGATGCATTTTAGTAGCTGGATCTGGTTTTATCACATTCTGTGATGGACGTTGAAAATGAGCTTTTCAGAGCCAGCAGAGATCAAAATAAGCAGTAATGCAAACTCAGTCATAGACATAGATTTTCACTTGCAACTTTCTCAAACATATTTAACAGTGCATGAAATGTTGTCTAAAACAAAAAGAAAATGCTTTTTAGTGGCTGGAACTGGTTTTATCACATTCTGAATTGAACGTTGAAAATGAGCTTTTCAGAGCCAGCAGAGGTCAAAATAAGCAGTAATGCAAACTCAGTCAGAGACATAGATTTTCACTTGCAACTTGCTTTAACATGTTTAACAGTGCATGAAATGTTGTCTTAAACAAAAAGATAATGCTTTTTAGTGGCTGGAACTGGTTTTATCACATTCTGAATTGAACGTTGAAAATGAGCTTTTCAGAGCCAGCAGAGGTCAAAATAAGCAGTAATGCAAACTCAGTCATAGACATAGATTTTCACTTGCAACTTTCTTAAACATATTTAACAGTGCATGAAATGTTGTCTAAAACAAAAAGAAAATGCTTTTTAGTAGCTGGATCTGGTTTTATCACATTCTGAATTGAACGTTGAAAATGAGCTTTTCAGAGCCAGCAGAGGTCAAAATAAGCAGTAATGCAAACTCAGTCATAGACATAGATTTTCACTTGCAACTTTCTTAAACATATTTAACAGTGCATGAAATGTTGTCTAAAACAAAAAGAAAATGCTTTTTAGTGGCTGGAACTGGTTTTATCACATTCTGAATTGAACGTTGAAAATGAGCTTTTCAGAGCCAGCAGAGGTCAAAATAAGCAGTAATGCAAACTCAGTCATAGACATAGATTTTCACTTGCAACTTGCTTTAACATGTTTAACAGTGCATGAAATGTTATCTAAAACAAAAAGAATAATGCATTTTATTGGCTGGAACTGGTTTTATCACATTCTGAATTGAACGTTGAAAATGAGCTTTTCAGAGCCAGCAGAGGTCAAAATAAGCAGTAATGCAAACTCAGTCATAGACATAGATTTTCACTTGCAACTTTCTTAAACATATTTAACAGTGCATGAAATGTTGTCTAAAACAAAAAGAAAATGCTTTTTAGTGGCTGGAACTGGTTTTATCACATTCTGAATTCAACGTTGAAAATGAGCTTTTCAGAGCCAGCAGAGGTCAAAATAAGCAGTAATGCAAACTCAGTCAGAGACATAGATTTTCACTTGCAACTTGCTTTAACATGTTTAACAGTGCATGAAATGTTGTCTAAAACAAAAAGATAATGCTTTTTAGTGGCTGGAACTGGTTTTATCACATTCTAAATTGAACGTTGAAAATGAGCTTTTCAGAGCCAGCAGAGGTCAAAATAAGCAGTAATGCAAACTCAGTCATAGACATAGATTTTCACTTGCAACTTGCTTTAACATGTTTAACAGTGCATGAAATGTTGTCTAAAACAAAAAGAAAATGCTTTTTAGTGGCTGGAACTGGTTTTATCACATTCTGAATTCAACGTTGAAAATGAGCTTTTCAGAGCCAGCAGAGGTCAAAATAAGCAGTAATGCAAACTCAGTCATAGACATAGATTTTCACTTGCAACTTGCTTTAACATGTTTACAGTGCATGAAATGTTATCTAAAACAAAAAGAATAATGCATTTTAGTGGCTGGATCTGGTTTTATCACTTTCTGAATTCAACGTTGAAAATGAGCTGTTCTCAGCCAGCAGAGGTCAAAATAAGCAGTAATGCAAACTCAGTCATAGACATAGATTTTCACTTGCAACTTGCTTTAACCTATTTAACAGTGCATGAAATGTTGTCTAAAACAAAAAGAAAATGCTTTTTAGTGGCTGGAACTGGTTTTATCACATTCTGAATTGAACGTTGAAAATGAGCTTTTCAGAGCCAGCAGAGGTCAAAATAAGCAGTAATGCAAACTCAGTCAGAGACATAGATTTTCACTTGCAACTTGCTTTAACATGTTTAACAGTGCATGAAATGTTGTCTAAAACAAAAAGATAATGCTTTTTAGTGGCTGGAACTGGTTTTATCACATTCTGAATTGAACGTTGAAAATGAGCTTTTCAGAGCCAGCAGAGGTCAAAATAAGCAGTAATGCAAACTCAGTCATAGACATAGATTTTCACTTGCAACTTGCTTTAACATGTTTAACAGTGCATGAAATGTTGTCTAAAACAAAAAGAAAATGCTTTTTAGTGGCTGGAACTGGTTTTATCACATTCTGAATTGAACGTTGAAAATGAGCTTTTCAGAGCCAGCAGAGGTCAAAATAAGCAGTAATGCAAACTCAGTCAGAGACAAAGATTTTCACTTGCAACTTGCTTTAACATGTTTAACAGTGCATGAAATGTTGTCTAAAACAAAAAGAAAATGCTTTTTAGTGGCTGGATCTGGTTTTATCACATTCTGAATTGAACGTTGAAAATGAGCTTTTCAGAGCCAGCAGAGGTCAAAATAAGCAGTAATGCAAACTCAGTCAGAGACAACGATTTTCACTTGCAACTTGCTTTAACATGTTTAACAGTGCATGAAATGTTGTCTAAAACAAAAAGAAAATGCTTTTTAGTGGCTGGATCTGGTTTTATCACATTCTGAATTGAACGTTGAAAATGAGCTTTTCAGAGCCAGCAGAGGTCAAAATAAGCAGTAATGCAAACTCAGTCATAGACATAGATTTACACTTGCAACTTGCTTTAACATGTTTAACAGTGCATGAAATGTTATCTAAAACAAAAAGAATAATGCATTTTAGTGGCTGGATCTGGTTTTATCACTTTCTGAATTCAACGTTGAAAATGAGCTGTTCTCAGCCAGCAGAGGTCAAAATAAGCAGTAATGCAAACTCAGTCAGAGACATAGATTTTCACTTGCAACTTGCTTTAACATGTTTAACAGTGCATGAATTGTTGTCTAAAACAAAAAGAAAATGCTTTTTAGTGGCTGGAACTGGTTTTATCACATTCTGAATTGAACGTTGAAAATGAGCTTTTCAGAGCCAGCAGAGGTCAAAATAAGCAGTGATGCAAACTCAGTCATAGACATAGATTTTCACTTGCAACTTTCTTAAACATATTTAACAGTGCATGAAATGTTGTCTAAAACAAAAAGAAAATGCTTTTTAGTGGCTGGAACTGGTTTTATCACATTCTGAATTGAACGTTGAAAATGAGCTTTTCAGAGCCAGCAGAGGTCAAAATAAGCAGTAATGCAAACTCAGTCAGAGACATAGATTTTCACTTGCAACTTGCTTTAACATGTTTAACAGTGCATGAAATGTTGTCTAAAACAAAAAGATAATGCTTTTTAGTGGCTGGAACTGGTTTTATCACATTCTAAATTGAACGTTGAAAATGAGCTTATCTCAGCCAGCAGAAGGGTCAAATCACAGTAATGCAAACTCAGTCAGAGACATAGATTTTCAATTGCAACTTGCTTTAACATGTTTAACAGTGCATGAAATGTTGTCAAAAACAAAAAGAATGATGCATTTTAGTAGCTGGATCTGGTTTTATCACATTCTGTGATGGACGTTGAAAATGAGCTTTTCAGAGCCAGCAGAGATCAAAATAAGCAGTAATGCAAACTCAGTCATAGACATAGATTTTCACTTGCAACTTTCTTAAACATATTTAACAGTGCTTGAAATGTTGTCTAAAACAAAAAGAAAATGCTTTTTAGTGGCTGGAACTGGTTTTATCACATTCTGAATTGAACGTTGAAAATGAGCTTTTCAGAGCCAGCAGAGGTCAAAATAAGCAGTAATGCAAACTCAGTCAGAGACATAGATTTTCACTTGCAACTTGCTTTAACATGTTTAACAGTGCATGAAATGCTGTCTAAAACAAAAAGATAATGCTTTTTAGTGGCTGGAACTGGTTTTATCACATTCTGAATTGAACGTTGAAAATGAGCTTTTCAGAGCCAGCAGAGGTCAAAATAAGCAGTAATGCAAACTCAGTCATAGACATAGATTTACACTTGCAACTTGCTTTAACATGTTTAACAGTGCATGAAATGTTATCTAAAACAAAAAGAATAATGCATTTTAGTGGCTGGATCTGGTTTTATCACTTTCTGAATTCAACGTTGAAAATGAGCTGTTCTCAGCCAGCAGAGGTCAAAATAAGCAGTAATGCAAACTCAGTCAGAGACATAGATTTTCACTTGCAACTTGCTTTAACATGTTTAACAGTGCATGAATTGTTGTCTAAAACAAAAAGAAAATGCTTTTTAGTGGCTGGAACTGGTTTTATCACATTCTGAATTGAACGTTGAAAATGAGCTTTTCAGAGCCAGCAGAGGTCAAAATAAGCAGTGATGCAAACTCAGTCATAGACATAGATTTTCACTTGCAACTTTCTTAAACATATTTAACAGTGCATGAAATGTTGTCTAAAACAAAAAGATAATGCTTTTTAGTGGCTGGAACTGGTTTTATCACATTCTGAATTGAACGTTGAAAATGAGCTTTTCAGAGCCAGCAGAGGTCAAAATAAGCAGTAATGCAAACTCAGTCAGAGACATAGACTTTCACTTGCAACTTGCTTTAACATGTTTAACAGTGCATGAAATGTTGTCTAAAACAAAAAGATAATGCTTTTTAGTGGCTGGAACTGGTTTTATCACATTCTAAATTGAACGTTGAAAATGAGCTTATCTCAGCCAGCAGAAGGGTCAAATCACAGTAATGCAAACTCAGTCAGAGACATAGATTTTCACTTGCAACTTGCTTTAACATGTTTAACAGTGCATGAAATGTTGTCAAAAACAAAAAGAATGATGCATTTTAGTAGCTGGATCTGGTTTTATCACATTCTGTGATGGACGTTGAAAATGAGCTTTTCAGAGCCAGCAGAGATCAAAATAAGCAGTAATGCAAACTCAGTCATAGACATAGATTTTCACTTGCAACTTTCTTAAACATATTTAACAGTGCTTGAAATGTTGTCTAAAACAAAAAGAAAATGCTTTTTAGTGGCTGGAACTGGTTTTATCACATTCTGAATTGAACGTTGAAAATGAGCTTTTCAGAGCCAGCAGAGGTCAAAATAAGCAGTAATGCAAACTCAGTCAGAGACATAGATTTTCACTTGCAACTTGCTTTAACATGTTTAACAGTGCATGAAATGCTGTCTAAAACAAAAAGATAATGCTTTTTAGTGGCTGGAACTGGTTTTATCACATTCTGAATTGAACGTTGAAAATGAGCTTTTCAGAGCCAGCAGAGGTCAAAATAAGCAGTAATGTAAACTCAGTCATAGACATAGATTTTCACTTGCAACTTGCTTTAACATGTTTAACAGTGCATGAAATGTTATCTAAAACAAAAAGAATAATGCATTTTAGTGGCTGGATCTGGTTTTATCACTTTCTGAATTCAACGTTGAAAATGAGCTGTTCTCAGCCAGCAGAGGTCAAAATAAGCAGTAATGCAAACTCAGTCAGAGACATAGATTTTCACTTGCAACTTGCTTTAACATGTTTAACAGTGCATGAAATGTTGTCTAAAACAAAAAGATAATGCTTTTTAGTGGCTGGAACTGGTTTTATCACATTCTGAATTGAACGTTGAAAATGAGCTTTTAGGAGCCAGCAGAGGTCAAAATAAGCAGTAATGCAAACTCAGTCAGAGACAAAGATTTTCACTTGCAACTTGCTTTAACATGTTTAACAGTGCATGAAATGTTGTCTAAAACAAAAAGAAAATGCTTTTTAGTGGCTGGATCTGGTTTTATCACATTCTGAATTGAACGTTGAAAATGAGCTTTTCAGAGCCAGCAGAGGTCAAAATAAGCAGTGATGCAAACTCAGTCATAGACATAGATTTTCACTTGCAACTTTCTTAAACATATTTAACAGTGCATGAA
The DNA here is from genome assembly GCF_052040795.2 of Danio rerio. Lineage (NCBI taxonomy): Eukaryota > Metazoa > Chordata > Actinopteri > Cypriniformes > Danionidae > Danio > Danio rerio. The sequence goes on along the minus strand of NC_141036.1, from coordinate 19,985,863 downwards.
ATGTTGTCTAAAACAAAAAGAAAATGCTTTTTAGTGGCTGGAACTGGTTTTATCACATTCTAAATTGAACGTTGAAAATGAGCTTATCTCAGCCAGCAGAAGGGTCAAATCACAGTAATGCAAACTCAGTCAGAGACATAGATTTTCACTTGCAACTTGCTTTAACATGTTTAACAGTGCATGAAATGTTGTCTAAAACAAAAAGAATGATGCATTTTAGTAGCTGGATCTGGTTTTATCACATTCTGTGATGGACGTTGAAAATGAGCTTTTCAGAGCCAGCAGAGATCAAAATAAGCAGTAATGCAAACTCAGTCATAGACATAGATTTTCACTTGCAACTTTCTCAAACATATTTAACAGTGCATGAAATGTTGTCTAAAACAAAAAGAAAATGCTTTTTAGTGGCTGGAACTGGTTTTATCACATTCTGAATTGAACGTTGAAAATGAGCTTTTCAGAGCCAGCAGAGGTCAAAATAAGCAGTAATGCAAACTCAGTCAGAGACATAGATTTTCACTTGCAACTTGCTTTAACATGTTTAACAGTGCATGAAATGTTGTCTTAAACAAAAAGATAATGCTTTTTAGTGGCTGGAACTGGTTTTATTACATTCTGAATTGAACGTTGAAAATGAGCTTTTCAGAGCCAGCAGAGGTCAAAATAAGCAGTAATGCAAACTCAGTCATAGACATAGATTTTCACTTGCAACTTTCTTAAACATATTTAACAGTGCATGAAATGTTGTCTAAAACAAAAAGAAAATGCTTTTTAGTGGCTGGAACTGGTTTTATCACATTCTGAATTGAACGTTGAAAATGAGCTTTTCAGAGCCAGCAGAGGTCAAAATAAGCAGTAATGCAAACTCAGTCAGAGACATAGATTTTCACTTGCAACTTGCTTTAACATGTTTAACAGTGCATGAAATGTTGTCTAAAACAAAAAGATAATGCTTTTTAGTGGCTGGAACTGGTTTTATCACATTCTAAATTGAACGTTGAAAATGAGCTTATCTTAGCCAGCAGAAGGGTCAAATCACAGTAATGCAAACTCAGTCAGTGACATAGATTTTCACTTGCAACTTACTTAAACATATTTAACAGTGCATGAAATGTTGTCTAAAACAAAAAGATAATGCTTTTTAGTAGCTGGATCTGGTTTTATCACATTCTGAATTGAACGTTGAAAATGAGCTTTTCAGAGCCAGCAGAGGTCAAAATAAGCAGTAATGCAAACTCAGTCATAGACATAGATTTTCACTTGCAACTTTCTTAAACATATTTAACAGTGCATGAAATGTTGTCTAAAACAAAAAGAAAATGCTTTTTAGTGGCTGGAACTGGTTTTATCACATTCTGAATTGAACGTTGAAAATGAGCTTTTCAGAGCCAGCAGAGGTCAAAATAAGCAGTAATGCAAACTCAGTCATAGACATAGATTTTTACTTGCAACTTGCTTTAACATGTTTAACAGTGCATGAAATGTTATCTAAAACAAAAAGAATAATGCATTTTATTGGCTGGAACTGGTTTTATCACATTCTGAATTGAACGTTGAAAATGAGCTTTTCAGAGCCAGCAGAGGTCAAAATAAGCAGTAATGCAAACTCAGTCATAGACATAGATTTTCACTTGCAACTTTCTTAAACATATTTAACAGTGCATGAAATGTTGTCTAAAACAAAAAGAAAATGCTTTTTAGTGGCTGGAACTGGTTTTATCACATTCTGAATTCAACGTTGAAAATGAGCTTTTCAGAGCCAGCAGAGGTCAAAATAAGCAGTAATGCAAACTCAGTCAGAGACATAGATTTTCACTTGCAACTTGCTTTAACATGTTTAACAGTGCATGAAATGTTGTCTAAAACAAAAAGATAATGCTTTTTAGTGGCTGGAACTGGTTTTATCACATTCTAAATTGAACGTTGAAAATGAGCTTTTCAGAGCCAGCAGAGGTCAAAATAAGCAGTAATGCAAACTCAGTCATAGACATAGATTTTCACTTGCAACTTGCTTTAACATGTTTAACAGTGCATGAAATGTTGTCTAAAACAAAAAGAAAATGCTTTTTAGTGGCTGGAACTGGTTTTATTACATTCTGAATTCAACGTTGAAAATGAGCTTTTCAGAGCCAGCAGAGGTCAAAATAAGCAGTAATGCAAACTCAGTCATAGACATAGATTTTCACTTGCAACTTGCTTTAACATGTTTACAGTGCATGAAATGTTATCTAAAACAAAAAGAATAATGCATTTTAGTGGCTGGATCTGGTTTTATCACTTTCTGAATACAACGTTGAAAATGAGCTGTTCTCAGCCAGCAGAGGTCAAAATAAGCAGTAATGCAAACTCAGTCATAGACATAGATTTTTACTTGCAACTTGCTTTAACATATTTAACAGTGCATGAAATGTTGTCTAAAACAAAAAGAATAATGCATTTTAGTGGCTGGATCTGGTTTTATCACTTTCTGAATTCAACGTTGAAAATGAGCTGTTCTCAGCCAGCAGAGGTCAAAATAAGCAGTAATGCAAACTCAGTCATAGACATAGATTTTCACTTGCAACTTGCTTTAACATATTTAACAGTGCATGAAATGTTGTCTAAAACAAAAAGAAAATGCTTTTTAGTGGCTGGAACTGGTTTTATCACATTCTGAATTGAACGTTGAAAATGAGCTTTTCAGAGCCAGCAGAGGTCAAAATAAGCAGTAATGCAAACTCAGTCAGAGACAAAGATTTTCACTTGCAACTTGCTTTAACATGTTTAACAGTGCATGAAATGTTGTCTAAAACAAAAAGAAAATGCTTTTTAGTGGCTGGATCTGGTTTTATCACATTCTGAATTGAACGTTGAAAATGAGCTTTTCAGAGCCAGCAGAGGTCAAAATAAGCAGTAATGCAAACTCAGTCATAGACATAGATTTTCACTTGCAACTTGCTTTAACATGTTTAACAGTGCATGAAATGTTGTCTAAAACAAAAAGAAAATGCTTTTTAGTGGCTGGAACTGGTTTTATCACATTCTGAATTGAACGTTGAAAATGAGCTTTTCAGAGCCAGCAGAGGTCAAAATAAGCAGTAATGCAAACTCAGTCAGAGACAAAGATTTTCACTTGCAACTTGCTTTAACATGTTTAACAGTGCATGAAATGTTGTCTAAAACAAAAAGAAAATGCTTTTTAGTGGCTGGATCTGGTTTTATCACATTCTGAATTGAACGTTGAAAATGAGCTTTTCAGAGCCAGCAGAGGTCAAAATAAGCAGTAATGCAAACTCAGTCAGAGACAAAGATTTTCACTTGCAACTTGCTTTAACATGTTTAACAGTGCATGAAATGTTGTCTAAAACAAAAAGATAATGCTTTTTAGTGGCTGGATCTGGTTTTATCACTTTCTGAATTCAACGTTGAAAATGAGCTGTTCTCAGCCAGCAGAGGTCAAAATAAGCAGTAATGCAAACTCAGTCAGAGACATAGATTTTCACTTGCAACTTGCTTTAACATGTTTAACAGTGCATGAATTGTTGTCTAAAACAAAAAGAAAATGCTTTTTAGTGGCTGGAACTGGTTTTATCACATTCTGAATTGAACGTTGAAAATGAGCTTTTCAGAGCCAGCAGAGGTCAAAATAAGCAGTGATGCAAACTCAGTCATAGACATAGATTTTCACTTGCAACTTTCTTAAACATATTTAACAGTGCATGAAATGTTGTCTAAAACAAAAAGAAAATGCTTTTTAGTGGCTGGAACTGGTTTTATCACATTCTGAATTGAACGTTGAAAATGAGCTTTTCAGAGCCAGCAGAGGTCAAAATAAGCAGTAATGCAAACTCAGTCAGAGACATAGACTTTCACTTGCAACTTGCTTTAACATGTTTAACAGTGCATGAAATGTTGTCTAAAACAAAAAGATAATGCTTTTTAGTGGCTGGAACTGGTTTTATCACATTCTAAATTGAACGTTGAAAATGAGCTTATCTCAGCCAGCAGAAGGGTCAAATCACAGTAATGCAAACTCAGTCAGAGACATAGATTTTCACTTGCAACTTGCTTTAACATGTTTAACAGTGCATGAAATGTTGTCAAAAACAAAAAGAATGATGCATTTTAGTAGCTGGATCTGGTTTTATCACATTCTGTGATGGACGTTGAAAATGAGCTTTTCAGAGCCAGCAGAGATCAAAATAAGCAGTAATGCAAACTCAGTCATAGACATAGATTTTCACTTGCAACTTTCTTAAACATATTTAACAGTGCTTGAAATGTTGTCTAAAAAAAAAAGAAAATGCTTTTTAGTGGCTGGAACTGGTTTTATCACATTCTGAATTGAACGTTGAAAATGAGCTTTTCAGAGCCAGCAGAGGTCAAAATAAGCAGTAATGCAAACTCAGTCAGAGACATAGATTTTCACTTGCAACTTGCTTTAACATGTTTAACAGTGCATGAAATGCTGTCTAAAACAAAAAGATAATGCTTTTTAGTGGCTGGAACTGGTTTTATCACATTCTGAATTGAACGTTGAAAATGAGCTTTTCAGAGCCAGCAGAGGTCAAAATAAGCAGTAATGTAAACTCAGTCATAGACATAGATTTTCACTTGCAACTTGCTTTAACATGTTTAACAGTGCATGAAATGTTATCTAAAACAAAAAGAATTATGCATTTTAGTGGCTGGATCTGGTTTTATCACTTTCTGAATTCAACGTTGAAAATGAGCTGTTCTCAGCCAGCAGAGGTCAAAATAAGCAGTAATGCAAACTCAGTCAGAGACATAGATTTTCACTTGCAACTTGCTTTAACATGTTTAACAGTGCATGAAATGTTGTCTAAAACAAAAAGATAATGCTTTTTAGTGGCTGGATCTGGTTTTATCACATTCTGAATTGAACGTTGAAAATGAGCTTTTCAGAGCCAGCAGAGGTCAAAATAAGCAGTGATGCAAACTCAGTCATAGACATAGATTTTCACTTGCAACTTTCTTAAACATATTTAACAGTGCATGAAATGTTGTCTAAAACAAAAAGAAAATGCTTTTTAGTGGCTGGAACTGGTTTTATCACATTCTAAATTGAACGTTGAAAATGAGCTTATCTCAGCCAGCAGAAGGGTCAAATCACAGTAATGCAAACTCAGTCAGAGGCATAGATTTTCACTTGCAACTTGCTTTAACATGTTTAACAGTGCATGAAATGTTGTCTAAAACAAAAAGAATGATGCATTTTAGTAGCTGGATCTGGTTTTATCACATTCTGTGATGGACGTTGAAAATGAGCTTTTCAGAGCCAGCAGAGATCAAAATAAGCAGTAATGCAAACTCAGTCATAGACATAGATTTTCACTTGCAACTTTCTCAAACATATTTAACAGTGCATGAAATGTTGTCTAAAACAAAAAGAAAATGCTTTTTAGTGGCTGGAACTGGTTTTATCACATTCTGAATTGAACGTTGAAAATGAGCTTTTCAGAGCCAGCAGAGGTCAAAATAAGCAGTAATGCAAACTCAGTCAGAGACATAGATTTTCACTTGCAACTTGCTTTAACATGTTTAACAGTGCATGAAATGTTGTCTTAAACAAAAAGATAATGCTTTTTAGTGGCTGGAACTGGTTTTATTACATTCTGAATTGAACGTTGAAAATGAGCTTTTCAGAGCCAGCAGAGGTCAAAATAAGCAGTAATGCAAACTCAGTCATAGACATAGATTTTCACTTGTAACTTTCTTAAACATATTTAACAGTGCATGAAATGTTGTCTAAAACAAAAAGAAAATGCTTTTTAGTGGCTGGAACTGGTTTTATCACATTCTGAATTGAACGTTGAAAATGAGCTTTTCAGAGCCAGCAGAGGTCAAAATAAGCAGTAATGCAAACTCAGTCAGAGACATAGATTTTCACTTGCAACTTGCTTTAACATGTTTAACAGTGCATGAAATGTTGTCTAAAACAAAAAGATAATGCTTTTTAGTGGCTGGAACTGGTTTTATCACATTCTAAATTGAACGTTGAAAATGAGCTTATCTCAGCCAGCAGAAGGGTCAAATCACAGTAATGCAAACTCAGTCAGTGACATAGATTTTCACTTGCAACTTACTTAAACATATTTAACAGTGCATGAAATGTTGTCTAAAACAAAAAGATAATGCTTTTTAGTAGCTGGATCTGGTTTTATCACATTCTGAATTGAACGTTGAAAATGAGCTTTTCAGAGCCAGCAGAGGTCAAAATAAGCAGTAATGCAAACTCAGTCATAGACATAGATTTTCACTTGCAACTTTCTTAAACATATTTAACAGTGCATGAAATGTTGTCTAAAACAAAAAGAAAATGCTTTTTAGTGGCTGGAACTGGTTTTATCACATTCTGAATTGAACGTTGAAAATGAGCTTTTCAGAGCCAGCAGAGGTCAAAATAAGCAGTAATGCAAACTCAGTCATAGACATAGATTTTCACTTGCAACTTGCTTTAACATGTTTAACAGTGCATGAAATGTTATCTAAAACAAAAAGAATAATGCATTTTATTGGCTGGAACTGGTTTTATCACATTCTGAATTGAACGTTGAAAATGAGCTTTTCAGAGCCAGCAGAGGTCAAAATAAGCAGTAATGCAAACTCAGTCAGAGACAAAGATTTTCACTTGCAACTTGCTTTAACATGTTTAACAGTGCATGAAATGTTGTCTAAAACAAAAAGAAAATGCTTTTTAGTGGCTGGATCTGGTTTTATCACATTCTGAATTGAACGTTGAAAATGAGCTTTTCAGAGCCAGCAGAGGTCAAAATAAGCAGTAATGCAAACTCAGTCATAGACATAGATTTTCACTTGCAACTTGCTTTAACATGTTTAACAGTGCATGAAATGTTATCTAAAACAAAAAGAATAATGCATTTTAGTGGCTGGATCTGGTTTTATCACTTTCTGAATTCAACGTTGAAAATGAGCTGTTCTCAGCCAGCAGAGGTCAAAATAAGCAGTAATGCAAACTCAGTCATAGACATAGATTTTCACTTGCAACTTGCTTTAACATATTTAACAGTGCATGAAATGTTGTCTAAAACAAAAAGATAATGCTTTTTAGTGGCTGGAACTGGTTTTATCACATTCTGAATTGAACGTTGAAAATGAGCTTTTAGGAGCCAGCAGAGGTCAAAATAAGCAGTAATGCAAACTCAGTCATAGACATAGATTTTCACTTGCATCTTGCTTTAACATGTTTAACAGTGCATGAAATGTTATCTAAAACAAAAAGAATAATGCATTTTAGTGGCTGGATCTGGTTTTATCACTTTCTGAATTCAACGTTGAAAATGAGCTGTTCTCAGCCAGCAGAGGTCAAAATAAGCAGTAATGCAAACTCAGTCAGAGACATAGATTTTCACTTGCAACTTGCTTTAACATGTTTAACAGTGCATGAAATGTTGTCTAAAACAAAAAGATAATGCTTTTTAGTGGCTGGAACTGGTTTTATCACATTCTAAATTGAACGTTGAAAATGAGCTTATCTCAGCCAGCAGAAGGGTCAAATCACAGTAATGCAAACTCAGTCATAGACATAGATTTTCACTTGCAACTTGCTTTAACATGTTTAACAGTGCATGAAATGTTGTCTAAAACAAAAAGAAAATGCTTTTTAGTGGCTGGAACTGGTTTTATCACATTCTGAATTGAACGTTGAAAATGAGCTTTTCAGAGCCAGCAGAGGTCAAAATAAGCAGTAATGCAAACTCAGTCAGAGACAAAGATTTTCACTTGCAACTTGCTTTAACATGTTTAACAGTGCATGAAATGTTGTCTAAAACAAAAAGAAAATGCTTTTTAGTGGCTGGATCTGGTTTTATCACATTCTGAATTGAACGTTGAAAATGAGCTTTTCAGAGCCAGCAGAGGTCAAAATAAGCAGTAATGCAAACTCAGTCATAGACATAGATTTTCACTTGCAACTTGCTTTAACATGTTTAACAGTGCATGAAATGTTATCTAAAACAAAAAGAATAATGCATTTTAGTGGCTGGATCTGGTTTTATCACTTTCTGAATTCAACGTTGAAAATGAGCTGTTCTCAGCCAGCAGAGGTCAAAATAAGCAGTAATGCAAACTCAGTCATAGACATAGATTTTCACTTGCAACTTGCTTTAACATATTTAACAGTGCATGAAATGTTGTCTAAAACAAAAAGAAAATGCTTTTTAGTGGCTGGATCTGGTTTTATCACATTCTGAATTGAACGTTGAAAATGAGCTTTTCAGAGCCAGCAGAGGTCAAAATAAGCAGTAATGCAAACTCAGTCAGAGACATAGATTTTCACTTGCAACTTGCTTTAACATGTTTAACAGTGCATGAAATGTTGTCTAAAACAAAAAGATAATGCTTTTTAGTGGCTGGAATTGGTTTTATCACATTCTGAATTGAACGTTGAAAATGAGCTTTTCAGAGCCAGCAGAGGTCAAAATAAGCAGTAATGCAAACTCAGTCATAGACATAGATTTTCACTTGCAACTTGCTTTAACATGTTTAACAGTGCATGAAATGTTGTCTAAAACAAAAAGAATGATGCATTTTAGTAGCTGGATCTGGTTTTATCACATTCTGTGATGGACGTTGAAAATGAGCTTTTCAGAGCCAGCAGAGATCAAAATAAGCAGTAATGCAAACTCAGTCATAGACATAGATTTTCACTTGCAACTTTCTCAAACATATTTAACAGTGCATGAAATGTTGTCTAAAACAAAAAGAAAATGCTTTTTAGTGGCTGGAACTGGTTTTATCACATTCTGAATTGAACGTTGAAAATGAGCTTTTCAGAGCCAGCAGAGGTCAAAATAAGCAGTAATGCAAACTCAGTCAGAGACATAGATTTTCACTTGCAACTTGCTTTAACATGTTTAACAGTGCATGAAATGTTGTCTTAAACAAAAAGATAATGCTTTTTAGTGGCTGGAACTGGTTTTATCACATTCTGAATTGAACGTTGAAAATGAGCTTTTCAGAGCCAGCAGAGGTCAAAATAAGCAGTAATGCAAACTCAGTCATAGACATAGATTTTCACTTGCAACTTTCTTAAACATTTTTAACAGTGCATGAAATGTTGTCTAAAACAAAAAGAAAATGCTTTTTAGTGGCTGGAACTGGTTTTATCACATTCTGAATTGAACGTTGAAAATGAGCTTTTCAGAGCCAGCAGAGGTCAAAATAAGCAGTAATGCAAACTCAGTCAGAGACATAGATTTTCACTTGCAACTTGCTTTAACATGTTTAACAGTGCATGAAATGTTGTCTAAAACAAAAAGATAATGCTTTTTAGTGGCTGGAACTGGTTTTATCACATTCTAAATTGAACGTTGAAAATGAGCTTATCTCAGCCAGCAGAAGGGTCAAATCACAGTAATGCAAACTCAGTCAGTGACATAGATTTTCACTTGCAACTTGCTTAAACATATTTAACAGTGCATGAAATGTTGTCTAAAACAAAAAGATAATGCTTTTTAGTAGCTGGATCTGGTTTTATCACATTCTGAATTGAACGTTGAAAATGAGCTTATCTCAGCCAGCAGAAGGGTCAAATCACAGTAATGCAAACTCAGTCAGTGACATAGATTTTCACTTGCAACTTGCTTTAACATGTTTAACAGTGCATGAAATGTTATCTAAAACAAAAAGAATAATGCATTTTAGTGGCTGGATCTGGTTTTATCACTTTCTGAATTCAACGTTGAAAATGAGCTGTTCTCAGCCAGCAGAGGTCAAAATAAGCAGTAATGCAAACTCAGTCATAGACATAGATTTTCACTTGCAACTTGCTTTAACATATTTAACAGTGCATGAAATGTTGTCTAAAACAAAAAGAAAATGCTTTTTAGTGGCTGGATCTGGTTTTATCACATTCTGAATTGAACGTTGAAAATGAGCTTTTCAGAGCCAGCAGAGGTCAAAATAAGCAGTAATGCAAACTCAGTCAGAGACATAGATTTTCACTTGCAACTTGCTTTAACATGTTTAACAGTGCATGAAATGTTGTCTAAAACAAAAAGATAATGCTTTTTAGTGGCTGGAACTGGTTTTATCACATTCTGAATTGAACGTTGAAAATGAGCTTTTCAGAGCCAGCAGAGGTCAAAATAAGCAGTAATGCAAACTCAGTCAGAGACATAGATTTTCACTTGCAACTTGCTTTAACATGTTTAACAGTGCATGAAATGTTGTCTAAAACAAAAAGAATGATGCATTTTAGTAGCTGGATCTGGTTTTATCACATTCTGTGATGGACGTTGAAAATGAGCTTTTCAGAGCCAGCAGAGATCAAAATAAGCAGTAATGCAAACTCAGTCATAGACATAGATTTTCACTTGCAACTTTCTCAAACATATTTAACAGTGCATGAAATGTTGTCTAAAACAAAAAGAAAATGCTTTTTAGTGGCTGGAACTGGTTTTATCACATTCTGAATTGAACGTTGAAAATGAGCTTTTCAGAGCCAGCAGAGGTCAAAATAAGCAGTAATGCAAACTCAGTCAGAGACATAGATTTTCACTTGCAACTTGCTTTAACATGTTTAACAGTGCATGAAATGTTGTCTTAAACAAAAAGATAATGCTTTTTAGTGGCTGGAACTGGTTTTATCACATTCTGAATTGAACGTTGAAAATGAGCTTTTAGGAGCCAGCAGAGGTCAAAATAAGCAGTAATGCAAACTCAGTCATAGACATAGATTTTCACTTGCAACTTTCTTAAACATATTTAACAGTGCATGAAATGTTGTCTAAAACAAAAAGAAAATGCTTTTTAGTAGCTGGATCTGGTTTTATCACATTCTGAATTGAACGTTGAAAATGAGCTTTTCAGAGCCAGCAGAGGTCAAAATAAGCAGTAATGCAAACTCAGTCATAGACATAGATTTTCACTTGCAACTTTCTTAAACATATTTAACAGTGCATGAAATGTTGTCTAAAACAAAAAGAAAATGCTTTTTAGTGGCTGGAACTGGTTTTATCACATTCTGAATTGAACGTTGAAAATGAGCTTTTCAGAGCCAGCAGAGGTCAAAATAAGCAGTAATGCAAACTCAGTCATAGACATAGATTTTCACTTGCAACTTGCTTTAACATGTTTAACAGTGCATGAAATGTTATCTAAAACAAAAAGAATAATGCATTTTATTGGCTGGAACTGGTTTTATCACATTCTGAATTGAACGTTGAAAATGAGCTTTTCAGAGCCAGCAGAGGTCAAAATAAGCAGTAATGCAAACTCAGTCATAGACATAGATTTTCACTTGCAACTTTCTTAAACATATTTAACAGTGCATGAAATGTTGTCTAAAACAAAAAGAAAATGCTTTTTAGTGGCTGGAACTGGTTTTATCACATTCTGAATTGAACGTTGAAAATGAGCTTTTCAGAGCCAGCAGAGGTCAAAATAAGCAGTAATGCAAACTCAGTCAGAGACATAGATTTTCACTTGCAACTTGCTTTAACATGTTTAACAGTGCATGAAATGTTGTCTAAAACAAAAAGATAATGCTTTTTAGTGGCTGGAACTGGTTTTATCACATTCTAAATTGAACGTTGAAAATGAGCTTTTCAGAGCCAGCAGAGGTCAAAATAAGCAGTAATGCAAACTCAGTCATAGACATAGATTTTCACTTGCAACTTGCTTTAACATGTTTAACAGTGCATGAAATGTTGTCTAAAACAAAAAGAAAATGCTTTTTAGTGGCTGGAACTGGTTTTATCACATTCTGAATTCAACGTTGAAAATGAGCTTTTCAGAGCCAGCAGAGGTCAAAATAAGCAGTAATGCAAACTCAGTCATAGACATAGATTTTCACTTGCAACTTGCTTTAACATGTTTACAGTGCATAAAATGTTATCTAAAACAAAAAGAATAATGCATTTTAGTGGCTGGATCTGGTTTTATCACTTTCTGAATTCAACGTTGAAAATGAGCTGTTCTCAGCCAGCAGAGGTCAAAATAAGCAGTAATGCAAACTCAGTCATAGACATAGATTTTCACTTGCAACTTGCTTTAACATATTTAACAGTGCATGAAATGTTGTCTAAAACAAAAAGAAAATGCTTTTTAGTGGCTGGAACTGGTTTTATCACATTCTGAATTGAACGTTGAAAATGAGCTTTTCAGAGCCAGCAGAGGTCAAAATAAGCAGTAATGCAAACTCAGTCAGAGACATAGATTTTCACTTGCAACTTGCTTTAACATGTTTAACAGTGCATGAAATGTTGTCTAAAACAAAAAGATAATGCTTTTTAGTGGCTGGAACTGGTTTTATCACATTCTTAATTGAACGTTGAAAATGAGCTTTTCAGAGCCAGCAGAGGTCAAAATAAGCAGTAATGCAAACTCAGTCATAGACATAGATTTTCACTTGCAACTTGCTTTAACATGTTTAACAGTGCATGAAATGTTGTCTAAAACAAAAAGAAAATGCTTTTTAGTGGCTGGAACTGGTTTTATCACATTCTGAATTGAACGTTGAAAATTAGCTTTTCAGAGCCAGCAGAGGTCAAAATAAGCAGTAATGCAAACTCAGTCAGAGACAAAGATTTTCACTTGCAACTTGCTTTAACATGTTTAACAGTGCATGAAATGTTGTCTAAAACAAAAAGAAAATGCTTTTTAGTGGCTGGATCTGGTTTTATCACATTCTGAATTGAACGTTGAAAATGAGCTTTTCAGAGCCAGCAGAGGTCAAAATAAGCAGTAATGCAAACTCAGTCAGAGACAACGATTTTCACTTGCAACTTGCTTTAACATGTTTAACAGTGCATGAAATGTTGTCTAAAACAAAAAGAAAATGCTTTTTAGTGGCTGGATCTGGTTTTATCACATTCTGAATTGAACGTTGAAAATGAGCTTTTCAGAGCCAGCAGAGGTCAAAATAAGCAGTAATGCAAACTCAGTCATAGACATAGATTTACACTTGCAACTTGCTTTAACATGTTTAACAGTGCATGAAATGTTATCTAAAACAAAAAGAATAATGCATTTTAGTGGCTGGATCTGGTTTTATCACTTTCTGAATTCAACGTTGAAAATGAGCTGTTCTCAGCCAGCAGAGGTCAAAATAAGCAGTAATGCAAACTCAGTCAGAGACATAGATTTTCACTTGCAACTTGCTTTAACATGTTTAACAGTGCATGAATTGTTGTCTAAAACAAAAAGAAAATGCTTTTTAGTGGCTGGAACTGGTTTTATCACATTCTGAATTGAACGTTGAAAATGAGCTTTTCAGAGCCAGCAGAGGTCAAAATAAGCAGTGATGCAAACTCAGTCATAGACATAGATTTTCACTTGCAACTTTCTTAAACATATTTAACAGTGCATGAAATGTTGTCTAAAACAAAAAGAAAATGCTTTTTAGTGGCTGGAACTGGTTTTATCACATTCTGAATTGAACGTTGAAAATGAGCTTTTCAGAGCCAGCAGAGGTCAAAATAAGCAGTAATGCAAACTCAGTCAGAGACATAGACTTTCACTTGCAACTTGCTTTAACATGTTTAACAGTGCATGAAATGTTGTCTAAAACAAAAAGATAATGCTTTTTAGTGGCTGGAACTGGTTTTATCACATTCTAAATTGAACGTTGAAAATGAGCTTATCTCAGCCAGCAGAAGGGTCAAATCACAGTAATGCAAACTCAGTCAGAGACATAGATTTTCACTTGCAACTTGCTTTAACATGTTTAACAGTGCATGAAATGTTGTCAAAAACAAAAAGAATGATGCATTTTAGTAGCTGGATCTGGTTTTATCACATTCTGTGATGGACGTTGAAAATGAGCTTTTCAGAGCCAGCAGAGATCAAAATAAGCAGTAATGCAAACTCAGTCATAGACATAGATTTTCACTTGCAACTTTCTTAAACATATTTAACAGTGCTTGAAATGTTGTCTAAAACAAAAAGAAAATGCTTTTTAGTGGCTGGAACTGGTTTTATCACATTCTGAATTGAACGTTGAAAATGAGCTTTTCAGAGCCAGCAGAGGTCAAAATAAGCAGTAATGCAAACTCAGTCAGAGACATAGATTTTCACTTGCAACTTGCTTTAACATGTTTAACAGTGCATGAAATGCTGTCTAAAACAAAAAGATAATGCTTTTTAGTGGCTGGAACTGGTTTTATCACATTCTGAATTGAACGTTGAAAATGAGCTTTTCAGAGCCAGCAGAGGTCAAAATAAGCAGTAATGCAAACTCAGTCATAGACATAGATTTACACTTGCAACTTGCTTTAACATGTTTAACAGTGCATGAAATGTTATCTAAAACAAAAAGAATAATGCATTTTAGTGGCTGGATCTGGTTTTATCACTTTCTGAATTCAACGTTGAAAATGAGCTGTTCTCAGCCAGCAGAGGTCAAAATAAGCAGTAATGCAAACTCAGTCAGAGACATAGATTTTCACTTGCAACTTGCTTTAACATGTTTAACAGTGCATGAATTGTTGTCTAAAACAAAAAGAAAATGCTTTTTAGTGGCTGGAACTGGTTTTATCACATTCTGAATTGAACGTTGAAAATGAGCTTTTCAGAGCCAGCAGAGGTCAAAATAAGCAGTGATGCAAACTCAGTCATAGACATAGATTTTCACTTGCAACTTTCTTAAACATATTTAACAGTGCATGAAATGTTGTCTAAAACAAAAAGAAAATGCTTTTTAGTGGCTGGAACTGGTTTTATCACATTCTGAATTGAACGTTGAAAATGAGCTTTTCAGAGCCAGCAGAGGTCAAAATAAGCAGTAATGCAAACTCAGTCAGAGACATAGACTTTCACTTGCAACTTGCTTTAACATGTTTAACAGTGCATGAAATGTTGTCTAAAACAAAAAGATAATGCTTTTTAGTGGCTGGAACTGGTTTTATCACATTCTAAATTGAACGTTGAAAATGAGCTTATCTCAGCCAGCAGAAGGGTAAATCACAGTAATGCAAACTCAGTCAGAGACATAGATTTTCACTTGCAACTTGCTTTAACATGTTTAACAGTGCATGAAATGTTGTCAAAAACAAAAAGAATGATGCATTTTAGTAGCTGGATCTGGTTTTATCACATTCTGTGATGGACGTTGAAAATGAGCTTTTCAGAGCCAGCAGAGATCAAAATAAGCAGTAATGCAAACTCAGTCATAGACATAGATTTTCACTTGCAACTTTCTTAAACATATTTAACAGTGCTTGAAATGTTGTCTAAAACAAAAAGAAAATGCTTTTTAGTGGCTGGAACTGGTTTTATCACATTCTGAATTGAACGTTGAAAATGAGCTTTTCAGAGCCAGCAGAGGTCAAAATAAGCAGTAATGCAAACTCAGTCAGAGACATAGATTTTCACTTGCAACTTGCTTTAACATGTTTAACAGTGCATGAAATGCTGTCTAAAACAAAAAGATAATGCTTTTTAGTGGCTGGAACTGGTTTTATCACATTCTGAATTGAACGTTGAAAATGAGCTTTTCAGAGCCAGCAGAGGTCAAAATAAGCAGTAATGTAAACTCAGTCATAGACATAGATTTTCACTTGCAACTTGCTTTAACATGTTTAACAGTGCATGAAATGTTATCTAAAACAAAAAGAATTATGCATTTTAGTGGCTGGATCTGGTTTTATCACTTTCTGAATTCAACGTTGAAAATGAGCTGTTCTCAGCCAGCAGAGGTCAAAATAAGCAGTAATGCAAACTCAGTCAGAGACATAGATTTTCACTTGCAACTTGCTTTAACATGTTTAACAGTGCATGAAATGTTGTCTAAAACAAAAAGATAATGCTTTTTAGTGGCTGGAACTGGTTTTATCACATTCTGAATTGAACGTTGAAAATGAGCTTTTAGGAGCCAGCAGAGGTCAAAATAAGCAGTAATGCAAACTCAGTCAGAGACAAAGATTTTCACTTGCAACTTGCTTTAACATGTTTAACAGTGCATGAAATGTTGTCTAAAACAAAAAGAAAATGCTTTTTAGTGGCTGGATCTGGTTTTATCACATTCTGAATTGAACGTTGAAAATGAGCTTTTCAGAGCCAGCAGAGGTCAAAATAAGCAGTGATGCAAACTCAGTCATAGACATAGATTTTCACTTGCAACTTTCTTAAACATATTTAACAGTGCATGAAATGTTGTCTAAAACAAAAAGAAAATGCTTTTTAGTGGCTGGAACTGGTTTTATCACATTCTGAATTGAACGTTGAAAATGAGCTTTTCAGAGCCAGCAGAGGTCAAAATAAGCAGTAATGCAAACTCAGTCATAGACATAGATTTTCACTTGCAACTTGCTTTAACATGTTTAACAGTGCATGAAATGTTGTCTAAAACAAAAAGATAATGCTTTTTAGTGGCTGGAACTGGTTTTATCACATTCTAAATTGAACGTTGAAAATGAGCTTATCTCAGCCAGCAGAAGGGTCAAATCACAGTAATGCAAACTCAGTCAGAGACATAGATTTTCACTTGCAACTTGCTTTAACATGTTTAACAGTGCATGAAATGTTGTCTAAAACAAAAAGAATGATGCATTTTAGTAGCTGGATCTGGTTTTATCACATTCTGTGATGGACGTTGAAAATGAGCTTTTCAGAGCCAGCAGAGATCAAAATAAGCAGTAATGCAAACTCAGTCATAGACATAGATTTTCACTTGCAACTTTCTCAAACATATTTAACAGTGCATGAAATGTTGTCTAAAACAAAAAGAAAATGCTTTTTAGTGGCTGGAACTGGTTTTATCACATTCTGAATTGAACGTTGAAAATGAGCTTTTCAGAGCCAGCAGAGGTCAAAATAAGCAGTAATGCAAACTCAGTCAGAGACATAGATTTTCACTTGCAACTTGCTTTAACATGTTTAACAGTGCATGAAATGTTGTCTTAAACAAAAAGATAATGCTTTTTAGTGGCTGGAACTGGTTTTATCACATTCTGAATTGAACGTTGAAAATGAGCTTTTCAGAGCCAGCAGAGGTCAAAATAAGCAGTAATGCAAACTCAGTCATAGACATAGATTTTCACTTGCAACTTTCTTAAACATATTTAACAGTGCATGAAATGTTGTCTAAAACAAAAAGAAAATGCTTTTTAGTGGCTGGAACTGGTTTTATCACATTCTGAATTGAACGTTGAAAATGAGCTTTTCAGAGCCAGCAGAGGTCAAAATAAGCAGTAATGCAAACTCAGTCAGAGACATAGATTTTCACTTGCAACTTGCTTTAACATGTTTAACAGTGCATGAAATGTTGTCTAAAACAAAAAGATAATGCTTTTTAGTGGCTGGAACTGGTTTTATCACATTCTAAATTGAACGTTGAAAATGAGCTTATCTCAGCCAGCAGAAGGGTCAAATCACAGTAATGCAAACTCAGTCAGTGACATAGATTTTCACTTGCAACTTACTTAAACATATTTAACAGTGCATGAAATGTTGTCTAAAACAAAAAGATAATGCTTTTTAGTAGCTGGATCTGGTTTTATCACATTCTGAATTGAACGTTGAAAATGAGCTTTTCAGAGCCAGCAGAGGTCAAAATAAGCAGTAATGCAAACTCAGTCATAGACATAGATTTTCACTTGCAACTTTCTTAAACATATTTAACAGTGCATGAAATGTTGTCTAAAACAAAAAGAAAATGCTTTTTAGTGGCTGGAACTGGTTTTATCACATTCTGAATTCAACGTTGAAAATGAGCTTTTCAGAGCGAGCAGAGGTCAAAATAAGCAGTAATGCAAACTCAGTCAGAGACATAGATTTTCACTTGCAACTTGCTTTAACATGTTTAACAGTGCATGAAATGTTGTCTAAAACAAAAAGATAATGCTTTTTAGTGGCTGGAACTGGTTTTATCACATTCTAAATTGAACGTTGAAAATGAGCTTTTCAGAGCCAGCAGAGGTCAAAATAAGCAGTAATGCAAACTCAGTCATAGACATAGATTTTCACTTGCAACTTGCTTTAACATGTTTAACAGTGCATGAAATGTTGTCTAAAACAAAAAGAAAATGCTTTTTAGTGGCTGGAACTGGTTTTATTACATTCTGAATTCAACGTTGAAAATGAGCTTTTCAGAGCCAGCAGAGGTCAAAATAAGCAGTAATGCAAACTCAGTCATAGACATAGATTTTCACTTGCAACTTGCTTTAACATGTTTACAGTGCATGAAATGTTATCTAAAACAAAAAGAATAATGCATTTTAGTGGCTGGATCTGGTTTTATCACTTTCTGAATACAACGTTGAAAATGAGCTGTTCTCAGCCAGCAGAGGTCAAAATAAGCAGTAATGCAAACTCAGTCATAGACATAGATTTTCACTTGCAACTTGCTTTAACATATTTAACAGTGCATGAAATGTTGTCTAAAACAAAAAGAATAATGCATTTTAGTGGCTGGATCTGGTTTTATCACTTTCTGAATTCAACGTTGAAAATGAGCTGTTCTCAGCCAGCAGAGGTCAAAATAAGCAGTAATGCAAACTCAGTCATAGACATAGATTTTCACTTGCAACTTGCTTTAACATATTTAACAGTGCATGAAATGTTGTCTAAAACAAAAAGAAAATGCTTTTTAGTGGCTGGAACTGGTTTTATCACATTCTGAATTGAACGTTGAAAATGAGCTTTTCAGAGCCAGCAGAGATCAAAATAAGCAGTAATGCAAACTCAGTCAGAGACAAAGATTTTCACTTGCAACTTGCTTTAACATGTTTAACAGTGCATGAAATGTTGTCTAAAACAAAAAGAAAATGCTTTTTAGTGGCTGGATCTGGTTTTATCACATTCTGAATTGAACGTTGAAAATGAGCTTTTCAGAGCCAGCAGAGGTCAAAATAAGCAGTAATGCAAACTCAGTCATAGACATAGATTTTCACTTGCAACTTGCTTTAACATGTTTAACAGTGCATGAAATGTTGTCTAAAACAAAAAGAAAATGCTTTTTAGTGGCTGGAACTGGTTTTATCACATTCTGAATTGAACGTTGAAAATGAGCTTTTCAGAGCCAGCAGAGGTCAAAATAAGCAGTAATGCAAACTCAGTCAGAGACAAAGATTTTCACTTGCAACTTGCTTTAACATGTTTAACAGTGCATGAAATGTTGTCTAAAACAAAAAGAAAATGCTTTTTAGTGGCTGGATCTGGTTTTATCACATTCTGAATTGAACGTTGAAAATGAGCTTTTCAGAGCCAGCAGAGGTCAAAATAAGCAGTAATGCAAACTCAGTCATAGACATAGATTTTCACTTGCAACTTGCTTTAACATGTTTAACAGTGCATGAAATGTTATCTAAAACAAAAAGAATAATGCATTTTAGTGGCTGGATCTGGTTTTATCACTTTCTGAATTCAACGTTGAAAATGAGCTGTTCTCAGCCAGCAGAGGTCAAAATAAGCAGTAATGCAAACTCAGTCAGAGACATAGATTTTCACTTGCAACTTGCTTTAACATGTTTAACAGTGCATGAATTGTTGTCTAAAACAAAAAGAAAATGCTTTTTAGTGGCTGGAACTGGTTTTATCACATTCTGAATTGAACGTTGAAAATGAGCTTTTCAGAGCCAGCAGAGGTCAAAATAAGCAGTGATGCAAACTCAGTCATAGACATAGATTTTCACTTGCAACTTTCTTAAACATATTTAACAGTGCATGAAATGTTGTCTAAAACAAAAAGAAATTGCTTTTTAGTGGCTGGAACTGGTTTTATCACATTCTGAATTGAACGTTGAAAATGAGCTTTTCAGAGCCAGCAGAGGTCAAAATAAGCAGTAATGCAAACTCAGTCAGAGACATAGACTTTCACTTGCAACTTGCTTTAACATGTTTAACAGTGCATGAAATGTTGTCTAAAACAAAAAGATAATGCTTTTTAGTGGCTGGAACTGGTTTTATCACATTCTAAATTGAACGTTGAAAATGAGCTTATCTCAGCCAGCAGAAGGGTCAAATCACAGTAATGCAAACTCAGTCATAGACATAGATTTTCACTTGCAACTTGCTTTAACATGTTTAACAGTGCATGAAATGTTGTCTAAAACAAAAAGAAAATGCTTTTTAGTGGCTGGAACTGGTTTTATCACATTCTGAATTGAACGTTGAAAATGAGCTTTTCAGAGCCAGCAGAGGTCAAAATAAGCAGTAATGCAAACTCAGTCAGAGACAAAGATTTTCACTTGCAACTTGCTTTAACATGTTTAACAGTGCATGAAATGTTGTCTAAAACAAAAAGAAAATGCTTTTTAGTGGCTGGATCTGGTTTTATCACATTCTGAATTGAACGTTGAAAATGAGCTTTTCAGAGCCAGCAGAGGTCAAAATAAGCAGTAATGCAAACTCAGTCATAGACATAGATTTTCACTTGCAACTTGCTTTAACATGTTTAACAGTGCATGAAATGTTATCTAAAACAAAAAGAATAATGCATTTTAGTGGCTGGATCTGGTTTTATCACTTTCTGAATTCAACGTTGAAAATGAGCTGTTCTCAGCCAGCAGAGGTCAAAATAAGCAGTAATGCAAACTCAGTCATAGACATAGATTTTCACTTGCAACTTGCTTTAACATATTTAACAGTGCATGAAATGTTGTCTAAAACAAAAAGAAAATGCTTTTTAGTGGCTGGAACTGGTTTTATCACATTCTGAATTGAACGTTGAAAATGAGCTTTTCAGAGCCAGCAGAGGTCAAAATAAGCAGTAATGCAAACTCAGTCAGAGACATAGATTTTCACTTGCAACTTGCTTTAACATGTTTAACAGTGCATGAAATGTTGTCTAAAACAAAAAGATAATGCTTTTTAGTGGCTGGAACTGGTTTTATCACATTCTAAATTGAACGTTGAAAATGAGCTTATCTCAGCCAGCAGAAGGGTCAAATCACAGTAATGCAAACTCAGTCAGTGACATAGATTTTCACTTGCAACTTACTTAAACATATTTAACAGTGCATGAAATGTTGTCTAAAACAAAAAGATAATGCTTTTTAGTAGCTGGATCTGGTTTTATCACATTCTGAATTGAACGTTGAAAATGAGCTTTTCAGAGCCAGCAGAGGTCAAAATAAGCAGTAATGCAAACTCAGTCATAGACATAGATTTTCACTTGCAACTTTCTTAAACATATTTAACAGTGCATGAAATGTTGTCTAAAACAAAAAGAAAATGCTTTTTAGTGGCTGGAACTGGTTTTATCACATTCTGAATTCAACGTTGAAAATGAGCTTTTCAGAGCGAGCAGAGGTCAAAATAAGCAGTAATGCAAACTCAGTCAGAGACATAGATTTTCACTTGCAACTTGCTTTAACATGTTTAACAGTGCATGAAATGTTGTCTAAAACAAAAAGATAATGCTTTTTAGTGGCTGGAACTGGTTTTATCACATTCTAAATTGAACGTTGAAAATGAGCTTTTCAGAGCCAGCAGAGGTCAAAATAAGCAGTAATGCAAACTCAGTCATAGACATAGATTTTCACTTGCAACTTGCTTTAACATGTTTAACAGTGCATGAAATGTTGTCTAAAACAAAAAGAAAATGCTTTTTAGTGGCTGGAACTGGTTTTATTACATTCTGAATTCAACGTTGAAAATGAGCTTTTCAGAGCCAGCAGAGGTCAAAATAAGCAGTAATGCAAACTCAGTCATAGACATAGATTTTCACTTGCAACTTGCTTTAACATGTTTACAGTGCATGAAATGTTATCTAAAACAAAAAGAATAATGCATTTTAGTGGCTGGATCTGGTTTTATCACTTTCTGAATACAACGTTGAAAATGAGCTGTTCTCAGCCAGCAGAGGTCAAAATAAGCAGTAATGCAAACTCAGTCATAGACATAGATTTTCACTTGCAACTTGCTTTAACATATTTAACAGTGCATGAAATGTTGTCTAAAACAAAAAGAATAATGCATTTTAGTGGCTGGATCTGGTTTTATCACTTTCTGAATTCAACGTTGAAAATGAGCTGTTCTCAGCCAGCAGAGGTCAAAATAAGCAGTAATGCAAACTCAGTCATAGACATAGATTTTCACTTGCAACTTGCTTTAACATATTTAACAGTGCATGAAATGTTGTCTAAAACAAAAAGAAAATGCTTTTTAGTGGCTGGAACTGGTTTTATCACATTCTGAATTGAACGTTGAAAATGAGCTTTTCAGAGCCAGCAGAGATCAAAATAAGCAGTAATGCAAACTCAGTCAGAGACAAAGATTTTCACTTGCAACTTGCTTTAACATGTTTAACAGTGCATGAAATGTTGTCTAAAACAAAAAGAAAATGCTTTTTAGTGGCTGGATCTGGTTTTATCACATTCTGAATTGAACGTTGAAAATGAGCTTTTCAGAGCCAGCAGAGGTCAAAATAAGCAGTAATGCAAACTCAGTCATAGACATAGATTTTCACTTGCAACTTGCTTTAACATGTTTAACAGTGCATGAAATGTTGTCTAAAACAAAAAGAAAATGCTTTTTAGTGGCTGGAACTGGTTTTATCACATTCTGAATTGAACGTTGAAAATGAGCTTTTCAGAGCCAGCAGAGGTCAAAATAAGCAGTAATGCAAACTCAGTCAGAGACAAAGATTTTCACTTGCAACTTGCTTTAACATGTTTAACAGTGCATGAAATGTTGTCTAAAACAAAAAGAAAATGCTTTTTAGTGGCTGGATCTGGTTTTATCACATTCTGAATTGAACGTTGAAAATGAGCTTTTCAGAGCCAGCAGAGGTCAAAATAAGCAGTAATGCAAACTCAGTCATAGACATAGATTTTCACTTGCAACTTGCTTTAACATGTTTAACAGTGCATGAAATGTTATCTAAAACAAAAAGAATAATGCATTTTAGTGGCTGGATCTGGTTTTATCACTTTCTGAATTCAACGTTGAAAATGAGCTGTTCTCAGCCAGCAGAGGTCAAAATAAGCAGTAATGCAAACTCAGTCAGAGACATAGATTTTCACTTGCAACTTGCTTTAACATGTTTAACAGTGCATGAATTGTTGTCTAAAACAAAAAGAAAATGCTTTTTAGTGGCTGGAACTGGTTTTATCACATTCTGAATTGAACGTTGAAAATGAGCTTTTCAGAGCCAGCAGAGGTCAAAATAAGCAGTGATGCAAACTCAGTCATAGACATAGATTTTCACTTGCAACTTTCTTAAACATATTTAACAGTGCATGAAATGTTGTCTAAAACAAAAAGAAAATGCTTTTTAGTGGCTGGAACTGGTTTTATCACATTCTGAATTGAACGTTGAAAATGAGCTTTTCAGAGCCAGCAGAGGTCAAAATAAGCAGTAATGCAAACTCAGTCAGAGACATAGACTTTCACTTGCAACTTGCTTTAACATGTTTAACAGTGCATGAAATGTTGTCTAAAACAAAAAGATAATGCTTTTTAGTGGCTGGAACTGGTTTTATCACATTCTAAATTGAACGTTGAAAATGAGCTTATCTCAGCCAGCAGAAGGGTCAAATCACAGTAATGCAAACTCAGTCATAGACATAGATTTTCACTTGCAACTTGCTTTAACATGTTTAACAGTGCATGAAATGTTGTCTAAAACAAAAAGAAAATGCTTTTTAGTGGCTGGAACTGGTTTTATCACATTCTGAATTGAACGTTGAAAATGAGCTTTTCAGAGCCAGCAGAGGTCAAAATAAGCAGTAATGCAAACTCAGTCAGAGACAAAGATTTTCACTTGCAACTTGCTTTAACATGTTTAACAGTGCATGAAATGTTGTCTAAAACAAAAAGAAAATGCTTTTTAGTGGCTGGATCTGGTTTTATCACATTCTGAATTGAACGTTGAAAATGAGCTTTTCAGAGCCAGCAGAGGTCAAAATAAGCAGTAATGCAAACTCAGTCATAGACATAGATTTTCACTTGCAACTTGCTTTAACATGTTTAACAGTGCATGAAATGTTATCTAAAACAAAAAGAATAATGCATTTTAGTGGCTGGATCTGGTTTTATCACTTTCTGAATTCAACGTTGAAAATGAGCTGTTCTCAGCCAGCAGAGGTCAAAATAAGCAGTAATGCAAACTCAGTCATAGACATAGATTTTCACTTGCAACTTGCTTTAACATATTTAACAGTGCATGAAATGTTGTCTAAAACAAAAAGATAATGCTTTTTAGTGGCTGGAACTGGTTTTATCACATTCTGAATTGAACGTTGAAAATGAGCTTTTAGGAGCCAGCAGAGGTCAAAATAAGCAGTAATGCAAACTCAGTCAGAGACAAAGATTTTCACTTGCAACTTGCTTTAACATGTTTAACAGTGCATGAAATGTTGTCTAAAACAAAAAGAAAATGCTTTTTAGTGGCTGGATCTGGTTTTATCACATTCTGAATTGAACGTTGAAAATGAGCTTTTCAGAGCCAGCAGAGGTCAAAATAAGCAGTAATGCAAACTCAGTCATAGACATAGATTTTCACTTGCATCTTGCTTTAACATGTTTAACAGTGCATGAAATGTTATCTAAAACAAAAAGAATAATGCATTTTAGTGGCTGGAACTGGTTTTATCACATTCTGAATTGAACGTTGAAAATGAGCTTTTCAGAGCCAGCAGAGGTCAAAATAAGCAGTAATGCAAACTCAGTCAGAGACATAGACTTTCACTTGCAACTTGCTTTAACATGTTTAACAGTGCATGAAATGTTGTCTAAAACAAAAAGATAATGCTTTTTAGTGGCTGGAACTGGTTTTATCACATTCTAAATTGAACGTTGAAAATGAGCTTATCTCAGCCAGCAGAAGGGTCAAATCACAGTAATGCAAACTCAGTCATAGACATAGATTTTCACTTGCAACTTGCTTTAACATGTTTAACAGTGCATGAAATGTTGTCTAAAACAAAAAGAAAATGCTTTTTAGTGGCTGGAACTGGTTTTATCACATTCTGAATTGAACGTTGAAAATGAGCTTTTCAGAGCCAGCAGAGGTCAAAATAAGCAGTAATGCAAACTCAGTCAGAGACAAAGATTTTCACTTGCAACTTGCTTTAACATGTTTAACAGTGCATGAAATGTTGTCTAAAACAAAAAGAAAATGCTTTTTAGTGGCTGGATCTGGTTTTATCACATTCTGAATTGAACGTTGAAAATGAGCTTTTCAGAGCCAGCAGAGGTCAAAATAAGCAGTAATGCAAACTCAGTCATAGACATAGATTTTCACTTGCAACTTGCTTTAACATGTTTAACAGTGCATGAAATGTTATCTAAAACAAAAAGAATAATGCATTTTAGTGGCTGGATCTGGTTTTATCACTTTCTGAATTCAACGTTGAAAATGAGCTGTTCTCAGCCAGCAGAGGTCAAAATAAGCAGTAATGCAAACTCAGTCATAGACATAGATTTTCACTTGCAACTTGCTTTAACATATTTAACAGTGCATGAAATGTTGTCTAAAACAAAAAGATAATGCTTTTTAGTGGCTGGAACTGGTTTTATCACATTCTGAATTGAACGTTGAAAATGAGCTTTTAGGAGCCAGCAGAGGTCAAAATAAGCAGTAATGCAAACTCAGTCAGAGACAAAGATTTTCACTTGCAACTTGCTTTAACATGTTTAACAGTGCATGAAATGTTGTCTAAAACAAAAAGAAAATGCTTTTTAGTGGCTGGATCTGGTTTTATCACATTCTGAATTGAACGTTGAAAATGAGCTTTTCAGAGCCAGCAGAGGTCAAAATAAGCAGTAATGCAAACTCAGTCATAGACATAGATTTTCACTTGCATCTTGCTTTAACATGTTTAACAGTGCATGAAATGTTATCTAAAACAAAAAGAATAATGCATTTTAGTGGCTGGATCTGGTTTTATCACTTTCTGAATTCAACGTTGAAAATGAGCTGTTCTCAGCCAGCAGAGGTCAAAATAAGCAGTAATGCAAACTCAGTCAGAGACATAGATTTTCACTTGCAACTTGCTTTAACATGTTTAACAGTGCATGAAATGTTGTCTAAAACAAAAAGATAATGCTTTTTAGTGGCTGGAACTGGTTTTATCACATTCTAAATTGAACGTTGAAAATGAGCTTATCTCAGCCAGCAGAAGGGTCAAATCACAGTAATGCAAACTCAGTCATAGACATAGATTTTCACTTGCAACTTGCTTTACCATGTTTAACAGTGCATGAAATGTTGTCTAAAACAAAAAGAAAATGCTTTTTAGTGGCTGGAACTGGTTTTATCACATTCTGAATTGAACGTTGAAAATGAGCTTTTCAGAGCCAGCAGAGGTCAAAATAAGCAGTAATGCAAACTCAGTCAGAGACAAAGATTTTCACTTGCAACTTGCTTTAACATGTTTAACAGTGCATGAAATGTTGTCTAAAACAAAAAGAAAATGCTTTTTAGTGGCTGGATCTGGTTTTATCACATTCTGAATTGAACGTTGAAAATGAGCTTTTCAGAGCCAGCAGAGGTCAAAATAAGCAGTAATGCAAACTCAGTCATAGACATAGATTTTCACTTGCAACTTGCTTTAACATGTTTAACAGTGCATGAAATGTTATCTAAAACAAAAAGAATAATGCATTTTAGTGGCTGGATCTGGTTTTATCACTTTCTGAATTCAACGTTGAAAATGAGCTGTTCTCAGCCAGCAGAGGTCAAAATAAGCAGTAATGCAAACTCAGTCATAGACATAGATTTTCACTTGCAACTTGCTTTAACATATTTAACAGTGCATGAAATGTTGTCTAAAACAAAAAGAAAATGCTTTTTAGTGGCTGGATCTGGTTTTATCACATTCTGAATTGAACGTTGAAAATGAGCTTTTCAGAGCCAGCAGAGATCAAAATAAGCAGTAATGCAAACTCAGTCAGAGACATAGATTTTCACTTGCAACTTGCTTTAACATGTTTAACAGTGCATGAAATGTTGTCTAAAACAAAAAGATAATGCTTTTTAGTGGCTGGAACTGGTTTTATCACATTCTGAATTGAACGTTGAAAATGAGCTTTTCAGAGCCAGCAGAGGTCAAAATAAGCAGTAATGCAAACTCAGTCAGAGACATAGATTTTCACTTGCAACTTGCTTTAACATGTTTAACAGTGCATGAAATGTTGTCTAAAACAAAAAGAATGATGCATTTTAGTAGCTGGATCTGGTTTTATCACATTCTGTGATGGACGTTGAAAATGAGCTTTTCAGAGCCAGCAGAGATCAAAATAAGCAGTAATGCAAACTCAGTCATAGACATAGATTTTCACTTGCAACTTTCTCAAACATATTTAACAGTGCATGAAATGTTGTCTAAAACAAAAAGAAAATGCTTTTTAGTGGCTGGAAATGGTTTTATCACATTCTGAATTGAACGTTGAAAATGAGCTTTTCAGAGCCAGCAGAGGTCAAAATAAGCAGTAATGCAAACTCAGTCAGAGACATAGATTTTCACTTGCAACTTGCTTTAACATGTTTAACAGTGCATGAAATGTTGTCTTAAACAAAAAGATAATGCTTTTTAGTGGCTGGAACTGGTTTTATCACATTCTGAATTGAACGTTGAAAATGAGCTTTTCAGAGCCAGCAGAGGTCAAAATAAGCAGTAATGCAAACTCAGTCATAGACATAGATTTTCACTTGCAACTTTCTTAAACATTTTTAACAGTGCATGAAATGTTGTCTAAAACAAAAAGAAAATGCTTTTTAGTGGCTGGAACTGGCTTTATCACATTCTGAATTGAACGTTGAAAATGAGCTTTTCAGAGCCAGCAGAGGTCAAAATAAGCAGTAATGCAAACTCAGTCAGAGACATAGATTTTCACTTGCAACTTGCTTTAACATGTTTAACAGTGCATGAAATGTTGTCTAAAACAAAAAGATAATGCTTTTTAGTGGCTGGAACTGGTTTTATCACATTCTAAATTGAACGTTGAAAATGAGCTTATCTCAGCCAGCAGAAGGGTCAAATCACAGTAATGCAAACTCAGTCAGAGACATAGATTTTCACTTGCAACTTGCTTTAACATGTTTAACAGTGCATGAAATGTTGTCAAAAACAAAAAGAATGATGCATTTTAGTAGCTGGATCTGGTTTTATCACATTCTGTGATGGACGTTGAAAATGAGCTTTTCAGAGCCAGCAGAGATCAAAATAAGCAGTAATGCAAACTCAGTCATAGACATAGATTTTCACTTGCAACTTTCTTAAACATATTTAACAGTGCTTGAAATGTTGTCTAAAACAAAAAGAAAATGCTTTTTAGTGGCTGGAACTGGTTTTATCACATTCTGAATTGAACGTTGAAAATGAGCTTTTCAGAGCCAGCAGAGGTCAAAATAAGCAGTAATGCAAACTCAGTCAGAGACATAGATTTTCACTTGCAACTTGCTTTAACATGTTTAACAGTGCATGAAATGCTGTCTAAAACAAAAAGATAATGCTTTTTAGTGGCTGGAACTGGTTTTATCACATTCTGAATTGAACGTTGAAAATGAGCTTTTCAGAGCCAGCAGAGGTCAAAATAAGCAGTAATGCAAACTCAGTCATAGACATAGATTTACACTTGCAACTTGCTTTAACATGTTTAACAGTGCATGAAATGTTATCTAAAACAAAAAGAATAATGCATTTTAGTGGCTGGATCTGGTTTTATCACTTTCTGAATTCAACGTTGAAAATGAGCTGTTCTCAGCCAGCAGAGGTCAAAATAAGCAGTAATGCAAACTCAGTCAGAGACATAGATTTTCACTTGCAACTTGCTTTAACATGTTTAACAGTGCATGAATTGTTGTCTAAAACAAAAAGAAAATGCTTTTTAGTGGCTGGAACTGGTTTTATCACATTCTGAATTGAACGTTGAAAATGAGCTTTTCAGAGCCAGCAGAGGTCAAAATAAGCAGTGATGCAAACTCAGTCATAGACATAGATTTTCACTTGCAACTTTCTTAAACATATTTAACAGTGCATGAAATGTTGTCTAAAACAAAAAGAAAATGCTTTTTAGTGGCTGGAACTGGTTTTATCACATTCTGAATTGAACGTTGAAAATGAGCTTTTCAGAGCCAGCAGAGGTCAAAATAAGCAGTAATGCAAACTCAGTCAGAGACATAGACTTTCACTTGCAACTTGCTTTAACATGTTTAACAGTGCATGAAATGTTGTCTAAAACAAAAAGATAATGCTTTTTAGTGGCTGGAACTGGTTTTATCACATTCTAAATTGAACGTTGAAAATGAGCTTATCTCAGCCAGCAGAAGGGTAAATCACAGTAATGCAAACTCAGTCAGAGACATAGATTTTCACTTGCAACTTGCTTTAACATGTTTAACAGTGCATGAAATGTTGTCAAAAACAAAAAGAATGATGCATTTTAGTAGCTGGATCTGGTTTTATCACATTCTGTGATGGACGTTGAAAATGAGCTTTTCAGAGCCAGCAGAGATCAAAATAAGCAGTAATGCAAACTCAGTCATAGACATAGATTTTCACTTGCAACTTTCTTAAACATATTTAACAGTGCTTGAAATGTTGTCTAAAACAAAAAGAAAATGCTTTTTAGTGGCTGGAACTGGTTTTATCACATTCTGAATTGAACGTTGAAAATGAGCTTTTCAGAGCCAGCAGAGGTCAAAATAAGCAGTAATGCAAACTCAGTCAGAGACATAGATTTTCACTTGCAACTTGCTTTAACATGTTTAACAGTGCATGAAATGCTGTCTAAAACAAAAAGATAATGCTTTTTAGTGGCTGGAACTGGTTTTATCACATTCTGAATTGAACGTTGAAAATGAGCTTTTCAGAGCCAGCAGAGGTCAAAATAAGCAGTAATGTAAACTCAGTCATAGACATAGATTTTCACTTGCAACTTGCTTTAACATGTTTAACAGTGCATGAAATGTTATCTAAAACAAAAAGAATTATGCATTTTAGTGGCTGGATCTGGTTTTATCACTTTCTGAATTCAACGTTGAAAATGAGCTGTTCTCAGCCAGCAGAGGTCAAAATAAGCAGTAATGCAAACTCAGTCAGAGACATAGATTTTCACTTGCAACTTGCTTTAACATGTTTAACAGTGCATGAAATGTTGTCTAAAACAAAAAGATAATGCTTTTTAGTGGCTGGAACTGGTTTTATCACATTCTGAATTGAACGTTGAAAATGAGCTTTTAGGAGCCAGCAGAGGTCAAAATAAGCAGTAATGCAAACTCAGTCAGAGACAAAGATTTTCACTTGCAACTTGCTTTAACATGTTTAACAGTGCATGAAATGTTGTCTAAAACAAAAAGAAAATGCTTTTTAGTGGCTGGATCTGGTTTTATCACATTCTGAATTGAACGTTGAAAATGAGCTTTTCAGAGCCAGCAGAGGTCAAAATAAGCAGTGATGCAAACTCAGTCATAGACATAGATTTTCACTTGCAACTTTCTTAAACATATTTAACAGTGCATGAAATGTTGTCTAAAACAAAAAGAAAATGCTTTTTAGTGGCTGGAACTGGTTTTATCACATTCTGAATTGAACGTTGAAAATGAGCTTTTCAGAGCCAGCAGAGGTCAAAATAAGCAGTAATGCAAACTCAGTCATAGACATAGATTTTCACTTGCAACTTGCTTTAACATGTTTAACAGTGCATGAAATGTTGTCTAAAACAAAAAGATAATGCTTTTTAGTGGCTGGAACTGGTTTTATCACATTCTAAATTGAACGTTGAAAATGAGCTTATCTCAGCCAGCAGAAGGGTCAAATCACAGTAATGCAAACTCAGTCAGAGACATAGATTTTCACTTGCAACTTGCTTTAACATGTTTAACAGTGCATGAAATGTTGTCTAAAACAAAAAGAATGATGCATTTTAGTAGCTGGATCTGGTTTTATCACATTCTGTGATGGACGTTGAAAATGAGCTTTTCAGAGCCAGCAGAGATCAAAATAAGCAGTAATGCAAACTCAGTCATAGACATAGATTTTCACTTGCAACTTTCTCAAACATATTTAACAGTGCATGAAATGTTGTCTAAAACAAAAAGAAAATGCTTTTTAGTGGCTGGAACTGGTTTTATCACATTCTGAATTGAACGTTGAAAATGAGCTTTTCAGAGCCAGCAGAGGTCAAAATAAGCAGTAATGCAAACTCAGTCAGAGACATAGATTTTCACTTGCAACTTGCTTTAACATGTTTAACAGTGCATGAAATGTTGTCTTAAACAAAAAGATAATGCTTTTTAGTGGCTGGAACTGGTTTTATCACATTCTGAATTGAACGTTGAAAATGAGCTTTTCAGAGCCAGCAGAGGTCAAAATAAGCAGTAATGCAAACTCAGTCATAGACATAGATTTTCACTTGCAACTTTCTTAAACATATTTAACAGTGCATGAAATGTTGTCTAAAACAAAAAGAAAATGCTTTTTAGTGGCTGGAACTGGTTTTATCACATTCTGAATTGAACGTTGAAAATGAGCTTTTCAGAGCCAGCAGAGGTCAAAATAAGCAGTAATGCAAACTCAGTCAGAGACATAGATTTTCACTTGCAACTTGCTTTAACATGTTTAACAGTGCATGAAATGTTGTCTAAAACAAAAAGATAATGCTTTTTAGTGGCTGGAACTGGTTTTATCACATTCTAAATTGAACGTTGAAAATGAGCTTATCTCAGCCAGCAGAAGGGTCAAATCACAGTAATGCAAACTCAGTCAGTGACATAGATTTTCACTTGCAACTTACTTAAACATATTTAACAGTGCATGAAATGTTGTCTAAAACAAAAAGATAATGCTTTTTAGTAGCTGGATCTGGTTTTATCACATTCTGAATTGAACGTTGAAAATGAGCTTTTCAGAGCCAGCAGAGGTCAAAATAAGCAGTAATGCAAACTCAGTCATAGACATAGATTTTCACTTGCAACTTTCTTAAACATATTTAACAGTGCATGAAATGTTGTCTAAAACAAAAAGAAAATGCTTTTTAGTGGCTGGAACTGGTTTTATCACATTCTGAATTCAACGTTGAAAATGAGCTTTTCAGAGCGAGCAGAGGTCAAAATAAGCAGTAATGCAAACTCAGTCAGAGACATAGATTTTCACTTGCAACTTGCTTTAACATGTTTAACAGTGCATGAAATGTTGTCTAAAACAAAAAGATAATGCTTTTTAGTGGCTGGAACTGGTTTTATCACATTCTAAATTGAACGTTGAAAATGAGCTTTTCAGAGCCAGCAGAGGTCAAAATAAGCAGTAATGCAAACTCAGTCATAGACATAGATTTTCACTTGCAACTTGCTTTAACATGTTTAACAGTGCATGAAATGTTGTCTAAAACAAAAAGAAAATGCTTTTTAGTGGCTGGAACTGGTTTTATTACATTCTGAATTCAACGTTGAAAATGAGCTTTTCAGAGCCAGCAGAGGTCAAAATAAGCAGTAATGCAAACTCAGTCATAGACATAGATTTTCACTTGCAACTTGCTTTAACATGTTTACAGTGCATGAAATGTTATCTAAAACAAAAAGAATAATGCATTTTAGTGGCTGGATCTGGTTTTATCACTTTCTGAATACAACGTTGAAAATGAGCTGTTCTCAGCCAGCAGAGGTCAAAATAAGCAGTAATGCAAACTCAGTCATAGACATAGATTTTCACTTGCAACTTGCTTTAACATATTTAACAGTGCATGAAATGTTGTCTAAAACAAAAAGAATAATGCATTTTAGTGGCTGGATCTGGTTTTATCACTTTCTGAATTCAACGTTGAAAATGAGCTGTTCTCAGCCAGCAGAGGTCAAAATAAGCAGTAATGCAAACTCAGTCATAGACATAGATTTTCACTTGCAACTTGCTTTAACATATTTAACAGTGCATGAAATGTTGTCTAAAACAAAAAGAAAATGCTTTTTAGTGGCTGGAACTGGTTTTATCACATTCTGAATTGAACGTTGAAAATGAGCTTTTCAGAGCCAGCAGAGATCAAAATAAGCAGTAATGCAAACTCAGTCAGAGACAAAGATTTTCACTTGCAACTTGCTTTAACATGTTTAACAGTGCATGAAATGTTGTCTAAAACAAAAAGAAAATGCTTTTTAGTGGCTGGATCTGGTTTTATCACATTCTGAATTGAACGTTGAAAATGAGCTTTTCAGAGCCAGCAGAGGTCAAAATAAGCAGTAATGCAAACTCAGTCATAGACATAGATTTTCACTTGCAACTTGCTTTAACATGTTTAACAGTGCATGAAATGTTGTCTAAAACAAAAAGAAAATGCTTTTTAGTGGCTGGAACTGGTTTTATCACATTCTGAATTGAACGTTGAAAATGAGCTTTTCAGAGCCAGCAGAGGTCAAAATAAGCAGTAATGCAAACTCAGTCAGAGACAAAGATTTTCACTTGCAACTTGCTTTAACATGTTTAACAGTGCATGAAATGTTGTCTAAAACAAAAAGAAAATGCTTTTTAGTGGCTGGATCTGGTTTTATCACATTCTGAATTGAACGTTGAAAATGAGCTTTTCAGAGCCAGCAGAGGTCAAAATAAGCAGTAATGCAAACTCAGTCATAGACATAGATTTTCACTTGCAACTTGCTTTAACATGTTTAACAGTGCATGAAATGTTATCTAAAACAAAAAGAATAATGCATTTTAGTGGCTGGATCTGGTTTTATCACTTTCTGAATTCAACGTTGAAAATGAGCTGTTCTCAGCCAGCAGAGGTCAAAATAAGCAGTAATGCAAACTCAGTCAGAGACATAGATTTTCACTTGCAACTTGCTTTAACATGTTTAACAGTGCATGAATTGTTGTCTAAAACAAAAAGAAAATGCTTTTTAGTGGCTGGAACTGGTTTTATCACATTCTGAATTGAACGTTGAAAATGAGCTTTTCAGAGCCAGCAGAGGTCAAAATAAGCAGTGATGCAAACTCAGTCATAGACATAGATTTTCACTTGCAACTTTCTTAAACATATTTAACAGTGCATGAAATGTTGTCTAAAACAAAAAGAAAATGCTTTTTAGTGGCTGGAACTGGTTTTATCACATTCTGAATTGAACGTTGAAAATGAGCTTTTCAGAGCCAGCAGAGGTCAAAATAAGCAGTAATGCAAACTCAGTCAGAGACATAGACTTTCACTTGCAACTTGCTTTAACATGTTTAACAGTGCATGAAATGTTGTCTAAAACAAAAAGATAATGCTTTTTAGTGGCTGGAACTGGTTTTATCACATTCTAAATTGAACGTTGAAAATGAGCTTATCTCAGCCAGCAGAAGGGTCAAATCACAGTAATGCAAACTCAGTCATAGACATAGATTTTCACTTGCAACTTGCTTTAACATGTTTAACAGTGCATGAAATGTTGTCTAAAACAAAAAGAAAATGCTTTTTAGTGGCTGGAACTGGTTTTATCACATTCTGAATTGAACGTTGAAAATGAGCTTTTCAGAGCCAGCAGAGGTCAAAATAAGCAGTAATGCAAACTCAGTCAGAGACAAAGATTTTCACTTGCAACTTGCTTTAACATGTTTAACAGTGCATGAAATGTTGTCTAAAACAAAAAGAAAATGCTTTTTAGTGGCTGGATCTGGTTTTATCACATTCTGAATTGAACGTTGAAAATGAGCTTTTCAGAGCCAGCAGAGGTCAAAATAAGCAGTAATGCAAACTCAGTCATAGACATAGATTTTCACTTGCAACTTGCTTTAACATGTTTAACAGTGCATGAAATGTTATCTAAAACAAAAAGAATAATGCATTTTAGTGGCTGGATCTGGTTTTATCACTTTCTGAATTCAACGTTGAAAATGAGCTGTTCTCAGCCAGCAGAGGTCAAAATAAGCAGTAATGCAAACTCAGTCATAGACATAGATTTTCACTTGCAACTTGCTTTAACATATTTAACAGTGCATGAAATGTTGTCTAAAACAAAAAGATAATGCTTTTTAGTGGCTGGAACTGGTTTTATCACATTCTGAATTGAACGTTGAAAATGAGCTTTTAGGAGCCAGCAGAGGTCAAAATAAGCAGTAATGCAAACTCAGTCAGAGACAAAGATTTTCACTTGCAACTTGCTTTAACATGTTTAACAGTGCATGAAATGTTGTCTAAAACAAAAAGAAAATGCTTTTTAGTGGCTGGATCTGGTTTTATCACATTCTGAATTGAACGTTGAAAATGAGCTTTTCAGAGCCAGCAGAGGTCAAAATAAGCAGTAATGCAAACTCAGTCATAGACATAGATTTTCACTTGCATCTTGCTTTAACATGTTTAACAGTGCATGAAATGTTATCTAAAACAAAAAGAATAATGCATTTTAGTGGCTGGAACTGGTTTTATCACATTCTGAATTGAACGTTGAAAATGAGCTTTTCAGAGCCAGCAGAGGTCAAAATAAGCAGTAATGCAAACTCAGTCAGAGACATAGACTTTCACTTGCAACTTGCTTTAACATGTTTAACAGTGCATGAAATGTTGTCTAAAACAAAAAGATAATGCTTTTTAGTGGCTGGAACTGGTTTTATCACATTCTAAATTGAACGTTGAAAATGAGCTTATCTCAGCCAGCAGAAGGGTCAAATCACAGTAATGCAAACTCAGTCATAGACATAGATTTTCACTTGCAACTTGCTTTAACATGTTTAACAGTGCATGAAATGTTGTCTAAAACAAAAAGAAAATGCTTTTTAGTGGCTGGAACTGGTTTTATCACATTCTGAATTGAACGTTGAAAATGAGCTTTTCAGAGCCAGCAGAGGTCAAAATAAGCAGTAATGCAAACTCAGTCAGAGACAAAGATTTTCACTTGCAACTTGCTTTAACATGTTTAACAGTGCATGAAATGTTGTCTAAAACAAAAAGAAAATGCTTTTTAGTGGCTGGATCTGGTTTTATCACATTCTGAATTGAACGTTGAAAATGAGCTTTTCAGAGCCAGCAGAGGTCAAAATAAGCAGTAATGCAAACTCAGTCATAGACATAGATTTTCACTTGCAACTTGCTTTAACATGTTTAACAGTGCATGAAATGTTATCTAAAACAAAAAGAATAATGCATTTTAGTGGCTGGATCTGGTTTTATCACTTTCTGAATTCAACGTTGAAAATGAGCTGTTCTCAGCCAGCAGAGGTCAAAATAAGCAGTAATGCAAACTCAGTCATAGACATAGATTTTCACTTGCAACTTGCTTTAACATATTTAACAGTGCATGAAATGTTGTCTAAAACAAAAAGATAATGCTTTTTAGTGGCTGGAACTGGTTTTATCACATTCTGAATTGAACGTTGAAAATGAGCTTTTAGGAGCCAGCAGAGGTCAAAATAAGCAGTAATGCAAACTCAGTCAGAGACAAAGATTTTCACTTGCAACTTGCTTTAACATGTTTAACAGTGCATGAAATGTTGTCTAAAACAAAAAGAAAATGCTTTTTAGTGGCTGGATCTGGTTTTATCACATTCTGAATTGAACGTTGAAAATGAGCTTTTCAGAGCCAGCAGAGGTCAAAATAAGCAGTAATGCAAACTCAGTCATAGACATAGATTTTCACTTGCATCTTGCTTTAACATGTTTAACAGTGCATGAAATGTTATCTAAAACAAAAAGAATAATGCATTTTAGTGGCTGGATCTGGTTTTATCACTTTCTGAATTCAACGTTGAAAATGAGCTGTTCTCAGCCAGCAGAGGTCAAAATAAGCAGTAATGCAAACTCAGTCAGAGACATAGATTTTCACTTGCAACTTGCTTTAACATGTTTAACAGTGCATGAAATGTTGTCTAAAACAAAAAGATAATGCTTTTTAGTGGCTGGAACTGGTTTTATCACATTCTAAATTGAACGTTGAAAATGAGCTTATCTCAGCCAGCAGAAGGGTCAAATCACAGTAATGCAAACTCAGTCATAGACATAGATTTTCACTTGCAACTTGCTTTACCATGTTTAACAGTGCATGAAATGTT
Organism: Danio rerio; assembly: GCF_052040795.2. NCBI lineage: Eukaryota > Metazoa > Chordata > Actinopteri > Cypriniformes > Danionidae > Danio > Danio rerio. The sequence goes on along the minus strand of NC_141036.1, from coordinate 19,949,003 downwards.
GTCTAAAACAAAAAGAAAATGCTTTTTAGTGGCTGGAACTGGTTTTATCACATTCTGAATTGAACGTTGAAAATGAGCTTTTCAGAGCCAGCAGAGGTCAAAATAAGCAGTAATGCAAACTCAGTCAGAGACAAAGATTTTCACTTGCAACTTGCTTTAACATGTTTAACAGTGCATGAAATGTTGTCTAAAACAAAAAGAAAATGCTTTTTAGTGGCTGGATCTGGTTTTATCACATTCTGAATTGAACGTTGAAAATGAGCTTTTCAGAGCCAGCAGAGGTCAAAATAAGCAGTAATGCAAACTCAGTCATAGACATAGATTTTCACTTGCAACTTGCTTTAACATGTTTAACAGTGCATGAAATGTTATCTAAAACAAAAAGAATAATGCATTTTAGTGGCTGGATCTGGTTTTATCACTTTCTGAATTCAACGTTGAAAATGAGCTGTTCTCAGCCAGCAGAGGTCAAAATAAGCAGTAATGCAAACTCAGTCATAGACATAGATTTTCACTTGCAACTTGCTTTAACATATTTAACAGTGCATGAAATGTTGTCTAAAACAAAAAGAAAATGCTTTTTAGTGGCTGGATCTGGTTTTATCACATTCTGAATTGAACGTTGAAAATGAGCTTTTCAGAGCCAGCAGAGATCAAAATAAGCAGTAATGCAAACTCAGTCAGAGACATAGATTTTCACTTGCAACTTGCTTTAACATGTTTAACAGTGCATGAAATGTTGTCTAAAACAAAAAGATAATGCTTTTTAGTGGCTGGAACTGGTTTTATCACATTCTGAATTGAACGTTGAAAATGAGCTTTTCAGAGCCAGCAGAGGTCAAAATAAGCAGTAATGCAAACTCAGTCAGAGACATAGATTTTCACTTGCAACTTGCTTTAACATGTTTAACAGTGCATGAAATGTTGTCTAAAGCAAAAAGAATGATGCATTTTAGTAGCTGGATCTGGTTTTATCACATTCTGTGATGGACGTTGAAAATGAGCTTTTCAGAGCCAGCAGAGATCAAAATAAGCAGTAATGCAAACTCAGTCATAGACATAGATTTTCACTTGCAACTTTCTCAAACATATTTAACAGTGCATGAAATGTTGTCTAAAACAAAAAGAAAATGCTTTTTAGTGGCTGGAAATGGTTTTATCACATTCTGAATTGAACGTTGAAAATGAGCTTTTCAGAGCCAGCAGAGGTCAAAATAAGCAGTAATGCAAACTCAGTCAGAGACATAGATTTTCACTTGCAACTTGCTTTAACATGTTTAACAGTGCATGAAATGTTGTCTTAAACAAAAAGATAATGCTTTTTAGTGGCTGGAACTGGTTTTATCACATTCTGAATTGAACGTTGAAAATGAGCTTTTCAGAGCCAGCAGAGGTCAAAATAAGCAGTAATGCAAACTCAGTCATAGACATAGATTTTCACTTGCAACTTTCTTAAACATTTTTAACAGTGCATGAAATGTTGTCTAAAACAAAAAGAAAATGCTTTTTAGTGGCTGGAACTGGCTTTATCACATTCTGAATTGAACGTTGAAAATGAGCTTTTCAGAGCCAGCAGAGGTCAAAATAAGCAGTAATGCAAACTCAGTCAGAGACATAGATTTTCACTTGCAACTTGCTTTAACATGTTTAACAGTGCATGAAATGTTGTCTAAAACAAAAAGATAATGCTTTTTAGTGGCTGGAACTGGTTTTATCACATTCTGAATTGAACGTTGAAAATGAGCTTATCTCAGCCAGCAGAAGGGTCAAATCACAGTAATGCAAACTCAGTCAGTGACATAGATTTTCACTTGCAACTTGCTTAAACATATTTAACAGTGCATGAAATGTTGTCTAAAACAAAAAGATAATGCTTTTTAGTAGCTGGATCTGGTTTTATCACATTCTGAATTGAACGTTGAAAATGAGCTTATCTCAGCCAGCAGAAGGGTCAAATCACAGTAATGCAAACTCAGTCAGTGACATAGATTTTCACTTGCAACTTGCTTTAACATGTTTAACAGTGCATGAAATGTTATCTAAAACAAAAAGAATAATGCATTTTAGTGGCTGGATCTGGTTTTATCACTTTCTGAATTCAACGTTGAAAATGAGCTGTTCTCAGCCAGCAGAGGTCAAAATAAGCAGTAATGCAAACTCAGTCATAGACATAGATTTTCACTTGCAACTTGCTTTAACATATTTAACAGTGCATGAAATGTTGTCTAAAACAAAAAGAAAATGCTTTTTAGTGGCTGGATCTGGTTTTATCACATTCTGAATTGAACGTTGAAAATGAGCTTTTCAGAGCCAGCAGAGGTCAAAATAAGCAGTAATGCAAACTCAGTCAGAGACATAGATTTTCACTTGCAACTTGCTTTAACATGTTTAACAGTGCATGAAATGTTGTCTAAAACAAAAAGATAATGCTTTTTAGTGGCTGGAACTGGTTTTATCACATTCTGAATTGAACGTTGAAAATGAGCTTTTCAGAGCCAGCAGAGGTCAAAATAAGCAGTAATGCAAACTCAGTCAGAGACATAGATTTTCACTTGCAACTTGCTTTAACATGTTTAACAGTGCATGAAATGTTGTCTAAAACAAAAAGAATGATGCATTTTAGTAGCTGGATCTGGTTTTATCACATTCTGTGATGGACGTTGAAAATGAGCTTTTCAGAGCCAGCAGAGATCAAAATAAGCAGTAATGCAAACTCAGTCATAGACATAGATTTTCACTTGCAACTTTCTCAAACATATTTAACAGTGCATGAAATGTTGTCTAAAACAAAAAGAAAATGCTTTTTAGTGGCTGGAACTGGTTTTATCACATTCTGAATTGAACGTTGAAAATGAGCTTTTCAGAGCCAGCAGAGGTCAAAATAAGCAGTAATGCAAACTCAGTCAGAGACATAGATTTTCACTTGCAACTTGCTTTAACATGTTTAACAGTGCATGAAATGTTGTCTTAAACAAAAAGATAATGCTTTTTAGTGGCTGGAACTGGTTTTATCACATTCTGAATTGAACGTTGAAAATGAGCTTTTAGGAGCCAGCAGAGGTCAAAATAAGCAGTAATGCAAACTCAGTCATAGACATAGATTTTCACTTGCAACTTTCTTAAACATATTTAACAGTGCATGAAATGTTGTCTAAAACAAAAAGAAAATGCTTTTTAGTAGCTGGATCTGGTTTTATCACATTCTGAATTGAACGTTGAAAATGAGCTTTTCAGAGCCAGCAGAGGTCAAAATAAGCAGTAATGCAAACTCAGTCATAGACATAGATTTTCACTTGCAACTTTCTTAAACATATTTAACAGTGCATGAAATGTTGTCTAAAACAAAAAGAAAATGCTTTTTAGTGGCTGGAACTGGTTTTATCACATTCTGAATTGAACGTTGAAAATGAGCTTTTCAGAGCCAGCAGAGGTCAAAATAAGCAGTAATGCAAACTCAGTCATAGACATAGATTTTCACTTGCAACTTGCTTTAACATGTTTAACAGTGCATGAAATGTTATCTAAAACAAAAAGAATAATGCATTTTATTGGCTGGAACTGGTTTTATCACATTCTGAATTGAACGTTGAAAATGAGCTTTTCAGAGCCAGCAGAGGTCAAAATAAGCAGTAATGCAAACTCAGTCATAGACATAGATTTTCACTTGCAACTTTCTTAAACATATTTAACAGTGCATGAAATGTTGTCTAAAACAAAAAGAAAATGCTTTTTAGTGGCTGGAACTGGTTTTATCACATTCTGAATTGAACGTTGAAAATGAGCTTTTCAGAGCCAGCAGAGGTCAAAATAAGCAGTAATGCAAACTCAGTCAGAGACATAGATTTTCACTTGCAACTTGCTTTAACATGTTTAACAGTGCATGAAATGTTGTCTAAAACAAAAAGATAATGCTTTTTAGTGGCTGGAACTGGTTTTATCACATTCTAAATTGAACGTTGAAAATGAGCTTTTCAGAGCCAGCAGAGGTCAAAATAAGCAGTAATGCAAACTCAGTCAGAGACATAGATTTTCACTTGCAACTTGCTTTAACATGTTTAACAGTGCATGAAATGTTGTCTAAAACAAAAAGAATGATGCATTTTAGTAGCTGGATCTGGTTTTATCACATTCTGTGATGGACGTTGAAAATGAGCTTTTCAGAGCCAGCAGAGATCAAAATAAGCAGTAATGCAAACTCAGTCATAGACATAGATTTTCACTTGCAACTTTCTCAAACATATTTAACAGTGCATGAAATGTTGTCTAAAACAAAAAGAAAATGCTTTTTAGTGGCTGGAACTGGTTTTATCACATTCTGAATTGAACGTTGAAAATGAGCTTTTCAGAGCCAGCAGAGGTCAAAATAAGCAGTAATGCAAACTCAGTCAGAGACATAGATTTTCACTTGCAACTTGCTTTAACATGTTTAACAGTGCATGAAATGTTGTCTTAAACAAAAAGATAATGCTTTTTAGTGGCTGGAACTGGTTTTATCACATTCTGAATTGAACGTTGAAAATGAGCTTTTAGGAGCCAGCAGAGGTCAAAATAAGCAGTAATGCAAACTCAGTCATAGACATAGATTTTCACTTGCAACTTTCTTAAACATATTTAACAGTGCATGAAATGTTGTCTAAAACAAAAAGAAAATGCTTTTTAGTAGCTGGATCTGGTTTTATCACATTCTGAATTGAACGTTGAAAATGAGCTTTTCAGAGCCAGCAGAGGTCAAAATAAGCAGTAATGCAAACTCAGTCATAGACATAGATTTTCACTTGCAACTTTCTTAAACATATTTAACAGTGCATGAAATGTTGTCTAAAACAAAAAGAAAATGCTTTTTAGTGGCTGGAACTGGTTTTATCACATTCTGAATTGAACGTTGAAAATGAGCTTTTCAGAGCCAGCAGAGGTCAAAATAAGCAGTAATGCAAACTCAGTCATAGACATAGATTTTCACTTGCAACTTGCTTTAACATGTTTAACAGTGCATGAAATGTTATCTAAAACAAAAAGAATAATGCATTTTATTGGCTGGAACTGGTTTTATCACATTCTGAATTGAACGTTGAAAATGAGCTTTTCAGAGCCAGCAGAGGTCAAAATAAGCAGTAATGCAAACTCAGTCATAGACATAGATTTTCACTTGCAACTTTCTTAAACATATTTAACAGTGCATGAAATGTTGTCTAAAACAAAAAGAAAATGCTTTTTAGTGGCTGGAACTGGTTTTATCACATTCTGAATTGAACGTTGAAAATGAGCTTTTCAGAGCCAGCAGAGGTCAAAATAAGCAGTAATGCAAACTCAGTCAGAGACATAGATTTTCACTTGCAACTTGCTTTAACATGTTTAACAGTGCATGAAATGTTGTCTAAAACAAAAAGATAATGCTTTTTAGTGGCTGGAACTGGTTTTATCACATTCTAAATTGAACGTTGAAAATGAGCTTTTCAGAGCCAGCAGAGGTCAAAATAAGCAGTAATGCAAACTCAGTCATAGACATAGATTTTCACTTGCAACTTGCTTTAACATGTTTAACAGTGCATCAAAAGTTTTCTAAAACAAAAAGAAAATGCTTTTTAGTGGCTGGAACTGGTTTTATCACATTCTGAATTCAACGTTGAAAATGAGCTTTTCAGAGCCAGCAGAGGTCAAAATAAGCAGTAATGCAAACTCAGTCATAGACATAGATTTTCACTTGCAACTTGCTTTAACATGTTTACAGTGCATAAAATGTTATCTAAAACAAAAAGAATAATGCATTTTAGTGGCTGGATCTGGTTTTATCACTTTCTGAATTCAACGTTGAAAATGAGCTGTTCTCAGCCAGCAGAGGTCAAAATAAGCAGTAATGCAAACTCAGTCATAGACATAGATTTTCACTTGCAACTTGCTTTAACATATTTAACAGTGCATGAAATGTTGTCTAAAACAAAAAGAAAATGCTTTTTAGTGGCTGGAACTGGTTTTATCACATTCTGAATTGAACGTTGAAAATGAGCTTTTCAGAGCCAGCAGAGGTCAAAATAAGCAGTAATGCAAACTCAGTCAGAGACATAGATTTTCACTTGCAACTTGCTTTAACATGTTTAACAGTGCATGAAATGTTGTCTAAAACAAAAAGATAATGCTTTTTAGTGGCTGGAACTGGTTTTATCACATTCTGAATTGAACGTTGAAAATGAGCTTTTCAGAGCCAGCAGAGGTCAAAATAAGCAGTAATGCAAACTCAGTCATAGACATAGATTTTCACTTGCAACTTGCTTTAACATGTTTAACAGTGCATGAAATGTTGTCTAAAACAAAAAGAAAATGCTTTTTAGTGGCTGGAACTGGTTTTATCACATTCTGAATTGAACGTTGAAAATGAGCTTTTCAGAGCCAGCAGAGGTCAAAATAAGCAGTAATGCAAACTCAGTCAGAGACAAAGATTTTCACTTGCAACTTGCTTTAACATGTTTAACAGTGCATGAAATGTTGTCTAAAACAAAAAGAAAATGCTTTTTAGTGGCTGGATCTGGTTTTATCACATTCTGAATTGAACGTTGAAAATGAGCTTTTCAGAGCCAGCAGAGGTCAAAATAAGCAGTAATGCAAACTCAGTCAGAGACAACGATTTTCACTTGCAACTTGCTTTAACATGTTTAACAGTGCATGAAATGTTGTCTAAAACAAAAAGAAAATGCTTTTTAGTGGCTGGATCTGGTTTTATCACATTCTGAATTGAACGTTGAAAATGAGCTTTTCAGAGCCAGCAGAGGTCAAAATAAGCAGTAATGCAAACTCAGTCATAGACATAGATTTACACTTGCAACTTGCTTTAACATGTTTAACAGTGCATGAAATGTTATCTAAAACAAAAAGAATAATGCATTTTAGTGGCTGGATCTGGTTTTATCACTTTCTGAATTCAACGTTGAAAATGAGCTGTTCTCAGCCAGCAGAGGTCAAAATAAGCAGTAATGCAAACTCAGTCAGAGACATAGATTTTCACTTGCAACTTGCTTTAACATGTTTAACAGTGCATGAATTGTTGTCTAAAACAAAAAGAAAATGCTTTTTAGTGGCTGGAACTGGTTTTATCACATTCTGAATTGAACGTTGAAAATGAGCTTTTCAGAGCCAGCAGAGGTCAAAATAAGCAGTGATGCAAACTCAGTCATAGACATAGATTTTCACTTGCAACTTTCTTAAACATATTTAACAGTGCATGAAATGTTGTCTAAAACAAAAAGAAAATGCTTTTTAGTGGCTGGAACTGGTTTTATCACATTCTGAATTGAACGTTGAAAATGAGCTTTTCAGAGCCAGCAGAGGTCAAAATAAGCAGTAATGCAAACTCAGTCAGAGACATAGACTTTCACTTGCAACTTGCTTTAACATGTTTAACAGTGCATGAAATGTTGTCTAAAACAAAAAGATAATGCTTTTTAGTGGCTGGAACTGGTTTTATCACATTCTAAATTGAACGTTGAAAATGAGCTTATCTCAGCCAGCAGAAGGGTCAAATCACAGTAATGCAAACTCAGTCAGAGACATAGATTTTCACTTGCAACTTGCTTTAACATGTTTAACAGTGCATGAAATGTTGTCAAAAACAAAAAGAATGATGCATTTTAGTAGCTGGATCTGGTTTTATCACATTCTGTGATGGACGTTGAAAATGAGCTTTTCAGAGCCAGCAGAGATCAAAATAAGCAGTAATGCAAACTCAGTCATAGACATAGATTTTCACTTGCAACTTTCTTAAACATATTTAACAGTGCTTGAAATGTTGTCTAAAACAAAAAGAAAATGCTTTTTAGTGGCTGGAACTGGTTTTATCACATTCTGAATTGAACGTTGAAAATGAGCTTTTCAGAGCCAGCAGAGGTCAAAATAAGCAGTAATGCAAACTCAGTCAGAGACATAGATTTTCACTTGCAACTTGCTTTAACATGTTTAACAGTGCATGAAATGCTGTCTAAAACAAAAAGATAATGCTTTTTAGTGGCTGGAACTGGTTTTATCACATTCTGAATTGAACGTTGAAAATGAGCTTTTCAGAGCCAGCAGAGGTCAAAATAAGCAGTAATGTAAACTCAGTCATAGACATAGATTTTCACTTGCAACTTGCTTTAACATGTTTAACAGTGCATGAAATGTTATCTAAAACAAAAAGAATAATGCATTTTAGTGGCTGGATCTGGTTTTATCACTTTCTGAATTCAACGTTGAAAATGAGCTGTTCTCAGCCAGCAGAGGTCAAAATAAGCAGTAATGCAAACTCAGTCAGAGACATAGATTTTCACTTGCAACTTGCTTTAACATGTTTAACAGTGCATGAAATGTTGTCTAAAACAAAAAGAAAATGCTTTTTAGTGGCTGGATCTGGTTTTATCACATTCTGAATTGAACGTTGAAAATGAGCTTTTCAGAGCCAGCAGAGGTCAAAATAAGCAGTAATGCAAACTCAGTCAGAGACAAAGATTTTCACTTGCAACTTGCTTTAACATGTTTAACAGTGCATGAAATGTTGTCTAAAACAAAAAGAAAATGCTTTTTAGTGGCTGGATCTGGTTTTATCACATTCTGAATTGAACGTTGAAAATGAGCTTTTCAGAGCCAGCAGAGGTCAAAATAAGCAGTAATGCAAACTCAGTCATAGACATAGATTTACACTTGCAACTTGCTTTAACATGTTTAACAGTGCATGAAATGTTATCTAAAACAAAAAGAATAATGCATTTTAGTGGCTGGATCTGGTTTTATCACTTTCTGAATTCAACGTTGAAAATGAGCTGTTCTCAGCCAGCAGAGGTCAAAATAAGCAATAATGCAAACTCAGTCAGAGACATAGATTTTCACTTGCAACTTGCTTTAACATGTTTAACAGTGCATGAATTGTTGTCTAAAACAAAAAGAAAATGCTTTTTAGTGGCTGGAACTGGTTTTATCACATTCTGAATTGAACGTTGAAAATGAGCTTTTCAGAGCCAGCAGAGGTCAAAATAAGCAGTGATGCAAACTCAGTCATAGACATAGATTTTCACTTGCAACTTTCTTAAACATATTTAACAGTGCATGAAATGTTGTCTAAAACAAAAAGAAAATGCTTTTTAGTGGCTGGAACTGGTTTTATCACATTCTGAATTGAACGTTGAAAATGAGCTTTTCAGAGCCAGCAGAGGTCAAAATAAGCAGTAATGCAAACTCAGTCAGAGACATAGACTTTCACTTGCAACTTGCTTTAACATGTTTAACAGTGCATGAAATGTTGTCTAAAACAAAAAGATAATGCTTTTTAGTGGCTGGAACTGGTTTTATCACATTCTAAATTGAACGTTGAAAATGAGCTTATCTCAGCCAGCAGAAGGGTCAAATCACAGTAATGCAAACTCAGTCAGAGACATAGATTTTCACTTGCAACTTGCTTTAACATGTTTAACAGTGCATGAAATGTTGTCAAAAACAAAAAGAATGATGCAATTTAGTAGCTGGATCTGGTTTTATCACATTCTGTGATGGACGTTGAAAATGAGCTTTTCAGAGCCAGCAGAGATCAAAATAAGCAGTAATGCAAACTCAGTCATAGACATAGATTTTCACTTGCAACTTTCTTAAACATATTTAACAGTGCTTGAAATGTTGTCTAAAACAAAAAGAAAATGCTTTTTAGTGGCTGGAACTGGTTTTATCACATTCTGAATTGAACGTTGAAAATGAGCTTTTCAGAGCCAGCAGAGGTCAAAATAAGCAGTAATGCAAACTCAGTCAGAGACATAGATTTTCACTTGCAACTTGCTTTAACATGTTTAACAGTGCATGAAATGCTGTCTAAAACAAAAAGATAATGCTTTTTAGTGGCTGGAACTGGTTTTATCACATTCTGAATTGAACGTTGAAAATGAGCTTTTCAGAGCCAGCAGAGGTCAAAATAAGCAGTAATGTAAACTCAGTCATAGACATAGATTTTCACTTGCAACTTGCTTTAACATGTTTAACAGTGCATGAAATGTTATCTAAAACAAAAAGAATTATGCATTTTAGTGGCTGGATCTGGTTTTATCACTTTCTGAATTCAACGTTGAAAATGAGCTGTTCTCAGCCAGCAGAGGTCAAAATAAGCAGTAATGCAAACTCAGTCAGAGACATAGATTTTCACTTGCAACTTGCTTTAACATGTTTAACAGTGCATGAAATGTTGTCTAAAACAAAAAGATAATGCTTTTTAGTGGCTGGAACTGGTTTTATCACATTCTGAATTGAACGTTGAAAATGAGCTTTTAGGAGCCAGCAGAGGTCAAAATAAGCAGTAATGCAAACTCAGTCAGAGACAAAGATTTTCACTTGCAACTTGCTTTAACATGTTTAACAGTGCATGAAATGTTGTCTAAAACAAAAAGAAAATGCTTTTTAGTGGCTGGATCTGGTTTTATCACATTCTGAATTGAACGTTGAAAATGAGCTTTTCAGAGCCAGCAGAGGTCAAAATAAGCAGTGATGCAAACTCAGTCATAGACATAGATTTTCACTTGCAACTTTCTTAAACATATTTAACAGTGCATGAAATGTTGTCTAAAACAAAAAGAAAATGCTTTTTAGTGGCTGGAACTGGTTTTATCACATTCTGAATTGAACGTTGAAAATGAGCTTTTCAGAGCCAGCAGAGGTCAAAATAAGCAGTAATGCAAACTCAGTCAGAGACATAGATTTTCACTTGCAACTTGCTTTAACATGTTTAACAGTGCATGAAATGTTGTCTAAAACAAAAAGATAATGCTTTTTAGTGGCTGGAACTGGTTTTATCACATTCTAAATTGAACGTTGAAAATGAGCTTATCTCAGCCAGCAGAAGGGTCAAATCACAGTAATGCAAACTCAGTCAGAGACATAGATTTTCACTTGCAACTTGCTTTAACATGTTTAACAGTGCATGAAATGTTGTCTAAAACAAAAAGAATGATGCATTTTAGTAGCTGGATCTGGTTTTATCACATTCTGTGATGGACGTTGAAAATGAGCTTTTCAGAGCCAGCAGAGGTCAAAATAAGCAGTAATGCAAACTCAGTCATAGACATAGATTTTCACTTGCAACTTGCTTTAACATGTTTAACAGTGCATGAAATGTTATCTAAAACAAAAAGAATAATGCATTTTAGTGGCTGGATCTGGTTTTATCACTTTCTGAATTCAACGTTGAAAATGAGCTGTTCTCAGCCAGCAGAGGTCAAAATAAGCAGTAATGCAAACTCAGTCATAGACATAGATTTTCACTTGCAACTTGCTTTAACATATTTAACAGTGCATGAAATGTTGTCTAAAACAAAAAGAAAATGCTTTTTAGTGGCTGGATCTGGTTTTATCACATTCTGAATTGAACGTTGAAAATGAGCTTTTCAGAGCCAGCAGAGGTCAAAATAAGCAGTAATGCAAACTCAGTCATAGACATAGATTTTCACTTGCAACTTGCTTTAACATGTTTAACAGTGCATGAAATGTTATCTAAAACAAAAAGAATAATGCATTTTATTGGCTGGATCTGGTTTTTTCACTTTCTGAATTGAACGTTGAAAATGAGCTGTTCTCAGCCAGCAGAGGTCAAAATAAGCAGTAATGCAAACTCAGTCATAGACATAGATTTTCACTTGCAACTTGCTTTAACATGTTTAACAGTGCATGAATTGTTGTCTAAAACAAAAAGAAAATGCTTTTTAGTGGCTGGAACTGGTTTTATCACATTCTGAATTGAACGTTGAAAATGAGCTTTTCAGAGCCAGCAGAGGTCAAAATAAGCAGTGATGCAAACTCAGTCATAGACATAGATTTTCACTTGCAACTTTCTTAAACATATTTAACAGTGCATGAAATGTTGTCTAAAACAAAACGAAAATGCTTTTTAGTGGCTGGATCTGGTTTTATCACATTCTGAATTGAACGTTGAAAATGAGCTTTTCAGAGCCAGCAGAGGTCAAAATAAGCAGTAATGCAAACTCAGTCATAGACATAGATTTTCACTTGCAACTTGCTTTAACATGTTTAACAGTGCATGAAATGTTATCTAAAACAAAAAGAATAATGCATTTTAGTGGCTGGATCTGGTTTTATCACTTTCTGAATTCAACGTTGAAAATGAGCTGTTCTCAGCCAGCAGAGGTCAAAATAAGCAGTAATGCAAACTCAGTCAGAGACATAGATTTTCACTTGCAACTTGCTTTAACATGTTTAACAGTGCATGAAATGTTGTCTAAAACAAAAAGATAATGCTTTTTAGTGGCTGGAACTGGTTTTATCACATTCTGAATTGAACGTTGAAAATGAGCTTTTAGGAGCCAGCAGAGGTCAAAATAAGCAGTAATGCAAACTCAGTCAGAGACAAAGATTTTCACTTGCAACTTGCTTTAACATGTTTAACAGTGCATGAAATGTTGTCTAAAACAAAAAGAAAATGCTTTTTAGTGGCTGGATCTGGTTTTATCACATTCTGAATTGAACGTTGAAAATGAGCTTTTCAGAGCCAGCAGAGGTCAAAATAAGCAGTGATGCAAACTCAGTCATAGACATAGATTTTCACTTGCAACTTTCTTAAACATATTTAACAGTGCATGAAATGTTGTCTAAAACAAAAAGAAAATGCTTTTTAGTGGCTGGAACTGGTTTTATCACATTCTGAATTGAACGTTGAAAATGAGCTTTTCAGAGCCAGCAGAGGTCAAAATAAGCAGTAATGCAAACTCAGTCAGAGACATAGATTTTCACTTGCAACTTGCTTTAACATGTTTAACAGTGCATGAAATGTTGTCTAAAACAAAAAGATAATGCTTTTTAGTGGCTGGAACTGGTTTTATCACATTCTAAATTGAACGTTGAAAATGAGCTTATCTCAGCCAGCAGAAGGGTCAAATCACAGTAATGCAAACTCAGTCAGAGACATAGATTTTCACTTGCAACTTGCTTTAACATGTTTAACAGTGCATGAAATGTTGTCTAAAACAAAAAGAATGATGCATTTTAGTAGCTGGATCTGGTTTTATCACATTCTGTGATGGACGTTGAAAATGAGCTTTTCAGAGCCAGCAGAGGTCAAAATAAGCAGTAATGCAAACTCAGTCATAGACATAGATTTTCACTTGCAACTTGCTTTAACATGTTTAACAGTGCATGAAATGTTATCTAAAACAAAAAGAATAATGCATTTTAGTGGCTGGATCTGGTTTTATCACTTTCTGAATTCAACGTTGAAAATGAGCTGTTCTCAGCCAGCAGAGGTCAAAATAAGCAGTAATGCAAACTCAGTCATAGACATAGATTTTCACTTGCAACTTGCTTTAACATATTTAACAGTGCATGAAATGTTGTCTAAAACAAAAAGAAAATGCTTTTTAGTGGCTGGATCTGGTTTTATCACATTCTGAATTGAACGTTGAAAATGAGCTTTTCAGAGCCAGCAGAGGTCAAAATAAGCAGTAATGCAAACTCAGTCATAGACATAGATTTTCACTTGCAACTTGCTTTAACATGTTTAACAGTGCATGAAATGTTATCTAAAACAAAAAGAATAATGCATTTTATTGGCTGGATCTGGTTTTTTCACTTTCTGAATTGAACGTTGAAAATGAGCTGTTCTCAGCCAGCAGAGGTCAAAATAAGCAGTAATGCAAACTCAGTCATAGACATAGATTTTCACTTGCAACTTGCTTTAACATGTTTAACAGTGCATGAATTGTTGTCTAAAACAAAAAGAAAATGCTTTTTAGTGGCTGGAACTGGTTTTATCACATTCTGAATTGAACGTTGAAAATGAGCTTTTCAGAGCCAGCAGAGGTCAAAATAAGCAGTGATGCAAACTCAGTCATAGACATAGATTTTCACTTGCAACTTTCTTAAACATATTTAACAGTGCATGAAATGTTGTCTAAAACAAAACGAAAATGCTTTTTAGTGGCTGGATCTGGTTTTATCACATTCTGAATTGAACGTTGAAAATGAGCTTTTCAGAGCCAGCAGAGGTCAAAATAAGCAGTAATGCAAACTCAGTCATAGACATAGATTTTCACTTGCAACTTGCTTTAACATGTTTAACAGTGCATGAAATGTTATCTAAAACAAAAAGAATAATGCATTTTAGTGGCTGGATCTGGTTTTATCACTTTCTGAATTCAACGTTGAAAATGAGCTGTTCTCAGCCAGCAGAGGTCAAAATAAGCAGTAATGCAAACTCAGTCAGAGACATAGATTTTCACTTGCAACTTGCTTTAACATGTTTAACAGTGCATGAATTGTTGTCTAAAACAAAAAGAAAATGCTTTTTAGTGGCTGGAACTGGTTTTATCACTTTCTGAATTCAACGTTGAAAATGAGCTTTTCAGAGCCAGCAGAGGTCAAAATAAGCAGTGATGAAAACTCAGTCATAGACATAGATTTTCACTTGCAACTTTCTTAAACATATTTAACAGTGCATGAAATGTTGTCTAAAACAAAAAGAAAATGCTTTTTAGTGGCTGGAACTGGTTTTATCACATTCTGAATTGAACGTTGAAAATGAGCTGTTCTCAGCCAGCAGAGGTCAAAATAAGCAGTAATGCAAACTCAGTCAGAGACATAGATTTTCACTTGCAACTTGCTTTAACATGTTTAACAGTGCATGAATTGTTGTCTAAAACAAAAAGAAAATGCTTTTTAGTGGCTGGAACTGGTTTTATCACATTCTGAATTGAACGTTGAAAATGAGCTTTTCAGAGCCAGCAGAGGTCAAAATAAGCAGTGATGCAAACTCAGTCATAGACATAGATTTTCACTTGCAACTTTCTTAAACATATTTAACAGTGCATGAAATGTTGTCTAAAACAAAAAGAAAATGCTTTTTAGTGGCTGGAACTGGTTTTATCACATTCTGAATTCAACGTTGAAAATGAGCTGTTCAGAGCCAGCAGAGGTCAAAATAAGCAGTAATGCAAACTCAGTCAGAGACATAGATTTTCACTTGCAACTTGCTTTAACATGTTTAACAGTGCATGAAATGTTGTCTAAAACAAAAAGATAATGCTTTTTAGTGGCTGGAACTGGTTTTATCACATTCTAAATTGAACGTTGAAAATGAGCTTTTCAGAGCCAGCAGAGGTCAAAATAAGCAGTAATGCAAACTCAGTCATAGACATAGATTTTCACTTGCAACTTGCTTTAACATGTTTAACAGTGCATGAAATGTTGTCTAAAACAAAAAGAAAATGCTTTTTAGTGGCTGGAACTGGTTTTATCACATTCTGAATTGAACGTTGAAAATGAGCTTTTCAGAGCCAGTAGAGGTCAAAATAAGCAGTAATGCAAACTCAGTCAGAGACAAAGATTTTCACTTGCAACTTGCTTTAACATGTTTAACAGTGCATGAAATGTTGTCTAAAACAAAAAGAAAATGGTTTTTAGTGGCTGGATCTGGTTTTATCACATTCTGAATTGAACGTTGAAAATGAGCTTTTCAGAGCCAGCAGAGATCAAAATAAGCAGTAATGCAAACTCAGTCATAGACATAGATTTTCACTTGCAACTTGCTTTAACATGTTTAACAGTGCATGAAATGTTATCTAAAACAAAAAGAATAATGCATTTTAGTGGCTGGATCTGGTTTTATCACTTTCTGAATTCAACGTTGAAAATGAGCTGTTCTCAGCCAGCAGAGGTCAAAATAAGCAGTAATGCAAACTCAGTCATAGACATAGATTTTCACTTGCAACTTGCTTTAACATATTTAACAGTGCATGAAATGTTGTCTAAAACAAAAAGAAAATGCTTTTTAGTGGCTGGAACTGGTTTTATCACATTCTGAATTGAACGTTGAAAATGAGCTTTTCAGAGCCAGCAGAGGTCAAAATAAGCAGTAATGCAAACTCAGTCAGAGACATAGATTTTCACTTGCAACTTGCTTTAACATGTTTAACAGTGCATGAAATGTTGTCTAAATCAAAAAGAAAATGCTTTTTAGTGGCTGGAACTGGTTTTATCACATTCTGAGTTGAACGTTGAAAATGAGCTTTTCAGAGCCAGCAGAGGTCAAAATAAGCAGTAATGCAAACTCAGTCAGAGACAACGATTTTCACTTGCAACTTGCTTTAACATGTTTAACAGTGCATGAAATGTTGTCTAAAACAAAAAGAAAATGCTTTTTAGTGGCTGGATCTGGTTTTATCACATTCTGAATTGAACGTTGAAAATGAGCTTTTCAGAGCCAGCAGAGGTCAAAATAAGCAGTAATGCAAACTCAGTCATAGACATAGATTTTCACTTGCAACTTGCTTTAACATGTTTAACAGTGCATGAAATGTTATCTAAAACAAAAAGAATAATGCATTTTAGTGGCTGGATCTGGTTTTATCACTTTCTGAATTCAACGTTGAAAATGAGCTGTTCTCAGCCAGCAGAGGTCAAAATAAGCAGTAATGCAAACTCAGTCATAGACATAGATTTTCACTTGCAACTTGCTTTAACATGTTTAACAGTGCATGAAATGTTGTCTAAAACAAAAAGAAAATGCTTTTTAGTGGCTGGATCTGGTTTTATCACATTCTGAATTGAACGTTGAAAATGAGCTTTTCAGAGCCAGCAGAGGTCAAAATAAGCAGTAATGCAAACTCAGTCATAGACATAGATTTTCACTTGCAACTTGCTTTAACATGTTTAACAGTGCATGAAATGTTATCTAAAACAAAAAGAATAATGCATTTTAGTGGCTGGAACTGGTTTTATCACATTCTGAATTGAACGTTGAAAATGAGCTTTTCAGAGCCAGCAGAGGTCAAAATAAGCAGTAATGCAAACTCAGTCATAGACATAGATTTTCACTTGCAACTTGCTTTAACATGTTTAACAGTGCATGAAATGTTGTCTAAAACAAAAAGAAAATGCTTTTTAGTGGCTGGAACTGGTTTTATCACATTCTGAATTGAACGTTGAAAATGAGCTTTTCAGAGCCAGCAGAGGTCAAAATAAGCAGTAATGCAAACTCAGTCATAGACATAGATTTTTACTTGCAACTTGCTTTAACATGTTTAACAGTGCATGAAATGTTATCTAAAACAAAAAGAATAATGCATTTTAGTGGCTGGAACTGGTTTTATCACATTCTGAATTGAACGTTGAAAATGAGCTTTTCAGAGCCAGCAGAGGTCAAAATAAGCAGTAATGCAAACTCAGTCATAGACATAGATTTTCACTTGCAACTTGCTTTAACATGTTTAACAGTGCATGAAATGTTGTCTAAAACAAAAAGAATGATGCATTTTAGTGGCTGGAACTGGTTTTATCACATTCTGTGATGGACGTTGAAAATGAGCTTTTCAGAGCCAGCAGAGATCAAAATAAGCAGTAATGCAAACTCAGTCATAGACATAGATTTTCACATGCAACTTTCTTAAACATATTTAACAGTGCATGAAATGTTGTCTAAAACAAAAAGAAAATGCTTTTTAGTGGCTGGAACTGGTTTTATCACATTCTGAATTGAACGTTGAAAATGAGCTTTTCAGAGCCAGCAGAGGTCAAAATAAGCAGTAATGCAAACTCAGTCAGAGACAAAGATTTTCACTTGCAACTTGCTTTAACATATTTAACAGTGCATGAAATGTTGTCTAAAACAAAAAGAAAATGCTTTTTAGTGGCTGGAACTGGTTTTATCACATTCTGAATTGAACGTTGAAAATGAGCTTTTCAGAGCCAGCAGAGGTCAAAATAAGCAGTAATGCAAACTCAGTCAGAGACAAAGATTTTCACTTGCAACTTGCTTTAACATATTTAACAGTGCATGAAATGTTGTCTAAAACAAAAAGAAAATGCTTTTTAGTGGCTGGAACTGGTTTTATCACATTCTGAATTGAACGTTGAAAATTAGCTTTTCAGAGCCAGCAGAGGTCAAAATAAGCAGTAATGCAAACTCAGTCATAGACATAGATTTTCACTTGCAACTTTCTTAAACATATTTAACAGTGCATGAAATGTTGTCTAAAACAAAAAGAAAATGCTTTTTAGTGGCTGGAACTGGTTTTATCACATTCTGAATTGAACGTTGAAAATGAGCTTTTCAGAGCCAGCAGAGGTCAAAATAAGCAGTAATGCAAACTCAGTCAGAGACATAGATTTTCACTTGCAACTTGCTTTAACATGTTTAACAGTGCATGAAATGTTGTCTAAAACAAAAAGATAATGCTTTTTAGTGGCTGGAACTGGTTTTATCACATTCTAAATTGAACGTTGAAAATGAGCTTTTCAGAGCCAGCAGAGGTCAAAATAAGCAGTAATGCAAACTCAGTCATAGACATAGATTTTCACTTGCAACTTGCTTTAACATGTTTAACAGTGCATGAAATGTTGTCTAAAACAAAAAGAAAATGCTTTTTAGTGGCTGGAACTGGTTTTATCACATTCTGAATTGAACGTTGAAAATGAGCTTTTCAGAGCCAGTAGAGGTCAAAATAAGCAGTAATGCAAACTCAGTCAGAGACAAAGATTTTCACTTGCAACTTGCTTTAACATGTTTAACAGTGCATGAAATGTTGTCTAAAACAAAAAGAAAATGGTTTTTAGTGGCTGGATCTGGTTTTATCACATTCTGAATTGAACGTTGAAAATGAGCTTTTCAGAGCCAGCAGAGATCAAAATAAGCAGTAATGCAAACTCAGTCATAGACATAGATTTTCACTTGCAACTTGCTTTAACATGTTTAACAGTGCATGAAATGTTATCTAAAACAAAAAGAATAATGCATTTTAGTGGCTGGATCTGGTTTTATCACTTTCTGAATTCAACGTTGAAAATGAGCTGTTCTCAGGCAGCAGAGGTCAAAATAAGCAGTAATGCAAACTCAGTCATAGACATAGATTTTCACTTGCAACTTGCTTTAACATATTTAACAGTGCATGAAATGTTGTCTAAAACAAAAAGAAAATGCTTTTTAGTGGCTGGAACTGGTTTTATCACATTCTGAATTGAACGTTGAAAATGAGCTTTTCAGAGCCAGCAGAGGTCAAAATAAGCAGTAATGCAAACTCAGTCAGAGACATAGATTTTCACTTGCAACTTGCTTTAACATGTTTAACAGTGCATGAAATGTTGTCTAAATCAAAAAGAAAATGCTTTTTAGTGGCTGGAACTGGTTTTATCACATTCTGAGTTGAACGTTGAAAATTAGCTTTTCAGAGCCAGCAGAGGTCAAAATAAGCAGTAATGCAAACTAAGTCAGAGACAACGATTTTCACTTGCAACTTGCTTTAACATGTTTAACAGTGCATGAAATGTTGTCTAAAACAAAAAGAAAATGCTTTTTAGTGGCTGGATCTGGTTTTATCACATTCTGAATTGAACGTTGAAAATGAGCTTTTCAGAGCCAGCAGAGGTCAAAATAAGCAGTAATGCAAACTCAGTCATAGACATAGATTTTCACTTGCAACTTGCTTTAACATGTTTAACAGTGCATGAAATGTTATCTAAAACAAAAAGAATAATGCATTTTAGTGGCTGGATCTGGTTTTATCACTTTCTGAATTCAACGTTGAAAATGAGCTGTTCTCAGCCAGCAGAGGTCAAAATAAGCAGTAATGCAAACTCAGTCATAGACATAGATTTTCACTTGCAACTTGCTTTAACATATTTAACAGTGCATGAAATGTTGTCTAAAACAAAAAGAAAATGCTTTTTAGTGGCTGGAACTGGTTTTATCACATTCTGAATTGAACGTTGAAAATGAGCTTTTCAGAGCCAGCAGAGGTCAAAATAAGCAGTAATGCAAACTCAGTCAGAGACAAAGATTTTCACTTGCAACTTGCTTTAACATGTTTAACAGTGCATGAAATGTTGTCTAAAACAAAAAGAAAATGCTTTTTAGTGGCTGGATCTGGTTTTATCACATTCTGAATTGAACGTTGAAAATGAGCTTTTCAGAGCCAGCAGAGGTCAAAATAAGCAGTAATGCAAACTCAGTCATAGACATAGATTTTCACTTGCAACTTGCTTTAACATGTTTAACAGTGCATGAAATGTTATCTAAAACAAAAAGAATAATGCATTTTAGTGGCTGGAACTGGTTTTATCACATTCTGAATTGAACGTTGAAAATGAGCTTTTCAGAGCCAGCAGAGGTCAAAATAAGCAGTAATGCAAACTCAGTCAGTGACATAGATTTTCACTTGCAACTTGCTTTAACATGTTTAACAGTGCATGAAATGTTGTCTAAAACAAAAAGAAAATGCTTTTTAGTGGCTGGAACTGGTTTTATCACATTCTGAATTGAACGTTGAAAATGAGCTTTTCAGAGCCAGCAGAGGTCAAAATAAGCAGTAATGCAAACTCAGTCATAGACATAGATTTTTACTTGCAACTTGCTTTAACATGTTTAACAGTGCATGAAATGTTATCTAAAACAAAAAGAATAATGCATTTTAGTGGCTGGAACTGGTTTTATCACATTCTGAATTGAACGTTGAAAATGAGCTTTTCAGAGCCAGCAGAGGTCAAAATAAGCAGTAATGCAAACTCAGTCATAGACATAGATTTTCACTTGCAACTTGCTTTAACATGTTTAACAGTGCATGAAATGTTGTCTAAAACAAAAAGAATGATGCATTTTAGTGGCTGGAACTGGTTTTATCACATTCTGTGATGGACGTTGAAAATGAGCTTTTCAGAGCCAGCAGAGATCAAAATAAGCAGTAATGCAAACTCAGTCATAGACATAGATTTTCACATGCAACTTTCTTAAACATATTTAACAGTGCATGAAATGTTGTCTAAAACAAAAAGAAAATGCTTTTTAGTGGCTGGAACTGGTTTTATCACATTCTGAATTGAACGTTGAAAATGAGCTTTTCAGAGCCAGCAGAGGTCAAAATAAGCAGTAATGCAAACTCAGTCAGAGACAAAGATTTTCACTTGCAACTTGCTTTAACATATTTAACAGTGCATGAAATGTTGTCTAAAACAAAAAGAAAATGCTTTTTAGTGGCTGGAACTGGTTTTATCACATTCTGAATTGAACGTTGAAAATGAGCTTTTCAGAGCCAGCAGAGGTCAAAATAAGCAGTAATGCAAACTCAGTCAGAGACAAAGATTTTCACTTGCAACTTGCTTTAACATATTTAACAGTGCATGAAATGTTGTCTAAAACAAAAAGAAAATGCTTTTTAGTGGCTGGAACTGGTTTTATCACATTCTGAATTGAACGTTGAAAATTAGCTTTTCAGAGCCAGCAGAGGTCAAAATAAGCAGTAATGCAAACTCAGTCATAGACATAGATTTTCACTTGCAACTTTCTTAAACATATTTAACAGTGCATGAAATGTTGTCTAAAACAAAAAGAAAATGCTTTTTAGTGGCTGGAACTGGTTTTATCACATTCTGAATTGAACGTTGAAAATGAGCTTTTCAGAGCCAGCAGAGGTCAAAATAAGCAGTAATGCAAACTCAGTCAGAGACATAGATTTTCACTTGCAACTTGCTTTAACATGTTTAACAGTGCATGAAATGTTGTCTAAAACAAAAAGATAATGCTTTTTAGTGGCTGGAACTGGTTTTATCACATTCTAAATTGAACGTTGAAAATGAGCTTTTCAGAGCCAGCAGAGGTCAAAATAAGCAGTAATGCAAACTCAGTCATAGACATAGATTTTCACTTGCAACTTGCTTTAACATGTTTAACAGTGCATGAAATGTTGTCTAAAACAAAAAGAAAATGCTTTTTAGTGGCTGGAACTGGTTTTATCACATTCTGAATTGAACGTTGAAAATGAGCTTTTCAGAGCCAGCAGAGGTCAAAATAAGCAGTAATGCAAACTCAGTCAGAGACAAAGATTTTCACTTGCAACTTGCTTTAACATGTTTAACAGTGCATGAAATGTTGTCTAAAACGAAAAGAAAATACTTTTTAGTGGCTGGATCTGGTTTTATCACATTCTGAATTGAACGTTGAAAATGAGCTTTTCAGAGCCAGCAGAGGTCAAAATAAGCAGTAATGCAAACTCAGTCATAGACATAGATTTTCACTTGCAACTTGCTTTAACATGTTTAACAGTGCATGAAATGTTATCTAAAACAAAAAGAATAATGCATTTTAGTGGCTGGATCTGGTTTTATCACTTTCTGAATTCAACGTTGAAAATGAGCTGTTCTCAGCCAGCAGAGGTCAAAATAAGCAGTAATGCAAACTCAGTCATAGACATAGATTTTCACTTGCAACTTGCTTTAACATATTTAACAGTGCATAAAAAGTTGTCTAAAACAAAAAGAAAATGCTTTTTAGTGGCTGGATCTGGTTTTATCACATTCTGAATTGAACGTTGAAAATGAGCTTTTCAGAGCCAGCAGAGGTCAAAATAAGCAGTAATGCAAACTCAGTCAGAGACAGATTTTCACTTGCAACTTGCTTTAACATATTTAACAGTGCATGAAATGTCTAAAACAAAAAGATAATGCTTTTTAGTGGCTGGAACTGGTTTTATCACATTCTGAATTGAACGTTGAAAATTAGCTTTTCAGAGCCAGCAGAGGTCAAAATAAGCAGTAATGCAAACTCAGTCAGAGACATAGATTTTCACTTGCAACTTGCTTTAACATGTTTAACAGTGCATGAAATGTCTAAAACAAAAAGATAATGCTTTTTAGTGGCTGGAACTGGTTTTATCACATTCTGAATTGAACGTTGAAAATGAGCTTTTCAGAGCCAGCAGAGGTCAAAATAAGCAGTAATGCAAACTCAGTCATAGACATAGATTTTCACTTGCAACTTGCTTTAACATGTTTAACAGTGCATGAAATGTTGTCTAAAACAAAAAGAAAATGCTTTTTAGTGGCTGGAACTGGTTTTATCACATTCTGAATTGAACGTTGAAAATGAGCTTTTCAGAGCCAGCAGAGGTCAAAATAAGCAGTAATGCAAACTCAGTCATAGACATAGATTTTCACTTGCAACTTGCTTTAACATGTTTAACAGTGCATGAAATGTTGTCTAAAACAAAAAGAAAATGCTTTTTAGTGGCTGGAACTGGTTTTATCACATTCTGAATTGAACGTTGAAAATGAGCTTTTCAGAGCCAGCAGAGGTCAAAATAAGCAGTAATGCAAACTCAGTCAGAGACAAAGATTTTCACTTGCAACTTGCTTTAACATGTTTAACAGTGCATGAAATGTTGTCTAAAACAAAAAGAAAATGCTTTTTAGTGGCTGGATCTGGTTTTATCACATTCTGAATTGAACGTTGAAAATGAGCTTTTCAGAGCCAGCAGAGGTCAAAATAAGCAGTAATGCAAACTCAGTCAGAGACAAAGATTTTCACTTGCAACTTGCTTTAACATGTTTAACAGTGCATGAAATGTTGTCTAAAACAAAAAGAAAATGCTTTTTAGTGGCTGGATCTGGTTTTATCACATTCTGAATTGAACGTTGAAAATTAGCTTTTCAGAGCCAGCAGAGGTCAAAATAAGCAGTAATGCAAACTCAGTCATAGACATAGATTTTCACTTGCAACTTGCTTTAACATGTTTAACAGTGCATGAAATGTTATCTAAAACAAAAAGAATAATGCATTTTAGTGGCTGGATCTGGTTTTATCACTTTCTGAATTCAACGTTGAAAATGAGCTTTTCAGAGCCAGCAGAGGTCAAAATAAGCAGTAATGCAAACTCAGTCATAGACATAGATTTTCACTTGCAACTTGCTTTAACATGTTTAACAGTGCATGAAATGTTGTCTAAAACAAAAAGAAAATGCTTTTTAGTGGCTGGAACTGGTTTTATCACATTCTGAATTGAACGTTGAAAATGAGCTTTTCAGAGCCAGCAGAGGTCAAAATAAGCAGTGATGCAAACTCAGTCATAGACATAGATTTTCACTTGCAACTTGCTTTAACATGTTTAACAGTGCATGAAATGTTGTCTAAAACAAAAAGAAAATGCTTTTCAGTGGCTGGAACTGGTTTTATCACATTCTGAATTGAACGTTGAAAATGAGCTTTTCAGAGCCAGCAGAGGTCAAAATAAGCAGTAATGCAAACTCAGTCAGAGACAAAGATTTTCACTTGCAACTTGCTTTAACATATTTAACAGTGCATGAAATGTTGTCTAAAACAAAAAGAAAATGCTTTTTAGTGGCTGGATCTGGTTTTATCACATTCTGAATTGAACGTTGAAAATTAGCTTTTCAGAGCCAGCAGAGGTCAAAATAAGCAGTAATGCAAACTCAGTCATAGACATAGATTTTCACTTGCAACTTGCTTTAACATGTTTAACAGTGCATGAAATGTTATCTAAAACAAAAAGAATAATGCATTTTAGTGGCTGGAACTGGTTTTATCACATTCTGAATTGAACGTTGAAAATGAGCTTTTCAGAGCCAGCAGAGGTCAAAATAAGCAGTAATGCAAACTCAGTCATAGACATAGATTTTCACTTGCAACTTTCTTAAACATATTTAACAGTGCATGAAATGTTGTCTAAAACAAAAAGCTAATGCTTTTTAGTGGCTGGAACTGGTTTTTATCACATTCTAAATTGAACGTTGAAAATGAGCTTTTCAGAGCCAGCAGAGGTCAAAATAAGCAGTAATGCAAACTCAGTCAGAGACATAGATTTTCACTTGCAACTTGCTTTAACATGTTTAACAGTGCATGAAATGTTGTCTAAAACAAAAAGAAAATGCTTTTTAGTGGCTGGAACTGGTTTTATCACATTCTGAATTGAACGTTGAAAATGAGCTTTTCAGAGCCAGCAGAGGTCAAAATAAGCAGTAATGCAAACTCAGTCAGAGACAAAAATTTTCACTTGCAACTTGCTTTAACATGTTTAACAGTGCATGAAATGTTATCTAAAACAAAAAGAATAATGCATTTTAGTGGCTGGATCTGGTTTTATCACTTTCTGAATTCAACGTTGAAAATGAGCTTTTCAGAGCCAGCAGAGGTCAAAATAAGCAGTAATGCAAACTCAGTCATAGACATAGATTTTCACTTGCAACTTGCTTTAACATGTTTAACAGTGCATGAAATGTTGTCTAAAACAAAAAGAAAATGCTTTTTAGTGGCTGGAACTGGTTTTATCACATTCTGAATTGAACGTTGAAAATGAGCTTTTCAGAGCCAGCAGAGGTCAAAATAAGCAGTGATGCAAACTCAGTCATAGACATAGATTTTCACTTGCAACTTGCTTTAACATGTTTAACAGTGCATGAAATGTTGTCTAAAACAAAAAGAAAATGCTTTTTAGTGGCTGGAACTGGTTTTATCACATTCTGAATTGAACGTTGAAAATGAGCTTTTCAGAGCCAGCAGAGGTCAAAATAAGCAGTAATGCAAACTCAGTCAGAGACAAAGATTTTCACTTGCAACTTGCTTTAACATATTTAACAGTGCATGAAATGTTGTCTAAAACAAAAAGAAAATGCTTTTTAGTGGCTGGATCTGGTTTTATCACATTCTGAATTGAACGTTGAAAATGAGCTTTTCAGAGCCAGCAGAGGTCAAAATAAGCAGTAATGCAAACTCAGTCATAGACATAGATTTTCACTTGCAACTTGCTTTAACATGTTTAACAGTGCATGAAATGTTATCTAAAACAAAAAGAATAATGCATTTTAGTGGCTGGATCTGGTTTTATCACTTTCTGAATTCAACGTTGAAAATGAGCTGTTCTCAGCCAGCAGAGGTCAAAATAAGCAGTAATGCAAACTCAGTCATAGACATAGATTTTCACTTGCAACTTGCTTTAACATATTTAACAGTGCATGAAATGTTGTCTAAAACAAAAAGAAAATGCTTTTTATTGGCTGGATCTGGTTTTATCACATTCTGAATTGAACGTTGAAAATGAGCTTTTCAGAGCCAGCAGAGGTCAAAATAAGCAGTAATGCAAACTCAGTCAGAGACATAGATTTTCACTTGCAACTTGCTTTAACATGTTTAACAGTGCATGAAATGTTGTCTAAAACAAAAAGATAATGCTTTTTAGTGGCTGGAACTGGTTTTATCACATTCTGAATTGAACGTTGAAAATGAGCTTTTTAGAGCCAGCAGAGGTCAAAATAAGCAGTAATGCAAACTCAGTCATAGACATAGATTTTCACTTGCAACTTGCTTTAACATGTTTAACAGTGCATGAAATGTTGTCTAAAACAAAAAGAAAATGCTTTTTAGTGGCTGGAACTGGTTTTATCACATTCTGAATTGAACGTTGAAAATGAGCTTTTCAGAGCCAGCAGAGGTCAAAATAAGCAGTAATGCAAACTCAGTCAGAGACAAAGATTTTCACTTGCAACTTGCTTTAACATATTTAACAGTGCATGAAATGTTGTCTAAAACAAAAAGAAAATGCTTTTTAGTGGCTGGATCTGGTTTTATCACATTCTGAATTGAACGTTGAAAATGAGCTTTTCAGAGCCAGCAGAGGTCAAAGTAAGCAGTAATGCAAACTCAGTCATAGACATAGATTTTCACTTGCAACTTGCTTTAACATGTTTAACAGCGCATGAAATGTTATCTAAAACAAAAAGAATAATGCATTTTAGTGGCTGGAACTGGTTTTATCACATTCTGAATTGAACGTTGAAAATGAGCTTTTCAGAGCCAGCAGAGGTCAAAATAAGCAGTAATGCAAACTCAGTCATAGACATAGATTTTCACTTGCAACTTGCTTTAACATGTTTAACAGTGCATGAAATGTTATCTTAAACAAAAAGAATAATGCATTTTAGTGGCTGGAACTGGTTTTATCACATTCTGAATTGAACGTTGAAAATGAGCTTTTCAGAGCCAGCAGAGGTCAAAATAAGCAGTAATGCAAACTCAGTCATAGACATAGATTTTCACTTGCAACTTTCTTAAACATATTTAACAGTGCATGAAATGTTGTCTAAAACAAAAAGCTAATGCTTTTTAGTGGCTGGAACTGGTTTTATCACATTCTGAATTGAACGTTGAAAATGAGCTTTTCAGAGCCAGCAGAGGTCAAAATAAGCAGTAATGCAAACTCAGTCAGAGACATAGATTTTCACTTGCAACTTGCTTTAACATGTTTAACAGTGCATGAAATGTTGTCTAAAACAAAAACATAATGCTTTTTAGTGGCTGGAACTGGTTTTATCACATTCTGAATTGAACGTTGAAAATGAGCTTTTCAGAGCCAGCAGAGGTCAAAATAAGCAGTAATGCAAACTCAGTCATAGACATAGATTTTCACTTGCAACTTGCTTTAACATGTTTAACAGTGCATGAAATGTTGTCTAAAACAAAAAGAAAATGCTTTTTAGTGGCTGGAACTGGTTTTATCACATTCTGAATTGAACGTTGAAAATGAGCTTTTCAGAGCCAGCAGAGGTCAAAATAAGCAGTAATGCAAACTCAGTCAGAGACAAAGATTTTCACTTGCAACTTGCTTTAACATATTTAACAGTGCATGAAATGTTGTCTAAAACAAAAAGAAAATGCTTTTTAGTGGCTGGAACTGGTTTTATCACATTCTGAATTGAACGTTGAAAATGAGCTTTTCAGAGCCAGCAGAGGTCAAAATAAGCAGTAATGCAAACTCAGTCATAGACATAGATTTTCACTTGCAACTTTCTTAAACATATTTAACAGTGCATGAAATGTTGTCTAAAACAAAAAGATAATGCTTTTTAGTGGCTGGAACTGGTTTTATCACATTCTGAATTGAACGTTGAAAATGAGCTTTTCAGAGCCAGCAGAGGTCAAAATAAGCAGTAATGCAAACTCAGTCAGAGACATAGATTTTCACTTGCAACTTGCTTTAACATGTTTAACAGTGCATGAAATGTTGTCTAAAACAAAAACATAATGCTTTTTAGTGGCTGGAACTGGTTTTATCACATTCTGAATTGAACGTTGAAAATGAGCTTTTCAGAGCCAGCAGAGGTCAAAATAAGCAGTAATGCAAACTCAGTCATAGACATAGATTTTCACTTGCAACTTGCTTTATCATGTTTAACAGTGCATGAAATGTTATCTAAAACAAAAAGAATAATGCATTTTAGTGGCTGGATCTGGTTTTATCACTTTCTGAATTCAACGTTGAAAATGAGCTTTTCAGAGCCAGCAGAGGTCAAAATAAGCAGTAATGCAAACTCAGTCATAGACATAGATTTTCACTTGCAACTTGCTTTAACATGTTTAACAGTGCATGAAATGTTATCTTAAACAAAAAGAATAATGCATTTTAGTGGCTGGAACTGGTTTTATCACATTCTGAATTGAACGTTGAAAATGAGCTTTTCAGAGCCAGCAGAGGTCAAAATAAGCAGTAATGCAAACTCAGTCAGAGACATAGATTTTCACTTGCAACTTTCTTAAACATATTTAACAGTGCATGAAATGTTGTCTAAAACAAAAAGCTAATGCTTTTTAGTGGCTGGAACTGGTTTTATCACATTCTGAATTGAACGTTGAAAATGAGCTTTTCAGAGCCAGCAGAGGTCAAAATAAGCAGTAATGTTAACTCAGTCATAGACATAGATTTTCACTTGCAACTTGCTTTAACATGTTTAACAGTGCATGAAATGTTGTCTAAAACAAAAACATAATGCTTTTTAGTGGCTGGAACTGGTTTTATCACATTCTGAATTGAACGTTGAAAATGAGCTTTTCAGAGCCAGCAGAGGTCAAAATAAGCAGTAATGCAAACTCAGTTATAGACATAGATTTTCACTTGCAACTTGCTTTAACATGTTTAACAGTGCATGAAATGTTGTCTAAAACAAAAAGAAAATGCTTTTTAGTGGCTGGAACTGGTTTTATCACATTCTGAATTGAACGTTGAAAATGAGCTTTTCAGAGCCAGCAGAGGTCAAAATAAGCAGTAATGCAAACTCAGTCAGAGACAAAGATTTTCACTTGCAACTTGCTTTAACATATTTAACAGTGCATGAAATGTTGTCTAAAACAAAAAGATAATGCTTTTTAGTGGCTGGAACTGGTTTTATCACATTCTGAATTGAACGTTGAAAATGAGCTTTTCAGAGCCAGCAGAGGTCAAAATAAGCAGTAATGCAAACTCAGTCAGAGACATAGATTTTCACTTGCAACTTTCTTAAACATATTTAACAGTGCATGAAATGTTGTCTAAAACAAAAAGAAAATGCTTTTTAGTGGCTGGAACTGGTTTTATCACATTCTGAATTGAACGTTGAAAATGAGCTTTTCAGAGCCAGCAGAGGTCAAATTAAGCAGTAATGCAAACTCAGTCAGAGACAAAGATTTTCACTTGCAACTTGCTTTAACATATTTAACAGTGCATGAAATGTTGTCTAAAACAAAAAGAAAATGCTTTTTAGTGGCTGGAACTGGTTTTATCATATTCTGAATTGAACGTTGAAAATGAGCTTTTCAGAGCCAGCAGAGGTCAAAATAAGCAGTAATGCAAACTCAGTCAGAGACATAGATTTTCACTTGCAACTTGCTTTAACATGTTTAACAGTGCATGAAATGTTATCTTAAACAAAAAGAATAATGCATTTTAGTGGCTGGAACTGGTTTTATCACATTCTGAATTGAACGTTGAAAATGAGCTTTTCAGAGCCAGCAGAGGTCAAAATAAGCAGTAATGCAAACTCAGTCAGAGACATAGATTTTCACTTGCAACTTGCTTTAACATGTTTAACAGTGCATGAAATGTTGTCTAAAACAAAAACATAATGCTTTTTAGTGGCTGGAACTGGTTTTATCACATTCTGAATTGAACGTTGAAAATGAGCTTTTCAGAGCCAGCAGAGGTCAAAATAAGCAGTAATGCAAACTCAGTCAGAGACATAGATTTTCACTTGCAACTTGCTTTAACATGTTTAACAGTGCATGAAATGTTGTCTAAAACAAAAAGAAAATGCTTTTTAGTGGCTGGAACTGGTTTTATCACATTCTGAATTGAACGTTGAAAATGAGCTTTTCAGAGCCAGCAGAGGTCAAAATAAGCAGTGATGCAAACTCAGTCAGAGACAAAGATTTTCACTTGCAACTTGCTTTAACATGTTTAACAGTGCATGAAATGTTGTCTAAAACAAAAAGAAAATGCTTTTTAGTGGCTGGAACTGGTTTTATCATATTCTGAATTGAACGTTGAAAATGAGCTTTTCAGAGCCAGCAGAGGTCAAAATAAGCAGTAATGCAAACTCAGTCAGAGACATAGATTTTCACTTGCAACTTGCTTTAACATGTTTAACAGTGCATGAAATGTTATCTTAAACAAAAAGAATAATGCATTTTAGTGGCTGGAACTGGTTTTATCACATTCTGAATTGAACGTTGAAAATGAGCTTTTCAGAGCCAGCAGAGGTCAAAATAAGCAGTAATGCAAACTCAGTCAGAGACATAGATTTTCACTTGCAACTTGCTTTAACATGTTTAACAGTGCATGAAATGTTGTCTAAAACAAAAACATAATGCTTTTTAGTGGCTGGATCTGGTTTTATCACATTCTGAATTGAACGTTGAAAATGAGCTTTTCAGAGCCAGCAGAGGTCAAAATAAGCAGTAATGCAAACTCAGTCATAGACATAGATTTTCACTTGCAACTTGCTTTAACATGTTTAACAGTGCATGAAATGTTGTCTAAAACAAAAAGAAAATGCTTTTTAGTGGCTGGAACTGGTTTTATCACATTCTGAATTGAACGTTGAAAATGAGCTTTTCAGAGCCAGCAGAGGTCAAAATAAGCAGTAATGCAAACTCAGTCAGAGACAAAGATTTTCACTTGCAACTTGCTTTAACATATTTAACAGTGCATGAAATGTTGTCTAAAACAAAAAGAAAATGCTTTTTAGTGGCTGGAACTGGTTTTATCACATTCTGAATTGAACGTTGAAAATGAGCTTTTCAGAGCCAGCAGAGGTCAAAATAAGCAGTAATGCAAACTCAGTCAGAGACATAGATTTTCACTTGCAACTTTCTTAAACATATTTAACAGTGCATGAAATGTTGTCTAAAACAAAAAGAAAATGCTTTTTAGTGGCTGGAACTGGTTTTATCACATTCTGAATTGAACGTTGAAAATGAGCTTTTCAGAGCCAGCAGAGGTCAAAATAAGCAGTAATGCAAACTCAGTCATAGACATAGATTTTCACTTGCAACTTGCTTCAACATGTTTAATAGTGCATGAAATGTTATCTAAAACAAAAAGAATAATGCATTTTAGTGGCTGGATCTGGTTTTATCACTTTCTGAATTCAACGTTGAAAATGAGCTTTTCAGAGCCAGCAGAGGTCAAAATAAGCAGTAATGCAAACTCAGTCAGAGACAAAGATTTTCACTTGCAACTTGCTTTAACATGTTTAACAGTGCATGAAATGTTGTCTAAAACAAAAAGAAAATGCTTTTTAGTGGCTGGATCTGGTTTTATCACATTCTGAATTGAACGTTGAAAATGAGCTTTTCAGAGCCAGCAGAGGTCAAAATAAGCAGTAATGCAAACTCAGTCATAGACATAGATTTTCACTTGCAACTTGCTTTAACATGTTTAACAGTGCATGAAATGTTATCTGAAACAAAAAGAATAATGCATTTTAGTGGCTGGATCTGGTTTTATCACTTTCTGAATTCAACGTTGAAAATGAGCTGTTCTCAGCCAGCAGAGGTCAAAATAAGCAGTAATGCAAACTCAGTCAGAGACATAGATTTTCACTTGCAACTTGCTTTAACATGTTTAACAGTGCATGAATTGTTGTCTAAAACAAAAAGAAAATGCTTTTTAGTGGCTGGAACTGGTTTTATCACATTCTGAATTGAACGTTGAAAATGAGCTTTTCAGAGCCAGCAGAGGTCAAAATAAGCAGTAATGCAAACTCAGTCAGAGACATAGATTTTCACTTGCAACTTGCTTTAACATGTTTAACAGTGCATGAATTGTTGTCTAAAACAAAAAGAAAATGCTTTTTAGTGGCTGGAACTGGTTTTATCACATTCTGAATTGAACGTTGAAAATGAGCTTTTCAGAGCCAGCAGAGGTCAAAATAAGCAGTGATGCAAACTCAGTCATAGACATAGATTTTCACTTGCAACTTTCTTAAACATATTTAACAGTGCATGAAATGTTGTCTAAAACAAAAAGAAAATGCTTTTTAGTGGCTAGAACTGGTTTTATCACATTCTGAATTGAACGTTGAAAATGAGCTTTTCAGAGCCAGCAGAGGTCAAAAAAAGCAGTAATGCAAACTCAGTCAGAGACATAGATTTTCACTTGCAACTTGCTTTAACATGTTTAACAGTGCATGAAATGTTGTCTAAAACAAAAAGATAATGCTTTTTAGTGGCTGGAACTGGTTTTATCACATTCTGAATTGAACGTTGAAAATGAGCTTTTCAGAGCCAGCAGAGGTCAAAATAAGCAGTAATGCAAACTCAGTCAGAGACAAAGATTTTCACTTGCAACTTGCTTTAACATGTTTAACAGTGCATGAAATGTTGTCTAAAACAAAAAGAATGATGCATTTTAGTAGCTGGATCTGGTTTTATCACATTCTGTGATGGACGTTGAAAATGAGCTTTTCAGAGCCAGCAGAGATCAAAATAAGCAGTAATGCAAACTCAGTCATAGACATAGATTTTCACTTGCAACTTTCTTAAACATATTTAACAGTGCATGAAATGTTGTCTAAAATAAAAAGAAAATGCTTTATAGTGGCTGGAACTGGTTTTATCACATTCTGAATTGAACGTTGAAAATGAGCTTTTCAGAGCCAGCAGAGGTCAAAATAAGCAGTAATGCAAACTCAGTCAGAGACATAGATTTTCACTTGCAACTTGCTTTAACATGTTTAACAGTGCATGAAATGTTGTCTAAAACAAAAAGATAATGCTTTTTAGTGGCTGGAACTGGTTTTATCACATTCTGAATTGAACGTTGAAAATGAGCTTTTCAGAGCCAGCAGAGGTCAAAATAAGCAGTAATGTAAACTCAGTCATAGACATAGATTTTCACTTGCAACTTGCTTTAACATGTTTAACAGTGCATGAAATGTTGTCTAAAACAAAAAGAAAATGCTTTTTAGTGGCTGGAACTGGTTTTATCACATTCTGAATTGAACGTTGAAAATGAGCTTTTCAGAGCCAGCAGAGGTCAAAATAAGCAGTAATGCAAACTCAGTCAGAGACAAAGATTTTCACTTGCAACTTGCTTTAACATGTTTAACAGTGCATGAAATGTTGTCTAAAACAAAAAGAAAATGCTTTTTAGTGGCTGGATCTGGTTTTATCACATTCTGAATTGAACGTTGAAAATGAGCTTTTCAGAGCCAGCAGAGGTCAAAATAAGCAGTAATGCAAACTCAGTCATAGACATAGATTTTCACTTGCAACTTGCTTTAACATGTTTAACAGTGCATGAAATGTTATCTAAAACAAAAAGAATAATGCATTTTAGTGGCTGGATCTGGTTTTATCACTTTCTGAATTCAACGTTGAAAATGAGCTGTTCTCAGCCAGCAGAGGTCAAAATAAGCAGTAATGCAAACTCAGTCAGAGACATAGATTTTCACTTGCAACTTGCTTTAACATGTTTAACAGTGCATGAATTATTGTCTAAAACAAAAAGAAAATGCTTTTTAGTGGCTGGAACTGGTTTTATCACATTCTGAATTGAACGTTGAAAATGAGCTTTTCAGAGCCAGCAGAGGTCAAAATAAGCAGTGATGCAAACTCAGTCATAGACATAGATTTTCACTTGCAACTTTCTTAAACATATTTAACAGTGCATGAAATGTTGTCTAAAACAAAAAGAAAATGCTTTTTAGTGGCTGGAACTGGTTTTATCACATTCTGAATTGAACGTTGAAAATTAGCTTTTCAGAGCCAGCAGAGGTCAAAATAAGCAGTAATGCAAACTCAGTCAGAGACAAAGATTTTCACTTGCAACTTGCTTTAACATGTTTAACAGTGCATGAAATGTTGTCTAAAACAAAAAGAAAATGCTTTTTAGTGGCTGGATCTGGTTTTATCACATTCTGAATTGAACGTTGAAAATGAGCTTTTCAGAGCCAGCAGAGGTCAAAATAAGCAGTAATGCAAACTCAGTCATAGACATAGATTTTCACTTGCAACTTGCTTTAACATGTTTAACAGTGCATGAAATGTTATCTAAAACAAAAAGAATAATGCATTTTAGTGGCTGGATCTGGTTTTATCACTTTCTGAATTCAACGTTGAAAATGAGCTGTTCTCAGCCAGCAGAGGTCAAAATAAGCAGTAATGCAAACTCAGTCATAGACATAGATTTTCACTTGCAACTTGCTTTAACATATTTAACAGTGCATGAAATGTTGTCTAAAACAAAAAGAAAATGCTTTTTAGTGGCTGGATCTGGTTTTATCACATTCTGAATTGAACGTTGAAAATGAGCTTTTCAGAGCCAGCAGAGGTCAAAATAAGCAGTAATGCAAACTCAGTCATAGACATAGATTTTCACTTGCAACTTGCTTTAACATGTTTAACAGTGCATGAAATGTTATCTAAAACAAAAAGAATAATGCATTTTAGTGGCTGGATCTGGTTTTTTCACTTTCTGAATTGAACGTTGAAAATGAGCTGTTCTCAGCCAGCAGAGGTCAAAATAAGCAGTAATGCAAACTCAGTCAGAGACATAGATTTTCACTTGCAACTTGCTTTAACATGTTTAACAGTGCATGAATTGTTGTCTAAAACAAAAAGAAAATGCTTTTTAGTGGCTGGAACTGGTTTTATCACATTCTGAATTGAACGTTGAAAATGAGCTTTTCAGAGCCAGCAGAGGTCAAAATAAGCAGTGATGCAAACTCAGTCATAGACATAGATTTTCACTTGCAACTTTCTTAAACATATTTAACAGTGCATGAAATGTTGTCTAAAACAAAAAGAAAATGCTTTTTAGTGGCTGGAACTGGTTTTATCACATTCTGAATTGAACGTTGAAAATGAGCTTTTCAGAGCCAGCAGAGGTCAAAATAAGCAGTAATGCAAACTCAGTCATAGACATAGATTTTCACTTGCAACTTGCTTTAACATGTTTAACAGTGCATGAAATGTTATCTAAAACAAAAGAATAATGCATTTTAGTGGCTGGATCTGGTTTTATCACTTTCTGAATTCAACGTTGAAAATGAGCTGTTCTCAGCCAGCAGAGGTCAAAATAAGCAGTAATGCAAACTCAGTCAGAGACATAGATTTTCACTTGCAACTTGCTTTAACATGTTTAACAGTGCATGAATTGTTGTCTAAAACAAAAAGAAAATGCTTTTTAGTGGCTAGAACTGGTTTTATCACTTTCTGAATTCAACGTTGAAAATGAGCTTTTCAGAGCCAGCAGAGGTCAAAATAAGCAGTGATGAAAACTCAGTCATAGACATAGATTTTCACTTGCAACTTTCTTAAACATATTTAACAGTGCATGAAATGTTGTCTAAAACAAAAAGAAAATGCTTTTTAGTGGCTGGAACTGGTTTTATCACATTCTGAATTGAACGTTGAAAATGAGCTGTTCTCAGCCAGCAGAGGTCAAAATAAGCAGTAATGCAAACTCAGTCAGAGACATAGATTTTCACTTGCAACTTGCTTTAACATGTTTAACAGTGCATGAATTGTTGTCTAAAACAAAAAGAAAATGCTTTTTAGTGGCTGGAACTGGTTTTATCACATTCTGAATTGAACGTTGAAAATGAGCTTTTCAGAGCCAGCAGAGGTCAAAATAAGCAGTGATGCAAACTCAGTCATAGACATAGATTTTCACTTGCAACTTTCTTAAACATATTTAACAGTGCATGAAATGTTGTCTAAAACAAAAAGAAAATGCTTTTTAGTGGCTGGAACTGGTTTTATCACATTCTGAATTCAACGTTAAAATGAGCTGTTCAGAGCCAGCAGAGGTCAAAATAAGCAGTAATGCAAACTCAGTCAGAGACATAGATTTTCACTTGCAACTTGCTTTAACATGTTTAACAGTGCATGAAATGTTGTCTAAAACAAAAAGATAATGCTTTTTAGTGGCTGGAACTGGTTTTATCACATTCTAAATTGAACGTTGAAAATGAGCTTTTCAGAGCCAGCAGAGGTCAAAATAAGCAGTAATGCAAACTCAGTCATAGACATAGATTTTCACTTGTAACTTGCTTTAACATGTTTAACAGTGCATGAAATGTTGTCTAAAACAAAAAGAAAATGCTTTTTAGTGGCTGGAACTGGTTTTATCACATTCTGAATTGAACGTTGAAAATGAGCTTTTCAGAGCCAGCAGAGGTCAAAATAAGCAGTAATGCAAACTCAGTCAGAGACATAGATTTTCACTTGCAACTTTCTTAAACATATTTAACAGTGCATGAAATGTTGTCTAAAACAAAAAGAAAATGCTTTTTAGTGGCTGGAACTGGTTTTATCACATTCTGAATTGAACGTTGAAAATGAGCTTTTCAGAGCCAGCAGAGGTCAAAATAAGCAGTAATGCAAACTCAGTCATAGACATAGATTTTCACTTGCAACTTGCTTTAACATGTTTAACAGTGCATGAAATGTTATCTAAAACAAAAGAATAATGCATTTTAGTGGCTGGATCTGGTTTTATCACTTTCTGAATTCAACGTTGAAAATGAGCTGTTCTCAGCCAGCAGAGGTCAAAATAAGCAGTAATGCAAACTCAGTCAGAGACATAGATTTTCACTTGCAACTTGCTTTAACATGTTTAACAGTGCATGAATTGTTGTCTAAAACAAAAAGAAAATGCTTTTTAGTGGCTAGAACTGGTTTTATCACTTTCTGAATTCAACGTTGAAAATGAGCTTTTCAGAGCCAGCAGAGGTCAAAATAAGCAGTGATGAAAACTCAGTCATAGACATAGATTTTCACTTGCAACTTTCTTAAACATATTTAACAGTGCATGAAATGTTGTCTAAAACAAAAAGAAAATGCTTTTTAGTGGCTGGAACTGGTTTTATCACATTCTGAATTGAACGTTGAAAATGAGCTGTTCTCAGCCAGCAGAGGTCAAAATAAGCAGTAATGCAAACTCAGTCAGAGACATAGATTTTCACTTGCAACTTGCTTTAACATGTTTAACAGTGCATGAATTGTTGTCTAAAACAAAAAGAAAATGCTTTTTAGTGGCTGGAACTGGTTTTATCACATTCTGAATTGAACGTTGAAAATGAGCTTTTCAGAGCCAGCAGAGGTCAAAATAAGCAGTGATGCAAACTCAGTCATAGACATAGATTTTCACTTGCAACTTTCTTAAACATATTTAACAGTGCATGAAATGTTGTCTAAAACAAAAAGAAAATGCTTTTTAGTGGCTGGAACTGGTTTTATCACATTCTGAATTCAACGTTAAAATGAGCTGTTCAGAGCCAGCAGAGGTCAAAATAAGCAGTAATGCAAACTCAGTCAGAGACATAGATTTTCACTTGCAACTTGCTTTAACATGTTTAACAGTGCATGAAATGTTGTCTAAAACAAAAAGATAATGCTTTTTAGTGGCTGGAACTGGTTTTATCACATTCTAAATTGAACGTTGAAAATGAGCTTTTCAGAGCCAGCAGAGGTCAAAATAAGCAGTAATGCAAACTCAGTCATAGACATAGATTTTCACTTGTAACTTGCTTTAACATGTTTAACAGTGCATGAAATGTTGTCTAAAACAAAAAGAAAATGCTTTTTAGTGGCTGGAACTGGTTTTATCACATTCTGAATTGAACGTTGAAAATGAGCTTTTCAGAGCCAGCAGAGGTCAAAATAAGCAGTAATGCAAACTCAGTCAGAGACAAAGATTTTCACTTGCAACTTGCTTTAACATGTTTAACAGTGCATGAAATGTTGTCTAAAACAAAAAGAAAATGGTTTTTAGTGGCTGGATCTGGTTTTATCACATTCTGAATTGAACGTTGAAAATGAGCTTTTCAGAGCCAGCAGAGATCAAAATAAGCAGTAATGCAAACTCAGTCATAGACATAGATTTTCACTTGCAACTTGCTTTAACATGTTTAACAGTGCATGAAATGTTATCTAAAACAAAAAGAATAATGCATTTTAGTGGCTGGATCTGGTTTTATCACTTTCTGAATTCAACGTTGAAAATGAGCTTTTCAGAGCCAGCAGAGGTCAAAATAAGCAGTGATGCAAACTCAGTCATAGACATAGATTTTCACTTGCAACTTTCTTAAACATATTTAACAGTGCATGAAATGTTGTCTAAAACAAAAAGAAAATGCTTTTTAGTGGCTGGAACTGGTTTTATCACATTCTGAATTGAACGTTGAAAATGAGCTTTTCAGAGCCAGCAGAGCTCAAAATAAGCAGTAATGCAAACTCAGTCATAGACATAGATTTTCACTTGCAACTTGCTTTAACATGTTTAACAGTGCATGAAATTTTGTCTAAAACAAAAACATAATGCTTTTTAGTGGCTGGAACTGGTTTTATCACATTCTGAATTGAACGTTGAAAATGAGCTTTTCAGAGCCAGCAGAGGTCAAAATAAGCAGTAATGCAAACTCAGTCAGAGACAAAGATTTTCACTTGCAACTTGCTTTAACATATTTAACAGTGCATGAAATGTTGTCTAAAACAAAAAGAATGATGCATTTTAGTAGCTGGATCTGGTTTTATCACATTCTGTGATGGACGTTGAAAATGAGCTTTTCAGAGCCAGCAGAGGTCAAAATAAGCAGTAATGCAAACTCAGTCAGAGACATAGATTTTCACTTGCAACTTTCTTAAACATATTTAACAGTGCATGAAATGTTGTCTAAAACAAAAAGAAAATGCTTTTTAGTGGCTGGAACTGGTTTTATCACATTCTGAATTGAACATTGAAAATGAGCTTTTCAGAGCCAGCAGAGGTCAAATTAAGCAGTAATGCAAACTCAGTCAGAGACAAAGATTTTCACTTGCAACTTGCTTTAACATATTTAACAGTGCATGAAATGTTGTCTAAAACAAAAAGAAAATGCTTTTTAGTGGCTGGAACTGGTTTTATCATATTCTGAATTGAACGTTGAAAATGAGCTTTTCAGAGCCAGCAGAGGTCAAAATAAGCAGTAATGCAAACTCAGTCAGAGACATAGATTTTCACTTGCAACTTGCTTTAACATGTTTAACAGTGCATGAAATGTTATCTTAAACAAAAAGAATAATGCATTTTAGTGGCTGGAACTGGTTTTATCACATTCTGAATTGAACGTTGAAAATGAGCTTTTCAGAGCCAGCAGAGGTCAAAATAAGCAGTAATGCAAACTCAGTCAGAGACATAGATTTTCATTTGCAACTTGCTTTAACATGTTTAACAGTGCATGAAATGTTGTCTAAAACAAAAACATAATGCTTTTTAGTGGCTGGAACTGGTTTTATCACATTCTGAATTGAACGTTGAAAATGAGCTTTTCAGAGCCAGCAGAGGTCAAATTAAGCAGTAATGCAAACTCAGTCATAGACATAGATTTTCACTTGCAACTTGCTTTAACATGTTTAACAGTGCATGAAATGTTGTCTAAAACAAAAAGAAAATGCTTTTTAGTGGCTGGAACTGGTTTTATCACATTCTGAATTGAACGTTGAAAATGAGCTTTTCAGAGCCAGCAGAGGTCAAAATAAGCAGTAATGCAAACTCAGTCAGAGACAAAGATTTTCACTTGCAACTTGCTTTAACATGTTTAACAGTGCATGAAATGTTGTCTAAAACAAAAAGAAAATGCTTTTTAGTGGCTGGAACTGGTTTTATCATATTCTGAATTGAACGTTGAAAATGAGCTTTTCAGAGCCAGCAGAGGTCAAAATAAGCAGTAATGCAAACTCAGTCAGAGACATAGATTTTCACTTGCAACTTGCTTTAACATGTTTAACAGTGCATGAAATGTTATCTTAAACAAAAAGAATAATGCATTTTAGTGGCTGGAACTGGTTTTATCACATTCTGAATTGAACGTTGAAAATGAGCTTTTCAGAGCCAGCAGAGGTCAAAATAAGCAGTAATGCAAACTCAGTCAGAGACATAGATTTTCACTTGCAACTTGCTTTAACATGTTTAACAGTGCATGAAATGTTGTCTAAAACAAAAACATAATGCTTTTTAGTGGCTGGATCTGGTTTTATCACATTCTGAATTGAACGTTGAAAATGAGCTTTTCAGAGCCAGCAGAGGTCAAAATAAGCAGTAATGCAAACTCAGTCATAGACATAGATTTTCACTTGCAACTTGCTTTAACATGTTTAACAGTGCATGAAATGTTGTCTAAAACAAAAAGAAAATGCTTTTTAGTGGCTGGAACTGGTTTTATCACATTCTGAATTGAACGTTGAAAATGAGCTTTTCAGAGCCAGCAGAGGTCAAAATAAGCAGTAATGCAAACTCAGTCAGAGACAAAGATTTTCACTTGCAACTTGCTTTAACATATTTAACAGTGCATGAAATGTTGTCTAAAACAAAAAGAAAATGCTTTTTAGTGGCTGGAACTGGTTTTATCACATTCTGAATTGAACGTTGAAAATGAGCTTTTCAGAGCCAGCAGAGGTCAAAATAAGCAGTAATGCAAACTCAGTCAGAGACATAGATTTTCACTTGCAACTTTCTTAAACATATTTAACAGTGCATGAAATGTTGTCTAAAACAAAAAGAAAATGCTTTTTAGTGGCTGGAACTGGTTTTATCACATTCTGAATTGAACGTTGAAAATGAGCTTTTCAGAGCCAGCAGAGGTCAAAATAAGCAGTAATGCAAACTCAGTCATAGACATAGATTTTCACTTGCAACTTGCTTCAACATGTTTAACAGTGCATGAAATGTTATCTAAAACAAAAAGAATAATGCATTTTAGTGGCTGGATCTGGTTTTATCACTTTCTGAATTCAACGTTGAAAATGAGCTTTTCAGAGCCAGCAGAGGTCAAAATAAGCAGTAATGCAAACTCAGTCAGAGACAAAGATTTTCACTTGCAACTTGCTTTAACATGTTTAACAGTGCATGAAATGTTGTCTAAAACAAAAAGAAAATGCTTTTTAGTGGCTGGATCTGGTTTTATCACATTCTGAATTGAACGTTGAAAATGAGCTTTTCAGAGCCAGCAGAGGTCAAAATAAGCAGTAATGCAAACTCAGTCATAGACATAGATTTTCACTTGCAACTTGCTTTAACATGTTTAACAGTGCATGAAATGTTATCTGAAACAAAAAGAATAATGCATTTTAGTGGCTGGATCTGGTTTTATCACTTTCTGAATTCAACGTTGAAAATGAGCTGTTCTCAGCCAGCAGAGGTCAAAATAAGCAGTAATGCAAACTCAGTCAGAGACATAGATTTTCACTTGCAACTTGCTTTAACATGTTTAACAGTGCATGAATTGTTGT
This sequence comes from Danio rerio, assembly GCF_052040795.2. Lineage (NCBI taxonomy): Eukaryota > Metazoa > Chordata > Actinopteri > Cypriniformes > Danionidae > Danio > Danio rerio. The sequence goes on along the minus strand of NC_141036.1, from coordinate 19,907,701 downwards.
CTAAAACAAAAAGAAAATGCTTTTTAGTGGCTGGAACTGGTTTTATCACATTCTGAATTAAACGTTGAAAATGAGCTTTTCAGAGCCAGCAGAGGTCAAAATAAGCAGTAATGCAATCTCAGTCAGAGACATAGATTTTCACTTGCAACTTGCTTTAACATGTTTAACAGTGCATGAATTGTTGTCTAAAACAAAAAGAAAATGCTTTTTAGTGGCTGGAACTGGTTTTATCACATTCTGAATTGAACGTTGAAAATGAGCTTTTCAGAGCCAGCAGAGGTCAAAATAAGCAGTGATGCAAACTCAGTCATAGACATAGATTTTCACTTGCAACTTTCTTAAACATATTTAACAGTGCATGAAATGTTGTCTAAAACAAAAAGAAAATGCTTTTTAGTGGCTAGAACTGGTTTTATCACATTCTGAATTGAACGTTGAAAATGAGCTTTTCAGAGCCAGCAGAGGTCAAAATAAGCAGTAATGCAAACTCAGTCAGAGACATAGATTTTCACTTGCAACTTGCTTTAACATGTTTAACAGTGCATGAAATGTTGTCTAAAACAAAAAGATAATGCTTTTTAGTGGCTGGAACTGGTTTTATCACATTCTGAATTGAACGTTGAAAATGAGCTTTTCAGAGCCAGCAGAGGTCAAAATAAGCAGTAATGCAAACTCAGTCAGAGACAAAGATTTTCACTTGCAACTTGCTTTAACATGTTTAACAGTGCATGAAATGTTGTCTAAAACAAAAAGAATGATGCATTTTAGTAGCTGGATCTGGTTTTATCACATTCTGTGATGGACGTTGAAAATGAGCTTTTCAGAGCCAGCAGAGATCAAAATAAGCAGTAATGCAAACTCAGTCATAGACATAGATTTTCACTTGCAACTTTCTTAAACATATTTAACAGTGCATGAAATGTTGTCTAAAACAAAAAGAAAATGCTTTTTAGTGGCTGGAACTGGTTTTATCACATTCTGAATTGAATGTTGAAAATGAGCTTTTCAGAGCCAGCAGAGGTCAAAATAAGCAGTAATGCAAACTCAGTCAGAGACATAGATTTTCACTTGCAACTTGCTTTAACATGTTTAACAGTGCATGAAATGTTGTCTAAAACAAAAAGATAATGCTTTTTAGTGGCTGGAACTGGTTTTATCACATTCTGAATTGAACGTTGAAAATGAGCTTTTCAGAGCCAGCAGAGGTCAAAATAAGCAGTAATGTAAACTCAGTCATAAACATAGATTTTCACTTGCAACTTGCTTTAACATGTTTAACAGTGCATGAAATGTTGTCTAAAACAAAAAGAAAATGCTTTTTAGTGGCTGGAACTGGTTTTATCACATTCTGAATTGAACGTTGAAAATGAGCTTTTCAGAGCCAGCAGAGGTCAAAATAAGCAGTAATGCAAACTCAGTCAGAGACAAAGATTTTCACTTGCAACTTGCTTTAACATGTTTAACAGTGCATGAAATGTTGTCTAAAACAAAAAGAAAATGCTTTTTAGTGGCTGGATCTGGTTTTATCACATTCTGAATTGAACGTTGAAAATGAGCTTTTCAGAGCCAGCAGAGGTCAAAATAAGCAGTAATGCAAACTCAGTCATAGACATAGATTTTCACTTGCAACTTGCTTTAACATGTTTAACAGTGCATGAAATGTTATCTAAAACAAAAAGAATAATGCATTTTAGTGGCTGGATCTGGTTTTATCACTTTCTGAATTCAACGTTGAAAATGAGCTGTTCTCAGCCAGCAGAGGTCAAAATAAGCAGTAATGCAAACTCAGTCAGAGACATAGATTTTCACTTGCAACTTGCTTTAACATGTTTAACAGTGCATGAATTGTTGTCTAAAACAAAAAGAAAATGCTTTTTAGTGGCTGGAACTGGTTTTATCACATTCTGAATTAAACGTTGAAAATGAGCTTTTCAGAGCCAGCAGAGGTCAAAATAAGCAGTAATGCAATCTCAGTCAGAGACATAGATTTTCACTTGCAACTTGCTTTAACATGTTTAACAGTGCATGAATTGTTGTCTAAAACAAAAAGAAAATGCTTTTTAGTGGCTGGAACTGGTTTTATCACATTCTGAATTGAACGTTGAAAATGAGCTTTTCAGAGCCAGCAGAGGTCAAAATAAGCAGTGATGCAAACTCAGTCATAGACATAGATTTTCACTTGCAACTTTCTTAAACATATTTAACAGTGCATGAAATGTTGTCTAAAACAAAAAGAAAATGCTTTTTAGTGGCTAGAACTGGTTTTATCACATTCTGAATTGAACGTTGAAAATGAGCTTTTCAGAGCCAGCAGAGGTCAAAATAAGCAGTAATGCAAACTCAGTCAGAGACATAGATTTTCACTTGCAACTTGCTTTAACATGTTTAACAGTGCATGAAATGTTGTCTAAAACAAAAAGATAATGCTTTTTAGTGGCTGGAACTGGTTTTATCACATTCTGAATTGAACGTTGAAAATGAGCTTTTCAGAGCCAGCAGAGGTCAAAATAAGCAGTAATGCAAACTCAGTCAGAGACAAAGATTTTCACTTGCAACTTGCTTTAACATGTTTAACAGTGCATGAAATGTTGTCTAAAACAAAAAGAATGATGCATTTTAGTAGCTGGATCTGGTTTTATCACATTCTGTGATGGACGTTGAAAATGAGCTTTTCAGAGCCAGCAGAGATCAAAATAAGCAGTAATGCAAACTCAGTCATAGACATAGATTTTCACTTGCAACTTTCTTAAACATATTTAACAGTGCATGAAATGTTGTCTAAAACAAAAAGAAAATGCTTTTTAGTGGCTGGAACTGGTTTTATCACATTCTGAATTGAATGTTGAAAATGAGCTTTTCAGAGCCAGCAGAGGTCAAAATAAGCAGTAATGCAAACTCAGTCAGAGACATAGATTTTCACTTGCAACTTGCTTTAACATGTTTAACAGTGCATGAAATGTTGTCTAAAACAAAAAGATAATGCTTTTTAGTGGCTGGAACTGGTTTTATCACATTCTGAATTGAACGTTGAAAATGAGCTTTTCAGAGCCAGCAGAGGTCAAAATAAGCAGTAATGTAAACTCAGTCATAAACATAGATTTTCACTTGCAACTTGCTTTAACATGTTTAACAGTGCATGAAATGTTGTCTAAAACAAAAAGAAAATGCTTTTTAGTGGCTGGAACTGGTTTTATCACATTCTGAATTGAACGTTGAAAATGAGCTTTTCAGAGCCAGCAGAGGTCAAAATAAGCAGTAATGCAAACTCAGTCAGAGACAAAGATTTTCACTTGCAACTTGCTTTAACATGTTTAACAGTGCATGAAATGTTGTCTAAAACAAAAAGAAAATGCTTTTTAGTGGCTGGATCTGGTTTTATCACATTCTGAATTGAACGTTGAAAATGAGCTTTTCAGAGCCAGCAGAGGTCAAAATAAGCAGTAATGCAAACTCAGTCATAGACATAGATTTTCACTTGCAACTTGCTTTAACATGTTTAACAGTGCATGAAATGTTATCTAAAACAAAAAGAATAATGCATTTTAGTGGCTGGATCTGGTTTTATCACTTTCTGAATTCAACGTTGAAAATGAGCTGTTCTCAGCCAGCAGAGGTCAAAATAAGCAGTAATGCAAACTCAGTCAGAGACATAGATTTTCACTTGCAACTTGCTTTAACATGTTTAACAGTGCATGAATTATTGTCTAAAACAAAAAGAAAATGCTTTTTAGTGGCTGGAACTGGTTTTATCACATTCTGAATTGAACGTTGAAAATGAGCTTTTCAGAGCCAGCAGAGGTCAAAATAAGCAGTGATGCAAACTCAGTCATAGACATAGATTTTCACTTGCAACTTTCTTAAACATATTTAACAGTGCATGAAATGTTGTCTAAAACAAAAAGAAAATGCTTTTTAGTGGCTGGAACTGGTTTTATCACATTCTGAATTGAACGTTGAAAATGAGCTTTTCAGAGCCAGCAGAGGTCAAAATAAGCAGTAATGCAAACTCAGTCAGAGACAAAGATTTTCACTTGCAACTTGCTTTAACATGTTTAACAGTGCATGAAATGTTGTCTAAAACAAAAAGAAAATGCTTTTTAGTGGCTGGAACTGGTTTTATCACATTCTGAATTGAACGTTGAAAATGAGCTTTTCAGAGCCAGCAGAGGTCAAAATAAGCAGTAATGCAAACTCAGTCAGAGACATAGATTTTCACTTGCAACTTTCTTAAACATATTTAACAGTGCATGAAATGTTGTCTAAAACAAAAAGAAAATGCTTTTTAGTGGCTGGAACTGGTTTTATCACATTCTGAATTGAACGTTGAAAATGAGCTTTTCAGAGCCAGCAGAGGTCAAAATAAGCAGTAATGCAAACTCAGTCATAGACATAGATTTTCACTTGCAACTTGCTTCAACATGTTTAACAGTGCATGAAATGTTATCTAAAACAAAAAGAATAATGCATTTTAGTGGCTGGATCTGGTTTTATCACTTTCTGAATTCAACGTTGAAAATGAGCTTTTCAGAGCCAGCAGAGGTCAAAATAAGCAGTAATGCAAACTCAGTCAGAGACAAAGATTTTCACTTGCAACTTGCTTTAACATGTTTAACAGTGCATGAAATGTTGTCTAAAACAAAAAGAAAATGCTTTTTAGTGGCTGGATCTGGTTTTATCACATTCTGAATTGAACGTTGAAAATGAGCTTTTCAGAGCCAGCAGAGGTCAAAATAAGCAGTAATGCAAACTCAGTCATAGACATAGATTTTCACTTGCAACTTGCTTTAACATGTTTAACAGTGCATGAAATGTTATCTGAAACAAAAAGAATAATGCATTTTAGTGGCTGGATCTGGTTTTATCACTTTCTGAATTCAACGTTGAAAATGAGCTGTTCTCAGCCAGCAGAGGTCAAAATAAGCAGTAATGCAAACTCAGTCAGAGACATAGATTTTCACTTGCAACTTGCTTTAACATGTTTAACAGTGCATGAATTGTTGTCTAAAACAAAAAGAAAATGCTTTTTAGTGGCTGGAACTGGTTTTATCACATTCTGAATTAAACGTTGAAAATGAGCTTTTCAGAGCCAGCAGAGGTCAAAATAAGCAGTAATGCAAACTCAGTCAGAGACATAGATTTTCACTTGCAACTTGCTTTAACATGTTTAACAGTGCATGAATTGTTGTCTAAAACAAAAAGAAAATGCTTTTTAGTGGCTGGAACTGGTTTTATCACATTCTGAATTGAACGTTGAAAATGAGCTTTTCAGAGCCAGCAGAGGTCAAAATAAGCAGTGATGCAAACTCAGTCATAGACATAGATTTTCACTTGCAACTTTCTTAAACATATTTAACAGTGCATGAAATGTTGTCTAAAACAAAAAGAAAATGCTTTTTAGTGGCTAGAACTGGTTTTATCACATTCTGAATTGAACGTTGAAAATGAGCTTTTCAGAGCCAGCAGAGGTCAAAATAAGCAGTAATGCAAACTCAGTCAGAGACATAGATTTTCACTTGCAACTTGCTTTAACATGTTTAACAGTGCATGAAATGTTGTCTAAAACAAAAAGATAATGCTTTTTAGTGGCTGGAACTGGTTTTATCACATTCTGAATTGAACGTTGAAAATGAGCTTTTCAGAGCCAGCAGAGGTCAAAATAAGCAGTAATGCAAACTCAGTCAGAGACAAAGATTTTCACTTGCAACTTGCTTTAACATGTTTAACAGTGCATGAAATGTTGTCTAAAACAAAAAGAATGATGCATTTTAGTAGCTGGATCTGGTTTTATCACATTCTGTGATGGACGTTGAAAATGAGCTTTTCAGAGCCAGCAGAGATCAAAATAAGCAGTAATGCAAACTCAGTCATAGACATAGATTTTCACTTGCAACTTTCTTAAACATATTTAACAGTGCATGAAATGTTGTCTAAAACAAAAAGAAAATGCTTTTTAGTGGCTGGAACTGGTTTTATCACATTCTGAATTGAATGTTGAAAATGAGCTTTTCAGAGCCAGCAGAGGTCAAAATAAGCAGTAATGCAAACTCAGTCAGAGACATAGATTTTCACTTGCAACTTGCTTTAACATGTTTAACAGTGCATGAAATGTTGTCTAAAACAAAAAGATAATGCTTTTTAGTGGCTGGAACTGGTTTTATCACATTCTGAATTGAACGTTGAAAATGAGCTTTTCAGAGCCAGCAGAGGTCAAAATAAGCAGTAATGTAAACTCAGTCATAAACATAGATTTTCACTTGCAACTTGCTTTAACATGTTTAACAGTGCATGAAATGTTGTCTAAAACAAAAAGAAAATGCTTTTTAGTGGCTGGAACTGGTTTTATCACATTCTGAATTGAACGTTGAAAATGAGCTTTTCAGAGCCAGCAGAGGTCAAAATAAGCAGTAATGCAAACTCAGTCAGAGACAAAGATTTTCACTTGCAACTTGCTTTAACATGTTTAACAGTGCATGAAATGTTGTCTAAAACAAAAAGAAAATGCTTTTTAGTGGCTGGATCTGGTTTTATCACATTCTGAATTGAACGTTGAAAATGAGCTTTTCAGAGCCAGCAGAGGTCAAAATAAGCAGTAATGCAAACTCAGTCATAGACATAGATTTTCACTTGCAACTTGCTTTAACATGTTTAACAGTGCATGAAATGTTATCTAAAACAAAAAGAATAATGCATTTTAGTGGCTGGATCTGGTTTTATCACTTTCTGAATTCAACGTTGAAAATGAGCTGTTCTCAGCCAGCAGAGGTCAAAATAAGCAGTAATGCAAACTCAGTCAGAGACATAGATTTTCACTTGCAACTTGCTTTAACATGTTTAACAGTGCATGAATTATTGTCTAAAACAAAAAGAAAATGCTTTTTAGTGGCTGGAACTGGTTTTATCACATTCTGAATTGAACGTTGAAAATGAGCTTTTCAGAGCCAGCAGAGGTCAAAATAAGCAGTGATGCAAACTCAGTCATAGACATAGATTTTCACATGCAACTTTCTTAAACATATTTAACAGTGCATGAAATGTTGTCTAAAACAAAAAGAAAATGCTTTTTAGTGGCTGGAACTGGTTTTATCACATTCTGAATTGAACGTTGAAAATGAGCTTTTCAGAGCCAGCAGAGGTCAAAATAAGCAGTAATGCAAACTCAGTCAGAGACAAAGATTTTCACTTGCAACTTGCTTTAACATGTTTAACAGTGCATGAAATGTTGTCTAAAACAAAAAGAAAATGCTTTTTAGTGGCTGGATCTGGTTTTATCACATTCTGAATTGAACGTTGAAAATGAGCTTTTCAGAGCCAGCAGAGGTCAAAATAAGCAGTAATGCAAACTCAGTCATAGACATAGATTTTCACTTGCAACTTGCTTTAACATGTTTAACAGTGCATGAAATGTTATCTAAAACAAAAAGAATAATGCATTTTAGTGGCTGGATCTGGTTTTATCACTTTCTGAATTCAACGTTGAAAATGAGCTGTTCTCAGCCAGCAGAGGTCAAAATAAGCAGTAATGCAAACTCAGTCATAGACATAGATTTTCACTTGCAACTTGCTTTAACATATTTAACAGTGCATGAAATGTTGTCTAAAACAAAAAGAAAATGCTTTTTAGTGGCTGGATCTGGTTTTATCACATTCTGAATTGAACGTTGAAAATGAGCTTTTCAGAGCCAGCAGAGGTCAAAATAAGCAGTAATGCAAACTCAGTCATAGACATAGATTTTCACTTGCAACTTGCTTTAACATGTTTAACAGTGCATGAAATGTTATCTAAAACAAAAAGAATAATGCATTTTAGTGGCTGGATCTGGTTTTTTCACTTTCTGAATTGAACGTTGAAAATGAGCTGTTCTCAGCCAGCAGAGGTCAAAATAAGCAGTAATGCAAACTCAGTCAGAGACATAGATTTTCACTTGCAACTTGCTTTAACATGTTTAACAGTGCATGAATTGTTGTCTAAAACAAAAAGAAAATGCTTTTTAGTGGCTGGAACTGGTTTTATCACATTCTGAATTGAACGTTGAAAATGAGCTTTTCAGAGCCAGCAGAGGTCAAAATAAGCAGTGATGCAAACTCAGTCATAGACATAGATTTTCACTTGCAACTTTCTTAAACATATTTAACAGTGCATGAAATGTTGTCTAAAACAAAAAGAAAATGCTTTTTAGTGGCTGGAACTGGTTTTATCACATTCTGAATTGAACGTTGAAAATGAGCTTTTCAGAGCCAGCAGAGGTCAAAATAAGCAGTAATGCAAACTCAGTCATAGACATAGATTTTCACTTGCAACTTGCTTTAACATGTTTAACAGTGCATGAAATGTTATCTAAAACAAAAAGAATAATGCATTTTAGTGGCTGGATCTGGTTTTATCACTTTCTGAATTCAACGTTGAAAATGAGCTGTTCTCAGCCAGCAGAGGTCAAAATAAGCAGTAATGCAAACTCAGTCAGAGACATAGATTTTCACTTGCAACTTGCTTTAACATATTTAACAGTGCATGAAATGTTGTCTAAAACAAAAAGAATAATGCATTTTAGTGGCTGGATCTGGTTTTATCACTTTCTGAATTCAACGTTGAAAATGAGCTGTTCTCAGCCAGCAGAGGTCAAAATAAGCAGTAATGCAAACTCAGTCATAGACATAGATTTTCACTTGCAACTTGCTTTAACATATTTAACAGTGCATGAAATGTTGTCTAAAACAAAAAGAAAATGCTTTTTAGTGGCTGGAACTGGTTTTATCACATTCTGAATTGAACGTTGAAAATGAGCTTTTCAGAGCCAGCAGAGGTCAAAATAAGCAGTAATGCAAACTCAGTCAGAGACAAAGATTTTCACTTGCAACTTGCTTTAACATGTTTAACAGTGCATGAAATGTTGTCTAAAACAAAAAGAAAATGCTTTTTAGTGGCTGGATCTGGTTTTATCACATTCTGAATTGAACGTTGAAAATGAGCTTTTCAGAGCCAGCAGAGGTCAAAATAAGCAGTAATGCAAACTCAGTCATAGACATAGATTTTCACTTGCAACTTGCTTTAACATGTTTAACAGTGCATGAAATGTTATCTAAAACAAAAAGAATAATGCATTTTAGTGGCTGGATCTGGTTTTTTCACTTTCTGAATTGAACGTTGAAAATGAGCTGTTCTCAGCCAGCAGAGGTCAAAATAAGCAGTAATGCAAACTCAGTCAGAGACATAGATTTTCACTTGCAACTTGCTTTAACATGTTTAACAGTGCATGAATTGTTGTCTAAAACAAAAAGAAAATGCTTTTTAGTGGCTGGAACTGGTTTTATCACATTCTGAATTGAACGTTGAAAATGAGCTTTTCAGAGCCAGCAGAGGTCAAAATAAGCAGTGATGCAAACTCAGTCATAGACATAGATTTTCACTTGCAACTTTCTTAAACATATTTAACAGTGCATGAAATGTTGTCTAAAACAAAAAGAAAATGCTTTTTAGTGGCTGGAACTGGTTTTATCACATTCTGAATTGAACGTTGAAAATGAGCTTTTCAGAGCCAGCAGAGGTCAAAATAAGCAGTAATGCAAACTCAGTCATAGACATAGATTTTCACTTGCAACTTGCTTTAACATGTTTAACAGTGCATGAAATGTTATCTAAAACAAAAAGAATAATGCATTTTAGTGGCTGGATCTGGTTTTATCACTTTCTGAATTCAACGTTGAAAATGAGCTGTTCTCAGCCAGCAGAGGTCAAAATAAGCAGTAATGCAAACTCAGTCAGAGACATAGATTTTCACTTGCAACTTGCTTTAACATATTTAACAGTGCATGAAATGTTGTCTAAAACAAAAAGAATAATGCATTTTAGTGGCTGGATCTGGTTTTATCACTTTCTGAATTCAACGTTGAAAATGAGCTGTTCTCAGCCAGCAGAGGTCAAAATAAGCAGTAATGCAAACTCAGTCATAGACATAGATTTTCACTTGCAACTTGCTTTAACATATTTAACAGTGCATGAAATGTTGTCTAAAACAAAAAGAAAATGCTTTTTAGTGGCTGGAACTGGTTTTATCACATTCTGAATTGAACGTTGAAAATGAGCTTTTCAGAGCCAGCAGAGGTCAAAATAAGCAGTAATGCAAACTCAGTCAGAGACAAAGATTTTCACTTGCAACTTGCTTTAACATGTTTAACAGTGCATGAAATGTTGTCTAAAACAAAAAGAAAATGCTTTTTAGTGGCTGGATCTGGTTTTATCACATTCTGAATTGAACGTTGAAAATGAGCTTTTCAGAGCCAGCAGAGGTCAAAATAAGCAGTAATGCAAACTCAGTCATAGACATAGATTTTCACTTGCAACTTGCTTTAACATGTTTAACAGTGCATGAAATGTTGTCTAAAACAAAAAGAAAATGCTTTTTAGTGGCTGGAACTGGTTTTATCACATTCTGAATTGAACGTTGAAAATGAGCTTTTCAGAGCCAGCAGAGGTCAAAATAAGCAGTAATGCAAACTCAGTCAGAGACAAAGATTTTCACTTGCAACTTGCTTTAACATGTTTAACAGTGCATGAAATGTTGTCTAAAACAAAAAGAAAATGCTTTTTAGTGGCTGGATCTGGTTTTATCACATTCTGAATTGAACGTTGAAAATGAGCTTTTCAGAGCCAGCAGAGGTCAAAATAAGCAGTAATGCAAACTCAGTCAGAGACAAAGATTTTCACTTGCAACTTGCTTTAACATGTTTAACAGTGCATGAAATGTTGTCTAAAACAAAAAGATAATGCTTTTTAGTGGCTTGATCTGGTTTTATCACTTTCTGAATTCAACGTTGAAAATGAGCTGTTCTCAGCCAGCAGAGGTCAAAATAAGCAGTAATGCAAACTCAGTCAGAGACATAGATTTTCACTTGCAACTTGCTTTAACATGTTTAACAGTGCATGAATTGTTGTCTAAAACAAAAAGAAAATGCTTTTTAGTGGCTGGAACTGGTTTTATCACATTCTGAATTGAACGTTGAAAATGAGCTTTTCAGAGCCAGCAGAGGTCAAAATAAGCAGTGATGCAAACTCAGTCATAGACATAGATTTTCACTTGCAACTTTCTTAAACATATTTAACAGTGCATGAAATGTTGTCTAAAACAAAAAGAAAATGCTTTTTAGTGGCTGGAACTGGTTTTATCACATTCTGAATTGAACGTTGAAAATGAGCTTTTCAGAGCCAGCAGAGGTCAAAATAAGCAGTAATGCAAACTCAGTCAGAGACATAGACTTTCACTTGCAACTTGCTTTAACATGTTTAACAGTGCATGAAATGTTGTCTAAAACAAAAAGATAATGCTTTTTAGTGGCTGGAACTGGTTTTATCACATTCTAAATTGAACGTTGAAAATGAGCTTATCTCAGCCAGCAGAAGGGTCAAATCACAGTAATGCAAACTCAGTCAGAGACATAGATTTTCACTTGCAACTTGCTTTAACATGTTTAACAGTGCATGAAATGTTGTCAAAAACAAAAAGAATGATGCATTTTAGTAGCTGGATCTGGTTTTATCACATTCTGTGATGGACGTTGAAAATGAGCTTTTCAGAGCCAGCAGAGATCAAAATAAGCAGTAATGCAAACTCAGTCATAGACATAGATTTTCACTTGCAACTTTCTTAAACATATTTAACAGTGCTTGAAATGTTGTCTAAAAAAAAAAGAAAATGCTTTTTAGTGGCTGGAACTGGTTTTATCACATTCTGAATTGAACGTTGAAAATGAGCTTTTCAGAGCCAGCAGAGGTCAAAATAAGCAGTAATGCAAACTCAGTCAGAGACATAGATTTTCACTTGCAACTTGCTTTAACATGTTTAACAGTGCATGAAATGCTGTCTAAAACAAAAAGATAATGCTTTTTAGTGGCTGGAACTGGTTTTATCACATTCTGAATTGAACGTTGAAAATGAGCTTTTCAGAGCCAGCAGAGGTCAAAATAAGCAGTAATGTAAACTCAGTCATAGACATAGATTTTCACTTGCAACTTGCTTTAACATGTTTAACAGTGCATGAAATGTTATCTAAAACAAAAAGAATTATGCATTTTAGTGGCTGGATCTGGTTTTATCACTTTCTGAATTCAACGTTGAAAATGAGCTGTTCTCAGCCAGCAGAGGTCAAAATAAGCAGTAATGCAAACTCAGTCAGAGACATAGATTTTCACTTGCAACTTGCTTTAACATGTTTAACAGTGCATGAAATGTTGTCTAAAACAAAAAGATAATGCTTTTTAGTGGCTGGATCTGGTTTTATCACATTCTGAATTGAACGTTGAAAATGAGCTTTTCAGAGCCAGCAGAGGTCAAAATAAGCAGTGATGCAAACTCAGTCATAGACATAGATTTTCACTTGCAACTTTCTTAAACATATTTAACAGTGCATGAAATGTTGTCTAAAACAAAAAGAAAATGCTTTTTAGTGGCTGGAACTGGTTTTATCACATTCTAAATTGAACGTTGAAAATGAGCTTATCTCAGCCAGCAGAAGGGTCAAATCACAGTAATGCAAACTCAGTCAGAGACATAGATTTTCACTTGCAACTTGCTTTAACATGTTTAACAGTGCATGAAATGTTGTCTAAAACAAAAAGAATGATGCATTTTAGTAGCTGGATCTGGTTTTATCACATTCTGTGATGGACGTTGAAAATGAGCTTTTCAGAGCCAGCAGAGATCAAAATAAGCAGTAATGCAAACTCAGTCATAGACATAGATTTTCACTTGCAACTTTCTCAAACATATTTAACAGTGCATGAAATGTTGTCTAAAACAAAAAGAAAATGCTTTTTAGTGGCTGGAACTGGTTTTATCACATTCTGAATTGAACGTTGAAAATGAGCTTTTCAGAGCCAGCAGAGGTCAAAATAAGCAGTAATGCAAACTCAGTCAGAGACATAGATTTTCACTTGCAACTTGCTTTAACATGTTTAACAGTGCATGAAATGTTGTCTTAAACAAAAAGATAATGCTTTTTAGTGGCTGGAACTGGTTTTATTACATTCTGAATTGAACGTTGAAAATGAGCTTTTCAGAGCCAGCAGAGGTCAAAATAAGCAGTAATGCAAACTCAGTCATAGACATAGATTTTCACTTGCAACTTTCTTAAACATATTTAACAGTGCATGAAATGTTGTCTAAAACAAAAAGAAAATGCTTTTTAGTGGCTGGAACTGGTTTTATCACATTCTGAATTGAACGTTGAAAATGAGCTTTTCAGAGCCAGCAGAGGTCAAAATAAGCAGTAATGCAAACTCAGTCAGAGACATAGATTTTCACTTGCAACTTGCTTTAACATGTTTAACAGTGCATGAAATGTTGTCTAAAACAAAAAGATAATGCTTTTTAGTGGCTGGAACTGGTTTTATCACATTCTAAATTGAACGTTGAAAATGAGCTTATCTCAGCCAGCAGAAGGGTCAAATCACAGTAATGCAAACTCAGTCAGTGACATAGATTTTCACTTGCAACTTACTTAAACATATTTAACAGTGCATGAAATGTTGTCTAAAACAAAAAGATAATGCTTTTTAGTAGCTGGATCTGGTTTTATCACATTCTGAATTGAACGTTGAAAATGAGCTTTTCAGAGCCAGCAGAGGTCAAAATAAGCAGTAATGCAAACTCAGTCATAGACATAGATTTTCACTTGCAACTTTCTTAAACATATTTAACAGTGCATGAAATGTTGTCTAAAACAAAAAGAAAATGCTTTTTAGTGGCTGGAACTGGTTTTATCACATTCTGAATTGAACGTTGAAAATGAGCTTTTCAGAGCCAGCAGAGGTCAAAATAAGCAGTAATGCAAACTCAGTCATAGACATAGATTTTCACTTGCAACTTGCTTTAACATGTTTAACAGTGCATGAAATGTTATCTAAAACAAAAAGAATAATGCATTTTATTGGCTGGAACTGGTTTTATCACATTCTGAATTGAACGTTGAAAATGAGCTTTTCAGAGCCAGCAGAGGTCAAAATAAGCAGTAATGCAAACTCAGTCAGAGACAAAGATTTTCACTTGCAACTTGCTTTAACATGTTTAACAGTGCATGAAATGTTGTCTAAAACAAAAAGAAAATGCTTTTTAGTGGCTGGATCTGGTTTTATCACATTCTGAATTGAACGTTGAAAATGAGCTTTTCAGAGCCAGCAGAGGTCAAAATAAGCAGTAATGCAAACTCAGTCATAGACATAGATTTTCACTTGCAACTTGCTTTAACATGTTTAACAGTGCATGAAATGTTATCTAAAACAAAAAGAATAATGCATTTTAGTGGCTGGATCTGGTTTTATCACTTTCTGAATTCAACGTTGAAAATGAGCTGTTCTCAGCCAGCAGAGGTCAAAATAAGCAGTAATGCAAACTCAGTCATAGACATAGATTTTCACTTGCAACTTGCTTTAACATATTTAACAGTGCATGAAATGTTGTCTAAAACAAAAAGATAATGCTTTTTAGTGGCTGGAACTGGTTTTATCACATTCTGAATTGAACGTTGAAAATGAGCTTTTAGGAGCCAGCAGAGGTCAAAATAAGCAGTAATGCAAACTCAGTCATAGACATAGATTTTCACTTGCATCTTGCTTTAACATGTTTAACAGTGCATGAAATGTTATCTAAAACAAAAAGAATAATGCATTTTAGTGGCTGGATCTGGTTTTATCACTTTCTGAATTCAACGTTGAAAATGAGCTGTTCTCAGCCAGCAGAGGTCAAAATAAGCAGTAATGCAAACTCAGTCAGAGACATAGATTTTCACTTGCAACTTGCTTTAACATGTTTAACAGTGCATGAAATGTTGTCTAAAACAAAAAGATAATGCTTTTTAGTGGCTGGAACTGGTTTTATCACATTCTAAATTGAACGTTGAAAATGAGCTTATCTCAGCCAGCAGAAGGGTCAAATCACAGTAATGCAAACTCAGTCATAGACATAGATTTTCACTTGCAACTTGCTTTAACATGTTTAACAGTGCATGAAATGTTGTCTAAAACAAAAAGAAAATGCTTTTTAGTGGCTGGAACTGGTTTTATCACATTCTGAATTGAACGTTGAAAATGAGCTTTTCAGAGCCAGCAGAGGTCAAAATAAGCAGTAATGCAAACTCAGTCAGAGACAAAGATTTTCACTTGCAACTTGCTTTAACATGTTTAACAGTGCATGAAATGTTGTCTAAAACAAAAAGAAAATGCTTTTTAGTGGCTGGATCTGGTTTTATCACATTCTGAATTGAACGTTGAAAATGAGCTTTTCAGAGCCAGCAGAGGTCAAAATAAGCAGTAATGCAAACTCAGTCATAGACATAGATTTTCACTTGCAACTTGCTTTAACATGTTTAACAGTGCATGAAATGTTATCTAAAACAAAAAGAATAATGCATTTTAGTGGCTGGATCTGGTTTTATCACTTTCTGAATTCAACGTTGAAAATGAGCTGTTCTCAGCCAGCAGAGGTCAAAATAAGCAGTAATGCAAACTCAGTCATAGACATAGATTTTCACTTGCAACTTGCTTTAACATATTTAACAGTGCATGAAATGTTGTCTAAAACAAAAAGAAAATGCTTTTTAGTGGCTGGATCTGGTTTTATCACATTCTGAATTGAACGTTGAAAATGAGCTTTTCAGAGCCAGCAGAGGTCAAAATAAGCAGTAATGCAAACTCAGTCAGAGACATAGATTTTCACTTGCAACTTGCTTTAACATGTTTAACAGTGCATGAAATGTTGTCTAAAACAAAAAGATAATGCTTTTTAGTGGCTGGATCTGGTTTTATCACATTCTGAATTGAACGTTGAAAATGAGCTTTTCAGAGCCAGCAGAGGTCAAAATAAGCAGTAATGCAAACTCAGTCAGAGACATAGATTTTCACTTGCAACTTGCTTTAACATGTTTAACAGTGCATGAAATGTTGTCTAAAACAAAAAGAATGATGCATTTTAGTAGCTGGATCTGGTTTTATCACATTCTGTGATGGACGTTGAAAATGAGCTTTTCAGAGCCAGCAGAGATCAAAATAAGCAGTAATGCAAACTCAGTCATAGACATAGATTTTCACTTGCAACTTTCTCAAACATATTTAACAGTGCATGAAATGTTGTCTAAAACAAAAAGAAAATGCTTTTTAGTGGCTGGAACTGGTTTTATCACATTCTGAATTGAACGTTGAAAATGAGCTTTTCAGAGCCAGCAGCGGTCAAAATAAGCAGTAATGCAAACTCAGTCAGAGACATAGATTTTCACTTGCAACTTGCTTTAACATGTTTAACAGTGCATGAAATGTTGTCTTAAACAAAAAGATAATGCTTTTTAGTGGCTGGAACTGGTTTTATCACATTCTGAATTGAACGTTGAAAATGAGCTTTTCAGAGCCAGCAGAGGTCAAAATAAGCAGTAATGCAAACTCAGTCATAGACATAGATTTTCACTTGCAACTTTCTTAAACATTTTTAACAGTGCATGAAATGTTGTCTAAAACAAAAAGAAAATGCTTTTTAGTGGCTGGAACTGGTTTTATCACATTCTGAATTGAACGTTGAAAATGAGCTTTTCAGAGCCAGCAGAGGTCAAAATAAGCAGTAATGCAAACTCAGTCAGAGACATAGATTTTCACTTGCAACTTGCTTTAACATGTTTAACAGTGCATGAAATGTTGTCTAAAACAAAAAGATAATGCTTTTTAGTGGCTGGAACTGGTTTTATCACATTCTAAATTGAACGTTGAAAATGAGCTTATCTCAGCCAGCAGAAGGGTCAAATCACAGTAATGCAAACTCAGTCAGTGACATAGATTTTCACTTGCAACTTGCTTAAACATATTTAACAGTGCATGAAATGTTGTCTAAAACAAAAAGATAATGCTTTTTAGTAGCTGGATCTGGTTTTATCACATTCTGAATTGAACGTTGAAAATGAGCTTATCTCAGCCAGCAGAAGGGTCAAATCACAGTAATGCAAACTCAGTCAGTGACATAGATTTTCACTTGCAACTTGCTTTAACATGTTTAACAGTGCATGAAATGTTATCTAAAACAAAAAGAATAATGCATTTTAGTGGCTGGATCTGGTTTTATCACTTTCTGAATTCAACGTTGAAAATGAGCTGTTCTCAGCCAGCAGAGGTCAAAATAAGCAGTAATGCAAACTCAGTCATAGACATAGATTTTCACTTGCAACTTGCTTTAACATATTTAACAGTGCATGAAATGTTGTCTAAAACAAAAAGAAAATGCTTTTTAGTGGCTGGATCTGGTTTTATCACATTCTGAATTGAACGTTGAAAATGAGCTTTTCAGAGCCAGCAGAGGTCAAAATAAGCAGTAATGCAAACTCAGTCAGAGACATAGATTTTCACTTGCAACTTGCTTTAACATGTTTAACAGTGCATGAAATGTTGTCTAAAACAAAAAGATAATGCTTTTTAGTGGCTGGAACTGGTTTTATCACATTCTGAATTGAACGTTGAAAATGAGCTTTTCAGAGCCAGCAGAGGTCAAAATAAGCAGTAATGCAAACTCAGTCAGAGACATAGATTTTCACTTGCAACTTGCTTTAACATGTTTAACAGTGCATGAAATGTTGTCTAAAACAAAAAGAATGATGCATTTTAGTAGCTGGATCTGGTTTTATCACATTCTGTGATGGACGTTGAAAATGAGCTTTTCAGAGCCAGCAGAGATCAAAATAAGCAGTAATGCAAACTCAGTCATAGACATAGATTTTCACTTGCAACTTTCTCAAACATATTTAACAGTGCATGAAATGTTGTCTAAAACAAAAAGAAAATGCTTTTTAGTGGCTGGAACTGGTTTTATCACATTCTGAATTGAACGTTGAAAATGAGCTTTTCAGAGCCAGCAGAGGTCAAAATAAGCAGTAATGCAAACTCAGTCAGAGACATAGATTTTCACTTGCAACTTGCTTTAACATGTTTAACAGTGCATGAAATGTTGTCTTAAACAAAAAGATAATGCTTTTTAGTGGCTGGAACTGGTTTTATCACATTCTGAATTGAACGTTGAAAATGAGCTTTTAGGAGCCAGCAGAGGTCAAAATAAGCAGTAATGCAAACTCAGTCATAGACATAGATTTTCACTTGCAACTTTCTTAAACATATTTAACAGTGCATGAAATGTTGTCTAAAACAAAAAGAAAATGCTTTTTAGTAGCTGGATCTGGTTTTATCACATTCTGAATTGAACGTTGAAAATGAGCTTTTCAGAGCCAGCAGAGGTCAAAATAAGCAGTAATGCAAACTCAGTCATAGACATAGATTTTCACTTGCAACTTTCTTAAACATATTTAACAGTGCATGAAATGTTGTCTAAAACAAAAAGAAAATGCTTTTTAGTGGCTGGAACTGGTTTTATCACATTCTGAATTGAACGTTGAAAATGAGCTTTTCAGAGCCAGCAGAGGTCAAAATAAGCAGTAATGCAAACTCAGTCATAGACATAGATTTTCACTTGCAACTTGCTTTAACATGTTTAACAGTGCATGAAATGTTATCTAAAACAAAAAGAATAATGCATTTTATTGGCTGGAACTGGTTTTATCACATTCTGAATTGAACGTTGAAAATGAGCTTTTCAGAGCCAGCAGAGGTCAAAATAAGCAGTAATGCAAACTCAGTCATAGACATAGATTTTCACTTGCAACTTTTTTAAACATATTTAACAGTGCATGAAATGTTGTCTAAAACAAAAAGAAAATGCTTTTTAGTGGCTGGAACTGGTTTTATCACATTCTGAATTGAACGTTGAAAATGAGCTTTTCAGAGCCAGCAGAGGTCAAAATAAGCAGTAATGCAAACTCAGTCAGAGACATAGATTTTCACTTGCAACTTGCTTTAACATGTTTAACAGTGCATGAAATGTTGTCTAAAACAAAAAGATAATGCTTTTTAGTGGCTGGAACTGGTTTTATCACATTCTAAATTGAACGTTGAAAATGAGCTTTTCAGAGCCAGCAGAGGTCAAAATAAGCAGTAATGCAAACTCAGTCATAGACATAGATTTTCACTTGCAACTTGCTTTAACATGTTTAACAGTGCATGAAATGTTGTCTAAAACAAAAAGAAAATGCTTTTTAGTGGCTGGAACTGGTTTTATCACATTCTGAATTCAACGTTGAAAATGAGCTTTTCAGAGCCAGCAGAGGTCAAAATAAGCAGTAATGCAAACTCAGTCATAGACATAGATTTTCACTTGCAACTTGCTTTAACATGTTTACAGTGCATAAAATGTTATCTAAAACAAAAAGAATAATGCATTTTAGTGGCTGGATCTGGTTTTATCACTTTCTGAATTCAACGTTGAAAATGAGCTGTTCTCAGCCAGCAGAGGTCAAAATAAGCAGTAATGCAAACTCAGTCATAGACATAGATTTTCACTTGCAACTTGCTTTAACATATTTAACAGTGCATGAAATGTTGTCTAAAACAAAAAGAAAATGCTTTTTAGTGGCTGGAACTGGTTTTATCACATTCTGAATTGAACGTTGAAAATGAGCTTTTCAGAGCCAGCAGAGGTCAAAATAAGCAGTAATGCAAACTCAGTCAGAGACATAGATTTTCACTTGCAACTTGCTTTAACATGTTTAACAGTGCATGAAATGTTGTCTAAAACAAAAAGATAATGCTTTTTAGTGGCTGGAACTGGTTTTATCACATTCTTAATTGAACGTTGAAAATGAGCTTTTCAGAGCCAGCAGAGGTCAAAATAAGCAGTAATGCAAACTCAGTCATAGACATAGATTTTCACTTGCAACTTGCTTTAACATGTTTAACAGTGCATGAAATGTTGTCTAAAACAAAAAGAAAATGCTTTTTAGTGGCTGGAACTGGTTTTATCACATTCTGAATTGAACGTTGAAAATTAGCTTTTCAGAGCCAGCAGAGGTCAAAATAAGCAGTAATGCAAACTCAGTCAGAGACAAAGATTTTCACTTGCAACTTGCTTTAACATGTTTAACAGTGCATGAAATGTTGTCTAAAACAAAAAGAAAATGCTTTTTAGTGGCTGGATCTGGTTTTATCACATTCTGAATTGAACGTTGAAAATGAGCTTTTCAGAGCCAGCAGAGGTCAAAATAAGCAGTAATGCAAACTCAGTCATAGACATAGATTTACACTTGCAACTTGCTTTAACATGTTTAACAGTGCATGAAATGTTATCTAAAACAAAAAGAATAATGCATTTTAGTGGCTGGATCTGGTTTTATCACTTTCTGAATTCAACGTTGAAAATGAGCTGTTCTCAGCCAGCAGAGGTCAAAATAAGCAGTAATGCAAACTCAGTCAGAGACATAGATTTTCACTTGCAACTTGCTTTAACATGTTTAACAGTGCATGAATTGTTGTCTAAAACAAAAAGAAAATGCTTTTTAGTGGCTGGAACTGGTTTTATCACATTCTGAATTGAACGTTGAAAATGAGCTTTTCAGAGCCAGCAGAGGTCAAAATAAGCAGTGATGCAAACTCAGTCATAGACATAGATTTTCACTTGCAACTTTCTTAAACATATTTAACAGTGCATGAAATGTTGTCTAAAACAAAAAGAAAATGCTTTTTAGTGGCTGGAACTGGTTTTATCACATTCTGAATTGAACGTTGAAAATGAGCTTTTCAGAGCCAGCAGAGGTCAAAATAAGCAGTAATGCAAACTCAGTCAGAGACATAGACTTTCACTTGCAACTTGCTTTAACATGTTTAACAGTGCATGAAATGTTGTCTAAAACAAAAAGATAATGCTTTTTAGTGGCTGGAACTGGTTTTATCACATTCTAAATTGAACGTTGAAAATGAGCTTATCTCAGCCAGCAGAAGGGTCAAATCACAGTAATGCAAACTCAGTCAGAGACATAGATTTTCACTTGCAACTTGCTTTAACATGTTTAACAGTGCATGAAATGTTGTCAAAAACAAAAAGAATGATGCATTTTAGTAGCTGGATCTGGTTTTATCACATTCTGTGATGGACGTTGAAAATGAGCTTTTCAGAGCCAGCAGAGATCAAAATAAGCAGTAATGCAAACTCAGTCATAGACATAGATTTTCACTTGCAACTTTCTTAAACATATTTAACAGTGCTTGAAATGTTGTCTAAAACAAAAAGAAAATGCTTTTTAGTGGCTGGAACTGGTTTTATCACATTCTGAATTGAACGTTGAAAATGAGCTTTTCAGAGCCAGCAGAGGTCAAAATAAGCAGTAATGCAAACTCAGTCAGAGACATAGATTTTCACTTGCAACTTGCTTTAACATGTTTAACAGTGCATGAAATGCTGTCTAAAACAAAAAGATAATGCTTTTTAGTGGCTGGAACTGGTTTTATCACATTCTGAATTGAACGTTGAAAATGAGCTTTTCAGAGCCAGCAGAGGTCAAAATAAGCAGTAATGCAAACTCAGTCATAGACATAGATTTACACTTGAAACTTGCTTTAACATGTTTAACAGTGCATGAAATGTTATCTAAAACAAAAAGAATAATGCATTTTAGTGGCTGGATCTGGTTTTATCACTTTCTGAATTCAACGTTGAAAATGAGCTGTTCTCAGCCAGCAGAGGTCAAAATAAGCAGTAATGCAAACTCAGTCAGAGACATAGATTTTCACTTGCAACTTGCTTTAACATGTTTAACAGTGCATGAATTGTTGTCTAAAACAAAAAGAAAATGCTTTTTAGTGGCTGGAACTGGTTTTATCACATTCTGAATTGAACGTTGAAAATGAGCTTTTCAGAGCCAGCAGAGGTCAAAATAAGCAGTGATGCAAACTCAGTCATAGACATAGATTTTCACTTGCAACTTTCTTAAACATATTTAACAGTGCATGAAATGTTGTCTAAAACAAAAAGAAAATGCTTTTTAGTGGCTGGAACTGGTTTTATCACATTCTGAATTGAACGTTGAAAATGAGCTTTTCAGAGCCAGCAGAGGTCAAAATAAGCAGTAATGCAAACTCAGTCAGAGACATAGACTTTCACTTGCAACTTGCTTTAACATGTTTAACAGTGCATGAAATGTTGTCTAAAACAAAAAGATAATGCTTTTTAGTGGCTGGAACTGGTTTTATCACATTCTAAATTGAACGTTGAAAATGAGCTTATCTCAGCCAGCAGAAGGGTAAATCACAGTAATGCAAACTCAGTCAGAGACATAGATTTTCACTTGCAACTTGCTTTAACATGTTTAACAGTGCATGAAATGTTGTCAAAAACAAAAAGAATGATGCATTTTAGTAGCTGGATCTGGTTTTATCACATTCTGTGATGGACGTTGAAAATGAGCTTTTCAGAGCCAGCAGAGATCAAAATAAGCAGTAATGCAAACTCAGTCATAGACATAGATTTTCACTTGCAACTTTCTTAAACATATTTAACAGTGCTTGAAATGTTGTCTAAAACAAAAAGAAAATGCTTTTTAGTGGCTGGAACTGGTTTTATCACATTCTGAATTGAACGTTGAAAATGAGCTTTTCAGAGCCAGCAGAGGTCAAAATAAGCAGTAATGCAAACTCAGTCAGAGACATAGATTTTCACTTGCAACTTGCTTTAACATGTTTAACAGTGCATGAAATGCTGTCTAAAACAAAAAGATAATGCTTTTTAGTGGCTGGAACTGGTTTTATCACATTCTGAATTGAACGTTGAAAATGAGCTTTTCAGAGCCAGCAGAGGTCAAAATAAGCAGTAATGTAAACTCAGTCATAGACATAGATTTTCACTTGCAACTTGCTTTAACATGTTTAACAGTGCATGAAATGTTATCTAAAACAAAAAGAATTATGCATTTTAGTGGCTGGATCTGGTTTTATCACTTTCTGAATTCAACGTTGAAAATGAGCTGTTCTCAGCCAGCAGAGGTCAAAATAAGCAGTAATGCAAACTCAGTCAGAGACATAGATTTTCACTTGCAACTTGCTTTAACATGTTTAACAGTGCATGAAATGTTGTCTAAAACAAAAAGATAATGCTTTTTAGTGGCTGGAACTGGTTTTATCACATTCTGAATTGAACGTTGAAAATGAGCTTTTAGGAGCCAGCAGAGGTCAAAATAAGCAGTAATGCAAACTCAGTCAGAGACAAAGATTTTCACTTGCAACTTGCTTTAACATGTTTAACAGTGCATGAAATGTTGTCTAAAACAAAAAGAAAATGCTTTTTAGTGGCTGGATCTGGTTTTATCACATTCTGAATTGAACGTTGAAAATGAGCTTTTCAGAGCCAGCAGAGGTCAAAATAAGCAGTGATGCAAACTCAGTCATAGACATAGATTTTCACTTGCAACTTTCTTAAACATATTTAACAGTGCATGAAATGTTGTCTAAAACAAAAAGAAAATGCTTTTTAGTGGCTGGAACTGGTTTTATCACATTCTGAATTGAACGTTGAAAATGAGCTTTTCAGAGCCAGCAGAGGTCAAAATAAGCAGTAATGCAAACTCAGTCATAGACATAGATTTTCACTTGCAACTTGCTTTAACATGTTTAACAGTGCATGAAATGTTGTCTAAAACAAAAAGATAATGCTTTTTAGTGGCTGGAACTGGTTTTATCACATTCTAAATTGAACGTTGAAAATGAGCTTATCTCAGCCAGCAGAAGGGTCAAATCACAGTAATGCAAACTCAGTCAGAGACATAGATTTTCACTTGCAACTTGCTTTAACATGTTTAACAGTGCATGAAATGTTGTCTAAAACAAAAAGAATGATGCATTTTAGTAGCTGGATCTGGTTTTATCACATTCTGTGATGGACGTTGAAAATGAGCTTTTCAGAGCCAGCAGAGATCAAAATAAGCAGTAATGCAAACTCAGTCATAGACATAGATTTTCACTTGCAACTTTCTCAAACATATTTAACAGTGCATGAAATGTTGTCTAAAACAAAAAGAAAATGCTTTTTAGTGGCTGGAACTGGTTTTATCACATTCTGAATTGAACGTTGAAAATGAGCTTTTCAGAGCCAGCAGAGGTCAAAATAAGCAGTAATGCAAACTCAGTCAGAGACATAGATTTTCACTTGCAACTTGCTTTAACATGTTTAACAGTGCATGAAATGCTGTCTAAAACAAAAAGATAATGCTTTTTAGTGGCTGGAACTGGTTTTATCACATTCTGAATTGAACGTTGAAAATGAGCTTTTCAGAGCCAGCAGAGGTCAAAATAAGCAGTAATGTAAACTCAGTCATAGACATAGATTTTCACTTGCAACTTGCTTTAACATGTTTAACAGTGCATGAAATGTTATCTAAAACAAAAAGAATTATGCATTTTAGTGGCTGGATCTGGTTTTATCACTTTCTGAATTCAACGTTGAAAATGAGCTGTTCTCAGCCAGCAGAGGTCAAAATAAGCAGTAATGCAAACTCAGTCAGAGACATAGATTTTCACTTGCAACTTGCTTTAACATGTTTAACAGTGCATGAAATGTTGTCTAAAACAAAAAGATAATGCTTTTTAGTGGCTGGAACTGGTTTTATCACATTCTGAATTGAACGTTGAAAATGAGCTTTTAGGAGCCAGCAGAGGTCAAAATAAGCAGTAATGCAAACTCAGTCAGAGACAAAGATTTTCACTTGCAACTTGCTTTAACATGTTTAACAGTGCATGAAATGTTGTCTAAAACAAAAAGAAAATGCTTTTTAGTGGCTGGATCTGGTTTTATCACATTCTGAATTGAACGTTGAAAATGAGCTTTTCAGAGCCAGCAGAGGTCAAAATAAGCAGTGATGCAAACTCAGTCATAGACATAGATTTTCACTTGCAACTTTCTTAAACATATTTAACAGTGCATGAAATGTTGTCTAAAACAAAAAGAAAATGCTTTTTAGTGGCTGGAACTGGTTTTATCACATTCTGAATTGAACGTTGAAAATGAGCTTTTCAGAGCCAGCAGAGGTCAAAATAAGCAGTAATGCAAACTCAGTCATAGACATAGATTTTCACTTGCAACTTGCTTTAACATGTTTAACAGTGCATGAAATGTTGTCTAAAACAAAAAAGATAATGCTTTTTAGTGGCTGGAACTGGTTTTATCACATTCTAAATTGAACGTTGAAAATGAGCTTATCTCAGCCAGCAGAAGGGTCAAATCACAGTAATGCAAACTCAGTCAGAGACATAGATTTTCACTTGCAACTTGCTTTAACATGTTTAACAGTGCATGAAATGTTGTCTAAAACAAAAAGAATGATGCATTTTAGTAGCTGGATCTGGTTTTATCACATTCTGTGATGGACGTTGAAAATGAGCTTTTCAGAGCCAGCAGAGATCAAAATAAGCAGTAATGCAAACTCAGTCATAGACATAGATTTTCACTTGCAACTTTCTCAAACATATTTAACAGTGCATGAAATGTTGTCTAAAACAAAAAGAAAATGCTTTTTAGTGGCTGGAACTGGTTTTATCACATTCTGAATTGAACGTTGAAAATGAGCTTTTCAGAGCCAGCAGAGGTCAAAATAAGCAGTAATGCAAACTCAGTCAGAGACATAGATTTTCACTTGCAACTTGCTTTAACATGTTTAACAGTGCATGAAATGTTGTCTTAAACAAAAAGATAATGCTTTTTAGTGGCTGGAACTGGTTTTATCACATTCTGAATTGAACGTTGAAAATGAGCTTTTCAGAGCCAGCAGAGGTCAAAATAAGCAGTAATGCAAACTCAGTCATAGACATAGATTTTCACTTGCAACTTTCTTAAACATATTTAACAGTGCATGAAATGTTGTCTAAAACAAAAAGAAAATGCTTTTTAGTGGCTGGAACTGGTTTTATCACATTCTGAATTGAACGTTGAAAATGAGCTTTTCAGAGCCAGCAGAGGTCAAAATAAGCAGTAATGCAAACTCAGTCAGAGACATAGATTTTCACTTGCAACTTGCTTTAACATGTTTAACAGTGCATGAAATGTTGTCTAAAACAAAAAGATAATGCTTTTTAGTGGCTGGAACTGGTTTTATCACATTCTAAATTGAACGTTGAAAATGAGCTTATCTCAGCCAGCAGAAGGGTCAAATCACAGTAATGCAAACTCAGTCAGTGACATAGATTTTCACTTGCAACTTACTTAAACATATTTAACAGTGCATGAAATGTTGTCTAAAACAAAAAGATAATGCTTTTTAGTAGCTGGATCTGGTTTTATCACATTCTGAATTGAACGTTGAAAATGAGCTTTTCAGAGCCAGCAGAGGTCAAAATAAGCAGTAATGCAAACTCAGTCATAGACATAGATTTTCACTTGCAACTTTCTTAAACATATTTAACAGTGCATGAAATGTTGTCTAAAACAAAAAGAAAATGCTTTTTAGTGGCTGGAACTGGTTTTATCACATTCTGAATTCAACGTTGAAAATGAGCTTTTCAGAGCGAGCAGAGCTCAAAATAAGCAGTAATGCAAACTCAGTCAGAGACATAGATTTTCACTTGCAACTTGCTTTAACATGTTTAACAGTGCATGAAATGTTGTCTAAAACAAAAAGATAATGCTTTTTAGTGGCTGGAACTGGTTTTATCACATTCTAAATTGAACGTTGAAAATGAGCTTTTCAGAGCCAGCAGAGGTCAAAATAAGCAGTAATGCAAACTCAGTCATAGACATAGATTTTCACTTGCAACTTGCTTTAACATGTTTAACAGTGCATGAAATGTTGTCTAAAACAAAAAGAAAATGCTTTTTAGTGGCTGGAACTGGTTTTATTACATTCTGAATTCAACGTTGAAAATGAGCTTTTCAGAGCCAGCAGAGGTCAAAATAAGCAGTAATGCAAACTCAGTCATAGACATAGATTTTCACTTGCAACTTGCTTTAACATGTTTACAGTGCATGAAATGTTATCTAAAACAAAAAGAATAATGCATTTTAGTGGCTGGATCTGGTTTTATCACTTTCTGAATACAACGTTGAAAATGAGCTGTTCTCAGCCAGCAGAGGTCAAAATAAGCAGTAATGCAAACTCAGTCATAGACATAGATTTTCACTTGCAACTTGCTTTAACATATTTAACAGTGCATGAAATGTTGTCTAAAACAAAAAGAATAATGCATTTTAGTGGCTGGATCTGGTTTTATCACTTTCTGAATTCAACGTTGAAAATGAGCTGTTCTCAGCCAGCAGAGGTCAAAATAAGCAGTAATGCAAACTCAGTCATAGACATAGATTTTCACTTGCAACTTGCTTTAACATATTTAACAGTGCATGAAATGTTGTCTAAAACAAAAAGAAAATGCTTTTTAGTGGCTGGAACTGGTTTTATCACATTCTGAATTGAACGTTGAAAATGAGCTTTTCAGAGCCAGCAGAGGTCAAAATAAGCAGTAATGCAAACTCAGTCAGAGACAAAGATTTTCACTTGCAACTTGCTTTAACATGTTTAACAGTGCATGAAATGTTGTCTAAAACAAAAAGAAAATGCTTTTTAGTGGCTGGATCTGGTTTTATCACATTCTGAATTGAACGTTGAAAATGAGCTTTTCAGAGCCAGCAGAGGTCAAAATAAGCAGTAATGCAAACTCAGTCATAGACATAGATTTTCACTTGCAACTTGCTTTAACATGTTTAACAGTGCATGAAATGTTGTCTAAAACAAAAAGAAAATGCTTTTTAGTGGCTGGAACTGGTTTTATCACATTCTGAATTGAACGTTGAAAATGAGCTTTTCAGAGCCAGCAGAGGTCAAAATAAGCAGTAATGCAAACTCAGTCAGAGACAAAGATTTTCACTTGCAACTTGCTTTAACATGTTTAACAGTGCATGAAATGTTGTCTAAAACAAAAAGAAAATGCTTTTTAGTGGCTGGATCTGGTTTTATCACATTCTGAATTGAACGTTGAAAATGAGCTTTTCAGAGCCAGCAGAGGTCAAAATAAGCAGTAATGCAAACTCAGTCAGAGACAAAGATTTTCACTTGCAACTTGCTTTAACATGTTTAACAGTGCATGAAATGTTGTCTAAAACAAAAAGAAAATGCTTTTTAGTGGCTGGATCTGGTTTTATCACATTCTGAATTGAACGTTGAAAATGAGCTTTTCAGAGCCAGCAGAGGTCAAAATAAGCAGTAATGCAAACTCAGTCATAGACATAGATTTTCACTTGCAACTTGCTTTAACATGTTTAACAGTGCATGAAATGTTATCTAAAACAAAAAGAATAATGCATTTTAGTGGCTGGATCTGGTTTTATCACTTTCTGAATTCAACGTTGAAAATGAGCTGTTCTCAGCCAGCAGAGGTCAAAATAAGCAGTAATGCAAACTCAGTCAGAGACATAGATTTTCACTTGCAACTTGCTTTAACATGTTTAACAGTGCATGAATTGTTGTCTAAAACAAAAAGAAAATGCTTTTTAGTGGCTGGAACTGGTTTTATCACATTCTGAATTGAACGTTGAAAATGAGCTTTTCAGAGCCAGCAGAGGTCAAAATAAGCAGTGATGCAAACTCAGTCATAGACATAGATTTTCACTTGCAACTTTCTTAAACATATTTAACAGTGCATGAAATGTTGTCTAAAACAAAAAGAAAATGCTTTTTAGTGGCTGGAACTGGTTTTATCACATTCTGAATTGAACGTTGAAAATGAGCTTTTCAGAGCCAGCAGAGGTCAAAATAAGCAGTAATGCAAACTCAGTCAGAGACATAGACTTTCACTTGCAACTTGCTTTAACATGTTTAACAGTGCATGAAATGTTGTCTAAAACAAAAAGATAATGCTTTTTAGTGGCTGGAACTGGTTTTATCACATTCTAAATTGAACGTTGAAAATGAGCTTATCTCAGCCAGCAGAAGGGTCAAATCACAGTAAAGCAAACTCAGTCATAGACATAGATTTTCACTTGCAACTTGCTTTAACATGTTTAACAGTGCATGAAATGTTGTCTAAAACAAAAAGAAAATGCTTTTTAGTGGCTGGAACTGGTTTTATCACATTCTGAATTGAACGTTGAAAATGAGCTTTTCAGAGCCAGCAGAGGTCAAAATAAGCAGTAATGCAAACTCAGTCAGAGACAAAGATTTTCACTTGCAACTTGCTTTAACATGTTTAACAGTGCATGAAATGTTGTCTAAAACAAAAAGAAAATGCTTTTTAGTGGCTGGATCTGGTTTTATCACATTCTGAATTGAACGTTAAAAATGAGCTTTTCAGAGCCAGCAGAGGTCAAAATAAGCAGTAATGCAAACTCAGTCATAGACATAGATTTTCACTTGCAACTTGCTTTAACATGTTTAACAGTGCATGAAATGTTATCTAAAACAAAAAGAATAATGCATTTTAGTGGCTGGATCTGGTTTTATCACTTTCTGAATTCAACGTTGAAAATGAGCTGTTCTCAGCCAGCAGAGGTCAAAATAAGCAGTAATGCAAACTCAGTCATAGACATAGATTTTCACTTGCAACTTGCTTTAACATATTTAACAGTGCATGAAATGTTGTCTAAAACAAAAAGATAATGCTTTTTAGTGGCTGGAACTGGTTTTATCACATTCTGAATTGAACGTTGAAAATGAGCTTTTAGGAGCCAGCAGAGGTCAAAATAAGCAGTAATGCAAACTCAGTCAGAGACAAAGATTTTCACTTGCAACTTGCTTTAACATGTTTAACAGTGCATGAAATGTTGTCTAAAACAAAAAGAAAATGCTTTTTAGTGGCTGGATCTGGTTTTATCACATTCTGAATTGAACGTTGAAAATGAGCTTTTCAGAGCCAGCAGAGGTCAAAATAAGCAGTAATGCAAACTCAGTCATAGACATAGATTTTCACTTGCATCTTGCTTTAACATGTTTAACAGTGCATGAAATGTTATCTAAAACAAAAAGAATAATGCATTTTAGTGGCTGGATCTGGTTTTATCACTTTCTGAATTCAACGTTGAAAATGAGCTGTTCTCAGCCAGCAGAGGTCAAAATAAGCAGTAATGCAAACTCAGTCAGAGACATAGATTTTCACTTGCAACTTGCTTTAACATGTTTAACAGTGCATGAAATGTTGTCTAAAACAAAAAGATAATGCTTTTTAGTGGCTGGAACTGGTTTTATCACATTCTAAATTGAACGTTGAAAATGAGCTTATCTCAGCCAGCAGAAGGGTCAAATCACAGTAATGCAAACTCAGTCATAGACATAGATTTTCACTTGCAACTTGCTTTAACATGTTTAACAGTGCATGAAATGTTGTCTAAAACAAAAAGAAAATGCTTTTTAGTGGCTGGAACTGGTTTTATCACATTCTGAATTGAACGTTGAAAATGAGCTTTTCAGAGCCAGCAGAGGTCAAAATAAGCAGTAATGCAAACTCAGTCAGAGACAAAGATTTTCACTTGCAACTTGCTTTAACATGTTTAACAGTGCATGAAATGTTGTCTAAAACAAAAAGAAAATGCTTTTTAGTGGCTGGATCTGGTTTTATCACATTCTGAATTTAACGTTGAAAATGAGCTTTTCAGAGCCAGCAGAGGTCAAAATAAGCAGTAATGCAAACTCAGTCATAGACATAGATTTTCACTTGCAACTTGCTTTAACATGTTTAACAGTGCATGAAATGTTATCTAAAACAAAAAGAATAATGCATTTTAGTGGCTGGATCTGGTTTTATCACTTTCTGAATTCAACGTTGAAAATGAGCTGTTCTCAGCCAGCAGAGGTCAAAATAAGCAGTAATGCAAACTCAGTCATAGACATAGATTTTCACTTGCAACTTGCTTTAACATATTTAACAGTGCATGAAATGTTGTCTAAAACAAAAAGAAAATGCTTTTTAGTGGCTGGATCTGGTTTTATCACATTCTGAATTGAACGTTGAAAATGAGCTTTTCAGAGCCAGCAGAGATCAAAATAAGCAGTAATGCAAACTCAGTCAGAGACATAGATTTTCACTTGCAACTTGCTTTAACATGTTTAACAGTGCATGAAATGTTGTCTAAAACAAAAAGATAATGCTTTTTAGTGGCTGGAACTGGTTTTATCACATTCTGAATTGAACGTTGAAAATGAGCTTTTCAGAGCCAGCAGAGGTCAAAATAAGCAGTAATGCAAACTCAGTCAGAGACATAGATTTTCACTTGCAACTTGCTTTAACATGTTTAACAGTGCATGAAATGTTGTCTAAAACAAAAAGAATGATGCATTTTAGTAGCTGGATCTGGTTTTATCACATTCTGTGATGGACGTTGAAAATGAGCTTTTCAGAGCCAGCAGAGATCAAAATAAGCAGTAATGCAAACTCAGTCATAGACATAGATTTTCACTTGCAACTTTCTCAAACATATTTAACAGTGCATGAAATGTTGTCTAAAACAAAAAGAAAATGCTTTTTAGTGGCTGGAAATGGTTTTATCACATTCTGAATTGAACGTTGAAAATGAGCTTTTCAGAGCCAGCAGAGGTCAAAATAAGCAGTAATGCAAACTCAGTCAGAGACATAGATTTTCACTTGCAACTTGCTTTAACATGTTTAACAGTGCATGAAATGTTGTCTTAAACAAAAAGATAATGCTTTTTAGTGGCTGGAACTGGTTTTATCACATTCTGAATTGAACGTTGAAAATGAGCTTTTCAGAGCCAGCAGAGGTCAAAATAAGCAGTAATGCAAACTCAGTCATAGACATAGATTTTCACTTGCAACTTTCTTAAACATTTTTAACAGTGCATGAAATGTTGTCTAAAACAAAAAGAAAATGCTTTTTAGTGGCTGGAACTGGCTTTATCACATTCTGAATTGAACGTTGAAAATGAGCTTTTCAGAGCCAGCAGAGGTCAAAATAAGCAGTAATGCAAACTCAGTCAGAGACATAGATTTTCACTTGCAACTTGCTTTAACATGTTTAACAGTGCATGAAATGTTGTCTAAAACAAAAAGATAATGCTTTTTAGTGGCTGGAACTGGTTTTATCACATTCTAAATTGAACGTTGAAAATGAGCTTATCTCAGCCAGCAGAAGGGTCAAATCACAGTAATGCAAACTCAGTCAGTGACATAGATTTTCACTTGCAACTTGCTTAAACATATTTAACAGTGCATGAAATGTTGTCTAAAACAAAAAGATAATGCTTTTTAGTAGCTGGATCTGGTTTTATCACATTCTGAATTGAACGTTGAAAATGAGCTTATCTCAGCCAGCAGAAGGGTCAAATCACAGTAATGCAAACTCAGTCAGTGACATAGATTTTCACTTGCAACTTGCTTTAACATGTTTAACAGTGCATGAAATGTTATCTAAAACAAAAAGAATAATGCATTTTAGTGGCTGGATCTGGTTTTATCACTTTCTGAATTCAACGTTGAAAATGAGCTGTTCTCAGCCAGCAGAGGTCAAAATAAGCAGTAATGCAAACTCAGTCATAGACATACATTTTCACTTGCAACTTGCTTTAACATATTTAACAGTGCATGAAATGTTGTCTAAAACAAAAAGAAAATGCTTTTTAGTGGCTGGATCTGGTTTTATCACATTCTGAATTGAACGTTGAAAATGAGCTTTTCAGAGCCAGCAGAGGTCAAAATAAGCAGTAATGCAAACTCAGTCAGAGACATAGATTTTCACTTGCAACTTGCTTTAACATGTTTAACAGTGCATGAAATGTTGTCTAAAACAAAAAGATAATGCTTTTTAGTGGCTGGAACTGGTTTTATCACATTCTGAATTGAACGTTGAAAATGAGCTTTTCAGAGCCAGCAGAGGTCAAAATAAGCAGTAATGCAAACTCAGTCAGAGACATAGATTTTCACTTGCAACTTGCTTTAACATGTTTAACAGTGCATGAAATGTTGTCTAAAACAAAAAGAATGATGCATTTTAGTAGCTGGATCTGGTTTTATCACATTCTGTGATGGACGTTGAAAATGAGCTTTTCAGAGCCAGCAGAGATCAAAATAAGCAGTAATGCAAACTCAGTCATAGACATAGATTTTCACTTGCAACTTTCTCAAACATATTTAACAGTGCATGAAATGTTGTCTAAAACAAAAAGAAAATGCTTTTTAGTGGCTGGAACTGGTTTTATCACATTCTGAATTGAACGTTGAAAATGAGCTTTTCAGAGCCAGCAGAGGTCAAAATAAGCAGTAATGCAAACTCAGTCAGAGACATAGATTTTCACTTGCAACTTGCTTTAACATGTTTAACAGTGCATGAAATGTTGTCTTAAACAAAAAGATAATACTTTTTAGTGGCTGGAACTGGTTTTATCACATTCTGAATTGAACGTTGAAAATGAGCTTTTAGGAGCCAGCAGAGGTCAAAATAAGCAGTAATGCAAACTCAGTCATAGACATAGATTTTCACTTGCAACTTTCTTAAACATATTTAACAGTGCATGAAATGTTGTCTAAAACAAAAAGAAAATGCTTTTTAGTAGCTGGATCTGGTTTTATCACATTCTGAATTGAACGTTGAAAATGAGCTTTTCAGAGCCAGCAGAGGTCAAAATAAGCAGTAATGCAAACTCAGTCATAGACATAGATTTTCACTTGCAACTTTCTTAAACATATTTAACAGTGCATGAAATGTTGTCTAAAACAAAAAGAAAATGCTTTTTAGTGGCTGGAACTGGTTTTATCACATTCTGAATTGAACGTTGAAAATGAGCTTTTCAGAGCCAGCAGAGGTCAAAATAAGCAGTAATGCAAACTCAGTCATAGACATAGATTTTCACTTGCAACTTGCTTTAACATGTTTAACAGTGCATGAAATGTTATCTAAAACAAAAAGAATAATGCATTTTATTGGCTGGAACTGGTTTTATCACATTCTGAATTGAACGTTGAAAATGAGCTTTTCAGAGCCAGCAGAGGTCAAAATAAGCAGTAATGCAAACTCAGTCATAGACATAGATTTTCACTTGCAACTTTCTTAAACATATTTAACAGTGCATGAAATGTTGTCTAAAACAAAAAGAAAATGCTTTTTAGTGGCTGGAACTGGTTTTATCACATTCTGAATTGAACGTTGAAAATGAGCTTTTCAGAGCCAGCAGAGGTCAAAATAAGCAGTAATGCAAACTCAGTCAGAGACATAGATTTTCACTTGCAACTTGCTTTAACATGTTTAACAGTGCATGAAATGTTGTCTAAAACAAAAAGATAATGCTTTTTAGTGGCTGGAACTGGTTTTATCACATTCTAAATTGAACGTTGAAAATGAGCTTTTCAGAGCCAGCAGAGGTCAAAATAAGCAGTAATGCAAACTCAGTCAGAGACATAGATTTTCACTTGCAACTTGCTTTAACATGTTTAACAGTGCATGAAATGTTGTCTAAAACAAAAAGAATGATGCATTTTAGTAGCTGGATCTGGTTTTATCACATTCTGTGATGGACGTTGAAAATGAGCTTTTCAGAGCCAGCAGAGATCAAAATAAGCAGTAATGCAAACTCAGTCATAGACATAGATTTTCACTTGCAACTTTCTCAAACATATTTAACAGTGCATGAAATGTTGTCTAAAACAAAAAGAAAATGCTTTTTAGTGGCTGGAACTGGTTTTATCACATTCTGAATTGAACGTTGAAAATGAGCTTTTCAGAGCCAGCAGAGGTCAAAATAAGCAGTAATGCAAACTCAGTCAGAGACATAGATTTTCACTTGCAACTTGCTTTAACATGTTTAACAGTGCATGAAATGTTGTCTTAAACAAAAAGATAATGCTTTTTAGTGGCTGGAACTGGTTTTATCACATTCTGAATTGAACGTTGAAAATGAGCTTTTAGGAGCCAGCAGAGGTCAAAATAAGCAGTAATGCAAACTCAGTCATAGACATAGATTTTCACTTGCAACTTTCTTAAACATATTTAACAGTGCATGAAATGTTGTCTAAAACAAAAAGATAATGCTTTTTAGTGGCTGGAACTGGTTTTATCACATTCTGAATTGAACGTTGAAAATGAGCTTTTAGGAGCCAGCAGAGGTCAAAATAAGCAGTAATGCAAACTCAGTCATAGACATAGATTTTCACTTGCAACTTTCTTAAACATATTTAACAGTGCATGAAATGTTGTCTAAAACAAAAAGAAAATGCTTTTTAGTAGCTGGATCTGGTTTTATCACATTCTGAATTGAACGTTGAAAATGAGCTTTTCAGAGCCAGCAGAGGTCAAAATAAGCAGTAATGCAAACTCAGTCATAGACATAGATTTTCACTTGCAACTTTCTTAAACATATTTAACAGTGCATGAAATGTTGTCTAAAACAAAAAGAAAATGCTTTTTAGTGGCTGGAACTGGTTTTATCACATTCTGAATTGAACGTTGAAAATGAGCTTTTCAGAGCCAGCAGAGGTCAAAATAAGCAGTAATGCAAACTCAGTCATAGACATAGATTTTCACTTGCAACTTGCTTTAACATGTTTAACAGTGCATGAAATGTTATCTAAAACAAAAAGAATAATGCATTTTATTGGCTGGAACTGGTTTTATCACATTCTGAATTGAACGTTGAAAATGAGCTTTTCAGAGCCAGCAGAGGTCAAAATAAGCAGTAATGCAAACTCAGTCAGAGACATAGATTTTCACTTGCAACTTTCTTAAACATGTTTAACAGTGCATGAAATGTTGTCTTAAACAAAAAGATAATGCTTTTTAGTGGCTGGAACTGGTTTTATCACATTCTGAATTGAACGTTGAAAATGAGCTTTTAGGAGCCAGCAGAGGTCAAAATAAGCAGTAATGCAAACTCAGTCATAGACATAGATTTTCACTTGCAACTTTCTTAAACATATTTAACAGTGCATGAAATGTTGTCTAAAACAAAAAGATAATGCTTTTTAGTGGCTGGAACTGGTTTTATCACATTCTGAATTGAACGTTGAAAATGAGCTTTTAGGAGCCAGCAGAGGTCAAAATAAGCAGTAATGCAAACTCAGTCATAGACATAGATTTTCACTTGCAACTTTCTTAAACATATTTAACAGTGCATGAAATGTTGTCTAAAACAAAAAGAAAATGCTTTTTAGTAGCTGGATCTGGTTTTATCACATTCTGAATTGAACGTTGAAAATGAGCTTTTCAGAGCCAGCAGAGGTCAAAATAAGCAGTAATGCAAACTCAGTCATAGACATAGATTTTCACTTGCAACTTTCTTAAACATATTTAACAGTGCATGAAATGTTGTCTAAAACAAAAAGAAAATGCTTTTTAGTGGCTGGAACTGGTTTTATCACATTCTGAATTGAACGTTGAAAATGAGCTTTTCAGAGCCAGCAGAGGTCAAAATAAGCAGTAATGCAAACTCAGTCATAGACATAGATTTTCACTTGCAACTTGCTTTAACATGTTTAACAGTGCATGAAATGTTATCTAAAACAAAAAGAATAATGCATTTTATTGGCTGGAACTGGTTTTATCACATTCTGAATTGAACGTTGAAAATGAGCTTTTCAGAGCCAGCAGAGGTCAAAATAAGCAGTAATGCAAACTCAGTCATAGACATAGATTTTCACTTGCAACTTTCTTAAACATATTTAACAGTGCATGAAATGTTGTCTAAAACAAAAAGAAAATGCTTTTTAGTGGCTGGAACTGGTTTTATCACATTCTGAATTGAACGTTGAAAATGAGCTTTTCAGAGCCAGCAGAGGTCAAAATAAGCAGTAATGCAAACTCAGTCAGAGACATAGATTTTCACTTGCAACTTGCTTTAACATGTTTAACAGTGCATGAAATGTTGTCTAAAACAAAAAGATAATGCTTTTTAGTGGCTGGAACTGGTTTTATCACATTCTGAATTGAACGTTGAAAATGAGCTTTTCAGAGCCAGCAGAGGTCAAAATAAGCAGTAATGCAAACTCAGTCAGAGACATAGATTTTCACTTGCAACTTGCTTTAACATGTTTAACAGTGCATGAAATGTTGTCTAAAACAAAAAGATAATGCTTTTTAGTGGCTGGAACTGGTTTTATCACATTCTGAATTGAACGTTGAAAATGAGCTGTTCTCAGCCAGCAGAGGTCAAAATAAGCAGTAATGCAAACTCAGTCAGAGACATAGATTTTCACTTGCAACTTTCTTAAACATATTTAACAGTGCATGAAATGTTGTCTAAAACAAAAAGAAAATGCTTTTTAGTGGCTAGAACTGGTTTTATCACATTCTGAATTGAACGTTGAAAATGAGCTTTTCAGAGCCAGCAGAGGTCAAAATAAGCAGTAATGCAAACTCAGTCAGAGACATAGATTTTCACTTGCAACTTGCTTTAACATGTTTAACAGTGCATGAAATGTTGTCTAAAACAAAAAGATAATGCTTTTTAGTGGCTGGAACTGGTTTTATCACATTCTGAATTGAACGTTGAAAATGAGCTTTTCAGAGCCAGCAGAGGTCAAAATAAGCAGTAATGCAAACTCAGTCAGAGACAAAGATTTTCACTTGCAACTTGCTTTAACATGTTTAACAGTGCATGAAATGTTGTCTAAAACAAAAAGAATGATGCATTTTAGTAGCTGGATCTGGTTTTATCACATTCTGTGATGGACGTTGAAAATGAGTTTTTCAGAGCCAGCAGAGATCAAAATAAGCAGTAATGCAAACTCAGTCATAGACATAGATTTTCACTTGCAACTTTCTTAAACATATTTAACAGTGCATGAAATGTTGTCTAAAATAAAAAGAAAATGCTTTATAGTGGCTGGAACTGGTTTTATCACATTCTGAATTGAACGTTGAAAATGAGCTTTTCAGAGCCAGCAGAGGTCAAAATAAGCAGTAATGCAAACTCAGTCAGAGACATAGATTTTCACTTGCAACTTGCTTTAACATGTTTAACAGTGCATGAAATGTTGTCTAAAACAAAAAGATAATGCTTTTTAGTGGCTGGAACTGGTTTTATCACATTCTGAATTGAACGTTGAAAATGAGCTTTTCAGAGCCAGCAGAGGTCAAAATAAGCAGTAATGTAAACTCAGTCATAGACATAGATTTTCACTTGCAACTTGCTTTAACATGTTTAACAGTGCATGAAATGTTGTCTAAAACAAAAAGAAAATGCTTTTTAGTGGCTGGAACTGGTTTTATCACATTCTGAATTGAACGTTGAAAATGAGCTTTTCAGAGCCAGCAGAGGTCAAAATAAGCAGTAATGCAAACTCAGTCAGAGACAAAGATTTTCACTTGCAACTTGCTTTAACATGTTTAACAGTGCATGAAATGTTGTCTAAAACAAAAAGAAAATGCTTTTTAGTGGCTGGATCTGGTTTTATCACATTCTGAATTGAACGTTGAAAATGAGCTTTTCAGAGCCAGCAGAGGTCAAAATAAGCAGTAATGCAAACTCAGTCATAGACATAGATTTTCACTTGCAACTTGCTTTAACATGTTTAACAGTGCATGAAATGTTATCTAAAACAAAAAGAATAATGCATTTTAGTGGCTGGATCTGGTTTTATCACTTTCTGAATTCAACGTTGAAAATGAGCTGTTCTCAGCCAGCAGAGGTCAAAATAAGCAGTAATGCAAACTCAGTCAGAGACATAGATTTTCACTTGCAACTTGCTTTAACATGTTTAACAGTGCATGAATTATTGTCTAAAACAAAAAGAAAATGCTTTTTAGTGGCTGGAACTGGTTTTATCACATTCTGAATTGAACGTTGAAAATGAGCTTTTCAGAGCCAGCAGAGGTCAAAATAAGCAGTGATGCAAACTCAGTCATAGACATAGATTTTCACTTGCAACTTTCTTAAACATATTTAACAGTGCATGAAATGTTGTCTAAAACAAAAAGAAAATGCTTTTTAGTGGCTGGAACTGGTTTTATCACATTCTGAATTGAACGTTGAAAATTAGCTTTTCAGAGCCAGCAGAGGTCAAAATAAGCAGTAATGCAAACTCAGTCAGAGACAAAGATTTTCACTTGCAACTTGCTTTAACATGTTTAACAGTGCATGAAATGTTGTCTAAAACAAAAAGAAAATGCTTTTTAGTGGCTGGATCTGGTTTTATCACATTCTGAATTGAACGTTGAAAATGAGCTTTTCAGAGCCAGCAGAGGTCAAAATAAGCAGTAATGCAAACTCAGTCAT
Organism: Danio rerio; assembly: GCF_052040795.2. Taxonomy (NCBI): domain Eukaryota; kingdom Metazoa; phylum Chordata; class Actinopteri; order Cypriniformes; family Danionidae; genus Danio; species Danio rerio. The sequence goes on along the minus strand of NC_141036.1, from coordinate 19,868,677 downwards.
AGACATAGATTTTCACTTGCAACTTGCTTTAACATGTTTAACAGTGCATGAAATGTTATCTAAAACAAAAAGAATAATGCATTTTAGTGGCTGGATCTGGTTTTATCACTTTCTGAATTCAACGTTGAAAATGAGCTGTTCTCAGCCAGCAGAGGTCAAAATAAGCAGTAATGCAAACTCAGTCATAGACATAGATTTTCACTTGCAACTTGCTTTAACATATTTAACAGTGCATGAAATGTTGTCTAAAACAAAAAGAAAATGCTTTTTAGTGGCTGGATCTGGTTTTATCACATTCTGAATTGAACGTTGAAAATGAGCTTTTCAGAGCCAGCAGAGGTCAAAATAAGCAGTAATGCAAACTCAGTCATAGACATAGATTTTCACTTGCAACTTGCTTTAACATGTTTAACAGTGCATGAAATGTTATCTAAAACAAAAAGAATAATGCATTTTAGTGGCTGGATCTGGTTTTTTCACTTTCTGAATTGAACGTTGAAAATGAGCTGTTCTCAGCCAGCAGAGGTCAAAATAAGCAGTAATGCAAACTCAGTCAGAGACATAGATTTTCACTTGCAACTTGCTTTAACATGTTTAACAGTGCATGAATTGTTGTCTAAAACAAAAAGAAAATGCTTTTTAGTGGCTGGAACTGGTTTTATCACATTCTGAATTGAACGTTGAAAATGAGCTTTTCAGAGCCAGCAGAGGTCAAAATAAGCAGTGATGCAAACTCAGTCATAGACATAGATTTTCACTTGCAACTTTCTTAAACATATTTAACAGTGCATGAAATGTTGTCTAAAACAAAAAGAAAATGCTTTTTAGTGGCTGGAACTGGTTTTATCACATTCTGAATTGAACGTTGAAAATGAGCTTTTCAGAGCCAGCAGAGGTCAAAATAAGCAGTAATGCAAACTCAGTCATAGACATAGATTTTCACTTGCAACTTGCTTTAACATGTTTAACAGTGCATGAAATGTTATCTAAAACAAAAAGAATAATGCATTTTAGTGGCTGGATCTGGTTTTATCACTTTCTGAATTCAACGTTGAAAATGAGCTGTTCTCAGCCAGCAGAGGTCAAAATAAGCAGTAATGCAAACTCAGTCAGAGACATAGATTTTCACTTGCAACTTGCTTTAACATGTTTAACAGTGCATGAATTGTTGTCTAAAACAAAAAGAAAATGCTTTTTAGTGGCTGGAACTGGTTTTATCACTTTCTGAATTCAACGTTGAAAATGAGCTTTTCAGAGCCAGCAGAGGTCAAAATAAGCAGTGATGAAAACTCAGTCATAGACATAGATTTTCACTTGCAACTTTCTTAAACATATTTAACAGTGCATGAAATGTTGTCTAAAACAAAAAGAAAATGCTTTTTAGTGGCTGGAACTGGTTTTATCACATTCTGAATTGAACGTTGAAAATGAGCTGTTCTCAGCCAGCAGAGGTCAAAATAAGCAGTAATGCAAACTCAGTCAGAGACATAGATTTTCACTTGCAACTTGCTTTAACATGTTTAACAGTGCATGAATTGTTGTCTAAAACAAAAAGAAAATGCTTTTTAGTGGCTGGAACTGGTTTTATCACATTCTGAATTGAACGTTGAAAATGAGCTTTTCAGAGCCAGCAGAGGTCAAAATAAGCAGTGATGCAAACTCAGTCATAGACATAGATTTTCACTTGCAACTTTCTTAAACATATTTAACAGTGCATGAAATGTTGTCTAAAACAAAAAGAAAATGCTTTTTAGTGGCTGGAACTGGTTTTATCACATTCTGAATTCAACGTTGAAAATGAGCTGTTCAGAGCCAGCAGAGGTCAAAATAAGCAGTAATGCAAACTCAGTCAGAGACATAGATTTTCACTTGCAACTTGCTTTAACATGTTTAACAGTGCATGAAATGTTGTCTAAAACAAAAAGATAATGCTTTTTAGTGGCTGGAACTGGTTTTATCACATTCTAAATTGAACGTTGAAAATGAGCTTTTCAGAGCCAGCAGAGGTCAAAATAAGCAGTAATGCAAACTCAGTCATAGACATAGATTTTCACATGTAACTTGCTTTAACATGTTTAACAGTGCATGAAATGTTGTCTAAAACAAAAAGAAAATGCTTTTTAGTGGCTGGAACTGGTTTTATCACATTCTGAATTGAACGTTGAAAATGAGCTTTTCAGAGCCAGCAGAGGTCAAAATAAGCAGTAATGCAAACTCAGTCAGAGACAAAGATTTTCACTTGCAACTTGCTTTAACATGTTTAACAGTGCATGAAATGTTGTCTAAAACAAAAAGAAAATGCTTTTTAGTGGCTGGATCTGGTTTTATCACATTCTGAATTGAACGTTGAAAATGAGCTTTTCAGAGCCAGCAGAGGTCAAAATAAGCAGTAATGCAAACTCAGTCATAGACATAGATTTTCACTTGCAACTTGCTTTAACATGTTTAACAGTGCATGAAATGTTGTCTAAAACAAAAAGAATGAAGCATTTTAGTGGCTGGATCTGGTTTTATCACTTTCTGAATTCAACGTTGAAAATGAGCTGTTCTCAGCCAGCAGAGGTCAAAATAAGCAGTAATGCAAACTCAGTCAGAGACATAGATTTTCACTTGCAACTTGCTTTAACATGTTTAACAGTGCATGAATTGTTGTCTAAAACAAAAAGAATGATGCATTTTAGTGGCTGGATCTGGTTTTATCACATTCTGAATTGAACGTTGAAAATGAGCTTTTCAGAGCCAGCAGAGGTCAAAATAAGCAGTAATGCAAACTCAGTCGTAGACATAGATTTTCACTTGCAACTTGCTTTAACATGTTTAACAGTGCATGAAATGTTGTCTAAAACAAAAAGAAAATGCTTTTTAGTGGCTGGAACTGGTTTTATCACATTCTGAATTGAACGTTGAAAATGAGCTTTTCAGAGCCAGCAGAGGTCAAAATAAGCAGTAATGCAAACTCAGTCAGAGACAAAGATTTTCACTTGCAACTTGCTTTAACATATTTAACAGTGCATGAAATGTTGTCTAAAACAAAAAGAATGATGCATTTTAGTAGCTGGATCTGGTTTTATCACATTCTGTGATGGACGTTGAAAATGAGCTTTTCAGAGCCAGCAGAGGTCAAAATAAGCAGTAATGCAAACTCAGTCAGAGACATAGATTTTCACTTGCAACTTTCTTAAACATATTTAACAGTGCATGAAATGTTGTCTAAAACAAAAAGAAAATGCTTTTTAGTGGCTGGAACTGGTTTTATCACATTCTGAATTGAACATTGAAAATGAGCTTTTCAGAGCCAGCAGAGGTCAAATTAAGCAGTAATGCAAACTCAGTCAGAGACAAAGATTTTCACTTGCAACTTGCTTTAACATATTTAACAGTGCATGAAATGTTGTCTAAAACAAAAAGAAAATGCTTTTTAGTGGCTGGAACTGGTTTTATCATATTCTGAATTGAACGTTGAAAATGAGCTTTTCAGAGCCAGCAGAGGTCAAAATAAGCAGTAATGCAAACTCAGTCAGAGACATAGATTTTCACTTGCAACTTGCTTTAACATGTTTAACAGTGCATGAAATGTTATCTTAAACAAAAAGAATAATGCATTTTAGTGGCTGGAACTGGTTTTATCACATTCTGAATTGAACGTTGAAAATGAGCTTTTCAGAGCCAGCAGAGGTCAAAATAAGCAGTAATGCAAACTCAGTCAGAGACATAGATTTTCATTTGCAACTTGCTTTAACATGTTTAACAGTGCATGAAATGTTGTCTAAAACAAAAACATAATGCTTTTTAGTGGCTGGAACTGGTTTTATCACATTCTGAATTGAACGTTGAAAATGAGCTTTTCAGAGCCAGCAGAGGTCAAAATAAGCAGTAATGCAAACTCAGTCATAGACATAGATTTTCACTTGCAACTTGCTTTAACATGTTTAACAGTGCATGAAATGTTGTCTAAAACAAAAAGAAAATGCTTTTTAGTGGCTGGAACTGGTTTTATCACATTCTGAATTGAACGTTGAAAATGAGCTTTTCAGAGCCAGCAGAGGTCAAAATAAGCAGTAATGCAAACTCAGTCAGAGACAAAGATTTTCACTTGCAACTTGCTTTAACATGTTTAACAGTGCATGAAATGTTGTCTAAAACAAAAAGAAAATGCTTTTTAGTGGCTGGAACTGGTTTTATCATATTCTGAATTGAACGTTGAAAATGAGCTTTTCAGAGCCAGCAGAGGTCAAAATAAGCAGTAATGCAAACTCAGTCAGAGACATAGATTTTCACTTGCAACTTGCTTTAACATGTTTAACAGTGCATGAAATGTTATCTTAAACAAAAAGAATAATGCATTTTAGTGGCTGGAACTGGTTTTATCACATTCTGAATTGAACGTTGAAAATGAGCTTTTCAGAGCCAGCAGAGGTCAAAATAAGCAGTAATGCAAACTCAGTCAGAGACATAGATTTTCACTTGCAACTTGCTTTAACATGTTTAACAGTGCATGAAATGTTGTCTAAAACAAAAACATAAGGCTTTTTAGTGGCTGGATCTGGTTTTATCACATTCTGAATTGAACGTTGAAAATGAGCTTTTCAGAGCCAGCAGAGGTCAAAATAAGCAGTAATGCAAACTCAGTCATAGACATAGATTTTCACTTGCAACTTGCTTTAACATGTTTAACAGTGCATGAAATGTTGTCTAAAACAAAAAGAAAATGCTTTTTAGTGGCTGGAACTGGTTTTATCACATTCTGAATTGAACGTTGAAAATGAGCTTTTCAGAGCCAGCAGAGGTCAAAATAAGCAGTAATGCAAACTCAGTCAGAGACAAAGATTTTCACTTGCAACTTGCTTTAACATATTTAACAGTGCATGAAATGTTGTCTAAAACAAAAAGAAAATGCTTTTTAGTGGCTGGAACTGGTTTTATCACATTCTGAATTGAACGTTGAAAATGAGCTTTTCAGAGCCAGCAGAGGTCAAAATAAGCAGTAATGCAAACTCAGTCAGAGACATAGATTTTCACTTGCAACTTTCTTAAACATATTTAACAGTGCATGAAATGTTGTCTAAAACAAAAAGAAAATGCTTTTTAGTGGCTGGAACTGGTTTTATCACATTCTGAATTGAACGTTGAAAATGAGCTTTTCAGAGCCAGCAGAGGTCAAAATAAGCAGTAATGCAAACTCAGTCATAGACATAGATTTTCACTTGCAACTTGCTTCAACATGTTTAACAGTGCATGAAATGTTATCTAAAACAAAAAGAATAATGCATTTTAGTGGCTGGATCTGGTTTTATCACTTTCTGAATTCAACGTTGAAAATGAGCTTTTCAGAGCCAGCAGAGGTCAAAATAAGCAGTAATGCAAACTCAGTCAGAGACAAAGATTTTCACTTGCAACTTGCTTTAACATGTTTAACAGTGCATGAAATGTTGTCTAAAACAAAAAGAAAATGCTTTTTAGTGGCTGGATCTGGTTTTATCACATTCTGAATTGAACGTTGAAAATGAGCTTTTCAGAGCCAGCAGAGGTCAAAATAAGCAGTAATGCAAACTCAGTCATAGACATAGATTTTCACTTGCAACTTGCTTTAACATGTTTAACAGTGCATGAAATGTTATCTGAAACAAAAAGAATAATGCATTTTAGTGGCTGGATCTGGTTTTATCACTTTCTGAATTCAACGTTGAAAATGAGCTGTTCTCAGCCAGCAGAGGTCAAAATAAGCAGTAATGCAAACTCAGTCAGAGACATAGATTTTCATTTGCAACTTGCTTTAACATGTTTAACAGTGCATGAATTGTTGTCTAAAACAAAAAGAAAATGCTTTTTAGTGGCTGGAACTGGTTTTATCACATTCTGAATTGAACGTTGAAAATGAGCTTTTCAGAGCCAGCAGAGGTCAAAATAAGCAGTAATGCAAACTCAGTCAGAGACATAGATTTTCACTTGCAACTTGCTTTAACATGTTTAACAGTGCATGAATTGTTGTCTAAAACAAAAAGAAAATGCTTTTTAGTGGCTGGAACTGGTTTTATCACATTCTGAATTGAACGTTGAAAATGAGCTTTTCAGAGCCAGCAGAGGTCAAAATAAGCAGTGATGCAAACTCAGTCATAGACATAGATTTTCACTTGCAACTTTCTTAAACATATTTAACAGTGCATGAAATGTTGTCTAAAACAAAAAGAAAATGCTTTTTAGTGGCTAGAACTGGTTTTATCACATTCTGAATTGAACGTTGAAAATGAGCTTTTCAGAGCCAGCAGAGGTCAAAATAAGCAGTAATGCAAACTCAGTCAGAGACATAGATTTTCACTTGCAACTTGCTTTAACATGTTTAACAGTGCATGAAATGTTGTCTAAAACAAAAAGATAATGCTTTTTAGTGGCTGGAACTGGTTTTATCACATTCTGAATTGAACGTTGAAAATGAGCTTTTCAGAGCCAGCAGAGGTCAAAATAAGCAGTAATGCAAACTCAGTCAGAGACAAAGATTTTCACTTGCAACTTGCTTTAACATGTTTAACAGTGCATGAAATGTTGTCTAAAACAAAAAGAATGATGCATTTTAGTAGCTGGATCTGGTTTTATCACATTCTGTGATGGACGTTGAAAATGAGCTTTTCAGAGCCAGCAGAGATCAAAATAAGCAGTAATGCAAACTCAGTCATAGACATAGATTTTCACTTGCAACTTGCTTTAACATGTTTAACAGTGCATGAAATGTTGTCTAAAACAAAAAGAAAATGGTTTTTAGTGGCTGGATCTGGTTTTATCACATTCTGAATTGAACGTTGAAAATGAGCTTTTCAGAGCCAGCAGAGATCAAAATAAGCAGTAATGCAAACTCAGTCATAGACATAGATTTTCACTTGCAACTTGCTTTAACATGTTTAACAGTGCATGAAATGTTATCTAAAACAAAAAGAATAATGCATTTTAGTGGCTGGATCTGGTTTTATCACTTTCTGAATTCAACGTTGAAAATGAGCTTTTCAGAGCCAGCAGAGGTCAAAATAAGCAGTGATGCAAACTCAGTCATAGACATAGATTTTCACTTGCAACTTTCTTAAACATATTTAACAGTGCATGAAATGTTGTCTAAAACAAAAAGAAAATGCTTTTTAGTGGCTGGAACTGGTTTTATCACATTCTGAATTGAACGTTGAAAATGAGCTTTTCAGAGCCAGCAGAGCTCAAAATAAGCAGTAATGCAAACTCAGTCATAGACATAGATTTTCACTTGCAACTTGCTTTAACATGTTTAACAGTGCATGAAATGTTGTCTAAAACAAAAACATAATGCTTTTTAGTGGCTGGAACTGGTTTTATCACATTCTGAATTGAACGTTGAAAATGAGCTTTTCAGAGCCAGCAGAGGTCAAAATAAGCAGTAATGCAAACTCAGTCAGAGACAAAGATTTTCACTTGCAACTTGCTTTAACATATTTAACAGTGCATGAAATGTTGTCTAAAACAAAAAGAATGATGCATTTTAGTAGCTGGATCTGGTTTTATCACATTCTGTGATGGACGTTGAAAATGAGCTTTTCAGAGCCAGCAGAGGTCAAAATAAGCAGTGATGCAAACTCAGTCATAGACATAGATTTTCACTTGCAACTTTCTTAAACATATTTAACAGTGCATGAAATGTTGTCTAAAACAAAAAGAAAATGCTTTTTAGTGGCTAGAACTGGTTTTATCACATTCTGAATTGAACGTTGAAAATGAGCTTTTCAGAGCCAGCAGAGGTCAAAATAAGCAGTAATGCAAACTCAGTCAGAGACAAAGATTTTCACTTGCAACTTGCTTTAACATATTTAACAGTGCATGAAATGTTGTCTAAAACAAAAAGAATGATGCATTTTAGTAGCTGGATCTGGTTTTATCACATTCTGTGATGGACGTTGAAAATGAGCTTTTCAGAGCCAGCAGAGGTCAAAATAAGCAGTAATGCAAACTCAGTCAGAGACATAGATTTTCACTTGCAACTTTCTTAAACATATTTAACAGTGCATGAAATGTTGTCTAAAACAAAAAGAAAATGCTTTTTAGTGGCTGGAACTGGTTTTATCACATTCTGAATTGAACATTGAAAATGAGCTTTTCAGAGCCAGCAGAGGTCAAATTAAGCAGTAATGCAAACTCAGTCAGAGACAAAGATTTTCACTTGCAACTTGCTTTAACATATTTAACAGTGCATGAAATGTTGTCTAAAACAAAAAGAAAATGCTTTTTAGTGGCTGGAACTGGTTTTATCATATTCTGAATTGAACGTTGAAAATGAGCTTTTCAGAGCCAGCAGAGGTCAAAATAAGCAGTAATGCAAACTCAGTCAGAGACATAGATTTTCACTTGCAACTTGCTTTAACATGTTTAACAGTGCATGAAATGTTATCTTAAACAAAAAGAATAATGCATTTTAGTGGCTGGAACTGGTTTTATCACATTCTGAATTGAACGTTGAAAATGAGCTTTTCAGAGCCAGCAGAGGTCAAAATAAGCAGTAATGCAAACTCAGTCAGAGACATAGATTTTCATTTGCAACTTGCTTTAACATGTTTAACAGTGCATGAAATGTTGTCTAAAACAAAAACATAATGCTTTTTAGTGGCTGGAACTGGTTTTATCACATTCTGAATTGAACGTTGAAAATGAGCTTTTCAGAGCCAGCAGAGGTCAAAATAAGCAGTAATGCAAACTCAGTCATAGACATAGATTTTCACTTGCAACTTGCTTTAACATGTTTAACAGTGCATGAAATGTTGTCTAAAACAAAAAGAAAATGCTTTTTAGTGGCTGGAACTGGTTTTATCACATTCTGAATTGAACGTTGAAAATGAGCTTTTCAGAGCCAGCAGAGGTCAAAATAAGCAGTAATGCAAACTCAGTCAGAGACAAAGATTTTCACTTGCAACTTGCTTTAACATGTTTAACAGTGCATGAAATGTTGTCTAAAACAAAAAGAAAATGCTTTTTAGTGGCTGGAACTGGTTTTATCATATTCTGAATTGAACGTTGAAAATGAGCTTTTCAGAGCCAGCAGAGGTCAAAATAAGCAGTAATGCAAACTCAGTCAGAGACATAGATTTTCACTTGCAACTTGCTTTAACATGTTTAACAGTGCATGAAATGTTATCTTAAACAAAAAGAATAATGCATTTTAGTGGCTGGAACTGGTTTTATCACATTCTGAATTGAACGTTGAAAATGAGCTTTTCAGAGCCAGCAGAGGTCAAAATAAGCAGTAATGCAAACTCAGTCAGAGACATAGATTTTCACTTGCAACTTGCTTTAACATGTTTAACAGTGCATGAAATGTTGTCTAAAACAAAAACATAATGCTTTTTAGTGGCTGGATCTGGTTTTATCACATTCTGAATTGAACGTTGAAAATGAGCTTTTCAGAGCCAGCAGAGGTCAAAATAAGCAGTAATGCAAACTCAGTCATAGACATAGATTTTCACTTGCAACTTGCTTTAACATGCTTAACAGTGCATGAAATGTTGTCTAAAACAAAAAGAAAATGCTTTTTAGTGGCTGGAACTGGTTTTATCACATTCTGAATTGAACGTTGAAAATGAGCTTTTCAGAGCCAGCAGAGGTCAAAATAAGCAGTAATGCAAACTCAGTCAGAGACAAAGATTTTCACTTGCAACTTGCTTTAACATATTTAACAGTGCATGAAATGTTGTCTAAAACAAAAAGAAAATGCTTTTTAGTGGCTGGAACTGGTTTTATCACATTCTGAATTGAACGTTGAAAATGAGCTTTTCAGAGCCAGCAGAGGTCAAAATAAGCAGTAATGCAAACTCAGTCAGAGACATAGATTTTCACTTGCAACTTTCTTAAACATATTTAACAGTGCATGAAATGTTGTCTAAAACAAAAAGAAAATGCTTTTTAGTGGCTGGAACTGGTTTTATCACATTCTGAATTGAACGTTGAAAATGAGCTTTTCAGAGCCAGCAGAGGTCAAAATAAGCAGTAATGCAAACTCAGTCATAGACATAGATTTTCACTTGCAACTTGCTTCAACATGTTTAACAGTGCATGAAATGTTATCTAAAACAAAAAGAATAATGCATTTTAGTGGCTGGATCTGGTTTTATCACTTTCTGAATTCAACGTTGAAAATGAGCTTTTCAGAGCCAGCAGAGGTCAAAATAAGCAGTAATGCAAACTCAGTCAGAGACAAAGATTTTCACTTGCAACTTGCTTTAACATGTTTAACAGTGCATGAAATGTTGTCTAAAACAAAAAGAAAATGCTTTTTAGTGGCTGGATCTGGTTTTATCACATTCTGAATTGAACGTTGAAAATGAGCTTTTCAGAGCCAGCAGAGGTCAAAATAAGCAGTAATGCAAACTCAGTCATAGACATAGATTTTCACTTGCAACTTGCTTTAACATGTTTAACAGTGCATGAAATGTTATCTGAAACAAAAAGAATAATGCATTTTAGTGGCTGGATCTGGTTTTATCACTTTCTGAATTCAACGTTGAAAATGAGCTGTTCTCAGCCAGCAGAGGTCAAAATAAGCAGTAATGCAAACTCAGTCAGAGACATAGATTTTCACTTGCAACTTGCTTTAACATGTTTAACAGTGCATGAATTGTTGTCTAAAACAAAAAGAAAATGCTTTTTAGTGGCTGGAACTGGTTTTATCACATTCTGAATTGAACGTTGAAAATGAGCTTTTCAGAGCCAGCAGAGGTCAAAATAAGCAGTAATGCAAACTCAGTCAGAGACATAGATTTTCACTTGCAACTTGCTTTAACATGTTTAACAGTGCATGAATTGTTGTCTAAAACAAAAAGAAAATGCTTTTTAGTGGCTGGAACTGGTTTTATCACATTCTGAATTGAACGTTGAAAATGAGCTTTTCAGAGCCAGCAGAGGTCAAAATAAGCAGTGATGCAAACTCAGTCATAGACATAGATTTTCACTTGCAACTTTCTTAAACATATTTAACAGTGCATGAAATGTTGTCTAAAACAAAAAGAAAATGCTTTTTAGTGGCTAGAACTGGTTTTATCACATTCTGAATTGAACGTTGAAAATGAGCTTTTCAGAGCCAGCAGAGGTCAAAATAAGCAGTAATGCAAACTCAGTCAGAGACATAGATTTTCACTTGCAACTTGCTTTAACATGTTTAACAGTGCATGAAATGTTGTCTAAAACAAAAAGATAATGCTTTTTAGTGGCTGGAACTGGTTTTATCACATTCTGAATTGAACGTTGAAAATGAGCTTTTCAGAGCCAGCAGAGGTCAAAATAAGCAGTAATGCAAACTCAGTCAGAGACAAAGATTTTCACTTGCAACTTGCTTTAACATGTTTAACAGTGCATGAAATGTTGTCTAAAACAAAAAGAATGATGCATTTTAGTAGCTGGATCTGGTTTTATCACATTCTGTGATGGACGTTGAAAATGAGCTTTTCAGAGCCAGCAGAGATCAAAATAAGCAGTAATGCAAACTCAGTCATAGACATAGATTTTCACTTGCAACTTTCTTAAACATATTTAACAGTGCATGAAATGTTGTCTAAAACAAAAAGAAAATGCTTTTTAGTGGCTGGAACTGGTTTTATCACATTCTGAATTGAACGTTGAAAATGAGCTTTTCAGAGCCAGCAGAGGTCAAAATAAGCAGTAATGTAAACTCAGTCATAAACATAGATTTTCACTTGCAACTTGCTTTAACATGTTTAACAGTGCATGAAATGTTGTCTAAAACAAAAAGAAAATGCTTTTTAGTGGCTGGAACTGGTTTTATCACATTCTGAATTGAACGTTGAAAATGAGCTTTTCAGAGCCAGCAGAGGTCAAAATAAGCAGTAATGCAAACTCAGTCAGAGACAAAGATTTTCACTTGCAACTTGCTTTAACATGTTTAACAGTGCATGAAATGTTGTCTAAAACAAAAAGAAAATGCTTTTTAGTGGCTGGAACTGGTTTTATCATATTCTGAATTGAACGTTGAAAATGAGCTTTTCAGAGCCAGCAGAGGTCAAAATAAGCAGTAATGCAAACTCAGTCAGAGACATAGATTTTCACTTGCAACTTGCTTTAACATGTTTAACAGTGCATGAAATGTTATCTTAAACAAAAAGAATAATGCATTTTAGTGGCTGGAACTGGTTTTATCACATTCTGAATTGAACGTTGAAAATGAGCTTTTCAGAGCCAGCAGAGGTCAAAATAAGCAGTAATGCAAACTCAGTCAGAGACATAGATTTTCACTTGCAACTTGCTTTAACATGTTTAACAGTGCATGAAATGTTGTCTAAAACAAAAACATAATGCTTTTTAGTGGCTGGATCTGGTTTTATCACATTCTGAATTGAACGTTGAAAATGAGCTTTTCAGAGCCAGCAGAGGTCAAAATAAGCAGTAATGCAAACTCAGTCATAGACATAGATTTTCACTTGCAACTTGCTTTAACATGTTTAACAGTGCATGAAATGTTGTCTAAAACAAAAAGAAAATGCTTTTTAGTGGCTGGAACTGGTTTTATCACATTCTGAATTGAACGTTGAAAATGAGCTTTTCAGAGCCAGCAGAGGTCAAAATAAGCAGTAATGCAAACTCAGTCAGAGACAAAGATTTTCACTTGCAACTTGCTTTAACATATTTAACAGTGCATGAAATGTTGTCTAAAACAAAAAGAAAATGCTTTTTAGTGGCTGGAACTGGTTTTATCACATTCTGAATTGAACGTTGAAAATGAGCTTTTCAGAGCCAGCAGAGGTCAAAATAAGCAGTAATGCAAACTCAGTCAGAGACATAGATTTTCACTTGCAACTTTCTTAAACATATTTAACAGTGCATGAAATGTTGTCTAAAACAAAAAGAAAATGCTTTTTAGTGGCTGGAACTGGTTTTATCACATTCTGAATTGAACGTTGAAAATGAGCTTTTCAGAGCCAGCAGAGGTCAAAATAAGCAGTAATGCAAACTCAGTCATAGACATAGATTTTCACTTGCAACTTGCTTCAACATGTTTAACAGTGCATGAAATGTTATCTAAAACAAAAAGAATAATGCATTTTAGTGGCTGGATCTGGTTTTATCACTTTCTGAATTCAACGTTGAAAATGAGCTTTTCAGAGCCAGCAGAGGTCAAAATAAGCAGTAATGCAAACTCAGTCAGAGACAAAGATTTTCACTTGCAACTTGCTTTAACATGTTTAACAGTGCATGAAATGTTGTCTAAAACAAAAAGAAAATGCTTTTTAGTGGCTGGATCTGGTTTTATCACATTCTGAATTGAACGTTGAAAATGAGCTTTTCAGAGCCAGCAGAGGTCAAAATAAGCAGTAATGCAAACTCAGTCATAGACATAGATTTTCACTTGCAACTTGCTTTAACATGTTTAACAGTGCATGAAATGTTATCTGAAACAAAAAGAATAATGCATTTTAGTGGCTGGATCTGGTTTTATCACTTTCTGAATTCAACGTTGAAAATGAGCTGTTCTCAGCCAGCAGAGGTCAAAATAAGCAGTAATGCAAACTCAGTCAGAGACATAGATTTTCACTTGCAACTTGCTTTAACATGTTTAACAGTGCATGAATTGTTGTCTAAAACAAAAAGAAAATGCTTTTTAGTGGCTGGAACTGGTTTTATCACATTCTGAATTGAACGTTGAAAATGAGCTTTTCAGAGCCAGCAGAGGTCAAAATAAGCAGTAATGCAAACTCAGTCAGAGACATAGATTTTCACTTGCAACTTGCTTTAACATGTTTAACAGTGCATGAATTGTTGTCTAAAACAAAAAGAAAATGCTTTTTAGTGGCTGGAACTGGTTTTATCACATTCTGAATTGAACGTTGAAAATGAGCTTTTCAGAGCCAGCAGAGGTCAAAATAAGCAGTGATGCAAACTCAGTCATAGACATAGATTTTCACTTGCAACTTTCTTAAACATATTTAACAGTGCATGAAATGTTGTCTAAAACAAAAAGAAAATGCTTTTTAGTGGCTAGAACTGGTTTTATCACATTCTGAATTGAACGTTGAAAATGAGCTTTTCAGAGCCAGCAGAGGTCAAAATAAGCAGTAATGCAAACTCAGTCAGAGACATAGATTTTCACTTGCAACTTGCTTTAACATGTTTAACAGTGCATGAAATGTTGTCTAAAACAAAAAGATAATGCTTTTTAGTGGCTGGAACTGGTTTTATCACATTCTGAATTGAACGTTGAAAATGAGCTTTTCAGAGCCAGCAGAGGTCAAAATAAGCAGTAATGCAAACTCAGTCAGAGACAAAGATTTTCACTTGCAACTTGCTTTAACATGTTTAACAGTGCATGAAATGTTGTCTAAAACAAAAAGAATGATGCATTTTAGTAGCTGGATCTGGTTTTATCACATTCTGTGATGGACGTTGAAAATGAGCTTTTCAGAGCCAGCAGAGATCAAAATAAGCAGTAATGCAAACTCAGTCATAGACATAGATTTTCACTTGCAACTTTCTTAAACATATTTAACAGTGCATGAAATGTTGTCTAAAACAAAAAGAAAATGCTTTTTAGTGGCTGGAACTGGTTTTATCACATTCTGAATTGAACGTTGAAAATGAGCTTTTCAGAGCCAGCAGAGGTCAAAATAAGCAGTAATGTAAACTCAGTCATAAACATAGATTTTCACTTGCAACTTGCTTTAACATGTTTAACAGTGCATGAAATGTTGTCTAAAACAAAAAGAAAATGCTTTTTAGTGGCTGGAACTGGTTTTATCACATTCTGAATTGAACGTTGAAAATGAGCTTTTCAGAGCCAGCAGAGGTCAAAATAAGCAGTAATGCAAACTCAGTCAGAGACAAAGATTTTCACTTGCAACTTGCTTTAACATGTTTAACAGTGCATGAAATGTTGTCTAAAACAAAAAGAAAATGCTTTTTAGTGGCTGGATCTGGTTTTATCACATTCTGAATTGAACGTTGAAAATGAGCTTTTCAGAGCCAGCAGAGGTCAAAATAAGCAGTAATGCAAACTCAGTCATAGACATAGATTTTCACTTGCAACTTGCTTTAACATGTTTAACAGTGCATGAAATGTTATCTAAAACAAAAAGAATAATGCATTTTAGTGGCTGGATCTGGTTTTATCACTTTCTGAATTCAACGTTGAAAATGAGCTGTTCTCAGCCAGCAGAGGTCAAAATAAGCAGTAATGCAAACTCAGTCAGAGACATAGATTTTCACTTGCAACTTGCTTTAACATGTTTAACAGTGCATGAATTATTGTCTAAAACAAAAAGAAAATGCTTTTTAGTGGCTGGAACTGGTTTTATCACATTCTGGATTGAACGTTGAAAATGAGCTTTTCAGAGCCAGCAGAGGTCAAAATAAGCAGTGATGCAAACTCAGTCATAGACATAGATTTTCACTTGCAACTTTCTTAAACATACTTAACAGTGCATGAAATGTTGTCTAAAACAAAAAGAAAATGCTTTTTAGTGGCTGGAACTGGTTTTATCACATTCTGAATTGAACGTTGAAAATGAGCTTTTCAGAGCCAGCAGAGGTCAAAATAAGCAGTAATGCAAACTCAGTCAGAGACAAAGATTTTCACTTGCAACTTGCTTTAACATGTTTAACAGTGCATGAAATGTTGTCTAAAACAAAAAGAAAATGCTTTTTAGTGGCTGGATCTGGTTTTATCACATTCTGAATTGAACGTTGAAAATGAGCTTTTCAGAGCCAGCAGAGGTCAAAATAAGCAGTAATGCAAACTCAGTCATAGACATAGATTTTCACTTGCAACTTGCTTTAACATGTTTAACAGTGCATGAAATGTTATCTAAAACAAAAAGAATAATGCATTTTAGTGGCTGGATCTGGTTTTATCACTTTCTGAATTCAACGTTGAAAATGAGCTGTTCTCAGCCAGCAGAGGTCAAAATAAGCAGTAATGCAAACTCAGTCATAGACATAGATTTTCACTTGCAACTTGCTTTAACATATTTAACAGTGCATGAAATGTTGTCTAAAACAAAAAGAAAATGCTTTTTAGTGGCTGGATCTGGTTTTATCACATTCTGAATTGAACGTTGAAAATGAGCTTTTCAGAGCCAGCAGAGGTCAAAATAAGCAGTAATGCAAACTCAGTCATAGACATAGATTTTCACTTGCAACTTGCTTTAACATGTTTAACAGTGCATGAAATGTTATCTAAAACAAAAAGAATAATGCATTTTAGTGGCTGGATCTGGTTTTTTCACTTTCTGAATTGAACGTTGAAAATGAGCTGTTCTCAGCCAGCAGAGGTCAAAATAAGCAGTAATGCAAACTCAGTCAGAGACATAGATTTTCACTTGCAACTTGCTTTAACATGTTTAACAGTGCATGAATTGTTGTCTAAAACAAAAAGAAAATGCTTTTTAGTGGCTGGAACTGGTTTTATCACATTCTGAATTGAACGTTGAAAATGAGCTTTTCAGAGCCAGCAGAGGTCAAAATAAGCAGTGATGCAAACTCAGTCATAGACATAGATTTTCACTTGCAACTTTCTTAAACATATTTAACAGTGCATGAAATGTTGTCTAAAACAAAAAGAAAATGCTTTTTAGTGGCTGGAACTGGTTTTATCACATTCTGAATTGAACGTTGAAAATGAGCTTTTCAGAGCCAGCAGAGGTCAAAATAAGCAGTAATGCAAACTCAGTCATAGACATAGATTTTCACTTGCAACTTGCTTTAACATGTTTAACAGTGCATGAAATGTTATCTAAAACAAAAAGAATAATGCATTTTAGTGGCTGGATCTGGTTTTATCACTTTCTGAATTCAACGTTGAAAATGAGCTGTTCTCAGCCAGCAGAGGTCAAAATAAGCAGTAATGCAAACTCAGTCAGAGACATAGATTTTCACTTGCAACTTGCTTTAACATGTTTAACAGTGCATGAATTATTGTCTAAAACAAAAAGAAAATGCTTTTTAGTGGCTGGAACTGGTTTTATCACATTCTGAATTGAACGTTGAAAATGAGCTTTTCAGAGCCAGCAGAGGTCAAAATAAGCAGTGATGCAAACTCAGTCATAGACATAGATTTTCACTTGCAACTTTCTTAAACATATTTAACAGTGCATGAAATGTTGTCTAAAACAAAAAGAAAATGCTTTTTAGTGGCTGGAACTGGTTTTATCACATTCTGAATTGAACGTTGAAAATGAGCTTTTCAGAGCCAGCAGAGGTCAAAATAAGCAGTAATGCAAACTCAGTCATAGACATAGATTTTCACTTGCAACTTGCTTTAACATGTTTAACAGTGCATGAAATGTTATCTAAAACAAAAAGAATAATGCATTTTAGTGGCTGGATCTGGTTTTATCACTTTCTGAATTCAACGTTGAAAATGAGCTGTTCTCAGCCAGCAGAGGTCAAAATAAGCAGTAATGCAAACTCAGTCAGAGACATAGATTTTCACTTGCAACTTGCTTTAACATGTTTAACAGTGCATGAATTATTGTCTAAAACAAAAAGAAAATGCTTTTTAGTGGCTGGAACTGGTTTCATCACATTCTGAATTGAACGTTGAAAATGAGCTTTTCAGAGCCAGCAGAGGTCAAAATAAGCAGTGATGCAAACTCAGTCATAGACATAGATTTTCACTTGCAACTTTCTTAAACATATTTAACAGTGCATGAAATGTTGTCTAAAACAAAAAGAAAATGCTTTTTAGTGGCTGGAACTGGTTTTATCACATTCTGAATTGAACGTTGAAAATGAGCTTTTCAGAGCCAGCAGAGGTCAAAATAAGCAGTAATGCAAACTCAGTCATAGACATAGATTTTCACTTGCAACTTGCTTTAACATGTTTAACAGTGCATGAAATGTTATCTAAAACAAAAAGAATAATGCATTTTAGTGGCTGGATCTGGTTTTTTCACTTTCTGAATTGAACGTTGAAAATGAGCTGTTCTCAGCCAGCAGAGGTCAAAATAAGCAGTAATGCAAACTCAGTCAGAGACATAGATTTTCACTTGCAACTTGCTTTAACATGTTTAACAGTGCATGAATTGTTGTCTAAAACAAAAAGAAAATGCTTTTTAGTGGCTGGAACTGGTTTTATCACATTCTGAAGTGAACGTTGAAAATGAGCTTTTCAGAGCCAGCAGAGGTCAAAATAAGCAGTGATGCAAACTCAGTCATAGACATAGATTTTCACTTGCAACTTTCTTAAACATATTTAACAGTGCATGAAATGTTGTCTAAAACAAAAAGAAAATGCTTTTTAGTGGCTGGAACTGGTTTTATCACATTCTGAATTGAACGTTGAAAATGAGCTTTTCAGAGCCAGCAGAGGTCAAAATAAGCAGTAATGCAAACTCAGTCATAGACATAGATTTTCACTTGCAACTTGCTTTAACATGTTTAACAGTGCATGAAATGTTATCTAAAACAAAAAGAATAATGCATTTTAGTGGCTGGATCTGGTTTTATCACTTTCTGAATTCAACGTTGAAAATGAGCTGTTCTCAGCCAGCAGAGGTCAAAATAAGCAGTAATGCAAACTCAGTCAGAGACATAGATTTTTACTTGCAACTTGCTTTAACATGTTTAACAGTGCATGAATTATTGTCTAAAACAAAAAGAAAATGCTTTTTAGTGGCTGGAACTGGTTTTATCACATTCTGAATTGAACGTTGAAAATGAGCTTTTCAGAGCCAGCAGAGGTCAAAATAAGCAGTGATGCAAACTCAGTCATAGACATAGATTTTCACTTGCAACTTTCTTAAACATATTTAACAGTGCATGAAATGTTGTCTAAAACAAAAAGAAAATGCTTTTTAGTGGCTGGAACTGGTTTTATCACATTCTGAATTGAACGTTGAAAATGAGCTTTTCAGAGCCAGCAGAGGTCAAAATAAGCAGTAATGCAAACTCAGTCAGAGACAAAGATTTTCACTTGCAACTTGCTTTAACATGTTTAACAGTGCATGAAATGTTGTCTAAAACAAAAAGAAAATGCTTTTTAGTGGCTGGATCTGGTTTTATCACATTCTGAATTGAACGTTGAAAATGAGCTTTTCAGAGCCAGCAGAGGTCAAAATAAGCAGTAATGCAAACTCAGTCATAGACATAGATTTTCACTTGCAACTTGCTTTAACATGTTTAACAGTGCATGAAATGTTATCTAAAACAAAAAGAATAATGCATTTTAGTGGCTGGATCTGGTTTTATCACTTTCTGAATTCAACGTTGAAAATGAGCTGTTCTCAGCCAGCAGAGGTCAAAATAAGCAGTAATGCAAACTCAGTCATAGACATAGATTTTCACTTGCAACTTGCTTTAACATATTTAACAGTGCATGAAATGTTGTCTAAAACAAAAAGAAAATGCTTTTTAGTGGCTGGATCTGGTTTTATCACATTCTGAATTGAACGTTGAAAATGAGCTTTTCAGAGCCAGCAGAGGTCAAAATAAGCAGTAATGCAAACTCAGTCATAGACATAGATTTTCACTTGCAACTTGCTTTAACATGTTTAACAGTGCATGAAATGTTATCTAAAACAAAAAGAATAATGCATTTTAGTGGCTGGATCTGGTTTTTTCACTTTCTGAATTGAACGTTGAAAATGAGCTGTTCTCAGCCAGCAGAGGTCAAAATAAGCAGTAATGCAAACTCAGTCAGAGACATAGATTTTCACTTGCAACTTGCTTTAACATGTTTAACAGTGCATGAATTGTTGTCTAAAACAAAAAGAAAATGCTTTTTAGTGGCTGGAACTGGTTTTATCACATTCTGAATTGAACGTTGAAAATGAGCTTTTCAGAGCCAGCAGAGGTCAAAATAAGCAGTGATGCAAACTCAGTCATAGACATAGATTTTCACTTGCAACTTTCTTAAACATATTTAACAGTGCATGAAATGTTGTCTAAAACAAAAAGAAAATGCTTTTTAGTGGCTGGAACTGGTTTTATCACATTCTGAATTGAACGTTGAAAATGAGCTTTTCAGAGCCAGCAGAGGTCAAAATAAGCAGTAATGCAAACTCAGTCAGAGACATAGATTTTCACTTGCAACTTGCTTTAACATGTTTAACAGTGCATGAATTGTTGTCTAAAACAAAAAGAAAATGCTTTTTAGTGGCTGGAACTGGTTTTATCACATTCTGAATTGAACGTTGAAAATGAGCTTTTCAGAGCCAGCAGAGGTCAAAATAAGCAGTGATGCAAACTCAGTCATAGACATAGATTTTCACTTGCAACTTTCTTAATTATATTTAACAGTGCATGAAATGTTGTCTAAAACAAAAAGAAAATGCTTTTTAGTGGCTGGAACTGGTTTTATCACATTCTGAATTGAACGTTGAAAATGAGCTTTTCAGAGCCAGCAGAGGTCAAAATAAGCAGTAATGCAAACTCAGTCATAGACATAGATTTTCACTTGCAACTTGCTTTAACATGTTTAACAGTGCATGAAATGTTATCTAAAACAAAAAGAATAATGCATTTTAGTGGCTGGATCTGGTTTTATCACTTTCTGAATTCAACGTTGAAAATGAGCTGTTCTCAGCCAGCAGAGGTCAAAATAAGCAGTAATGCAAACTCAGTCAGAGACATAGATTTTCACTTGCAACTTGCTTTAACATGTTTAACAGTGCATGAATTGTTGTCTAAAACAAAAAGAAAATGCTTTTTAGTGGCTGGAACTGGTTTTATCACTTTCTGAATTCAACGTTGAAAATGAGCTTTTCAGAGCCAGCAGAGGTCAAAATAAGCAGTGATGAAAACTCAGTCATAGACATAGATTTTCACTTGCAACTTTCTTAAACATATTTAACAGTGCATGAAATGTTGTCTAAAACAAAAAGAAAATGCTTTTTAGTGGCTGGAACTGGTTTTATCACATTCTGAATTGAACGTTGAAAATGAGCTGTTCTCAGCCAGCAGAGGTCAAAATAAGCAGTAATGCAAACTCAGTCAGAGACATAGATTTTCACTTGCAACTTGCTTTAACATGTTTAACAGTGCATGAATTGTTGTCTAAAACAAAAAGAAAATGCTTTTTAGTGGCTGGAACTGGTTTTATCACATTCTGAATTGAACGTTGAAAATGAGCTTTTCAGAGCCAGCAGAGGTCAAAATAAGCAGTGATGCAAACTCAGTCATAGACATAGATTTTCACTTGCAACTTTCTTAAACATATTTAACAGTGCATGAAATGTTGTCTAAAACAAAAAGAAAATGCTTTTTAGTGGCTGGAACTGGTTTTATCACATTCTGAATTCAACGTTGAAAATGAGCTGTTCAGAGCCAGCAGAGGTCAAAATAAGCAGTAATGCAAACTCAGTCAGAGACATAGATTTTCACTTGCAACTTGCTTTAACATGTTTAACAGTGCATGAAATGTTGTCTAAAACAAAAAGATAATGCTTTTTAGTGGCTGGAACTGGTTTTATCACATTCTAAATTGAACGTTGAAAATGAGCTTTTCAGAGCCAGCAGAGGTCAAAATAAGCAGTAATGCAAACTCAGTCATAGACATATATTATCACTTGTAACTTGCTTTAACATGTTTAACAGTGCATGAAATGTTGTCTAAAACAAAAAGAAAATGCTTTTTAGTGGCTGGAACTGGTTTTATCACATTCTGAATTGAACGTTGAAAATGAGCTTTTCAGAGCCAGCAGAGGTCAAAATAAGCAGTAATGCAAACTCAGTCAGAGACAAAGATTTTCACTTGCAACTTGCTTTAACATGTTTAACAGTGCATGAAATGTTGTCTAAAACAAAAAGAAAATGGTTTTTAGTGGCTGGATCTGGTTTTATCACATTCTGAATTGAACGTTGAAAATGAGCTTTTCAGAGCCAGCAGAGATCAAAATAAGCAGTAATGCAAACTCAGTCATAGACATAGATTTTCACTTGCAACTTGCTTTAACATGTTTAACAGTGCATGAAATGTTATCTAAAACAAAAAGAATAATGCATTTTAGTGGCTGGATCTGGTTTTATCACTTTCTGAATTCAACGTTGAAAATGAGCTGTTCTCAGCCAGCAGAGGTCAAAATAAGCAGTAATGCAAACTCAGTCATAGACATAGATTTTCACTTGCAACTTGCTTTAACATATTTAACAGTGCATGAAATGTTGTCTAAAACAAAAAGAAAATGCTTTTTAGTGGCTGGAACTGGTTTTATCACATTCTGAATTGAACGTTGAAAATGAGCTTTTCAGAGCCAGCAGAGGTCAAAATAAGCAGTAATGCAAACTCAGTCATAGACATAGATTTTCACTTGCAACTTTCTTAAACATATTTAACAGTGCATGAAATGTTGTCTAAAACAAAAAGAAAATGCTTTTTAGTGGCTGGAACTGGTTTTATCACATTCTGAATTGAACGTTGAAAATGAGCTTTTCAGAGCCAGCAGAGGTCAAAATAAGCAGTAATGCAAACTCAGTCAGAGACATAGATTTTCACTTGCAACTTGCTTTAACATGTTTAACAGTGCATGAAATGTTGTCTAAATCAAAAAGAAAATGCTTTTTAGTGGCTGGAACTGGTTTTATCACATTCTGAGTTGAACGTTGAAAATGAGCTTTTCAGAGCCAGCAGAGGTCAAAATAAGCAGTAATGCAAACTCAGTCAGAGACAACGATTTTCACTTGCAACTTGCTTTAACATGTTTAACAGTGCATGAAATGTTGTCTAAAACAAAAAGAAAATGCTTTTTAGTGGCTGGATCTGGTTTTATCACATTCTGAATTGAACGTTGAAAATGAGCTTTTCAGAGCCAGCAGAGGTCAAAATAAGCAGTAATGCAAACTCAGTCATAGACATAGATTTTCACTTGCAACTTGCTTTAACATGTTTAACAGTGCATGAAATGTTATCTAAAACAAAAAGAATAATGCATTTTAGTGGCTGGATCTGGTTTTATCACTTTCTGAATTCAACGTTGAAAATGAGCTGTTCTCAGCCAGCAGAGGTCAAAATAAGCAGTAATGCAAACTCAGTCATAGACATAGATTTTCACTTGCAACTTGCTTTAACATATTTAACAGTGCATGAAATGTTGTCTAAAACAAAAAGAAAATGCTTTTTAGTGGCTGGAACTGGTTTTATCACATTCTGAATTGAACGTTGAAAATGAGCTTTTCAGAGCCAGCAGAGGTCAAAATAAGCAGTAATGCAAACTCAGTCAGAGACAAAGACTTTCACTTGCAACTTGCTTTAACATGTTTAACAGTGCATGAAATGTTGTCTAAAACAAAAAGAAAATGCTTTTTAGTGGCTGGATCTGGTTTTATCACATTCTGAATTGAACGTTGAAAATGAGCTTTTCAGAGCCAGCAGAGGTCAAAATAAGCAGTAATGCAAACTCAGTCATAGACATAGATTTTCACTTGCAACTTGCTTTAACATGTTTAACAGTGCATGAAATGTTATCTAAAACAAAAAGAATAATGCATTTTAGTGGCTGGAACTGGTTTTATCACATTCTGAATTGAACGTTGAAAATGAGCTTTTCAGAGCCAGCAGAGGTCAAAATAAGCAGTAATGCAAACTCAGTCATAGACATAGATTTTCACTTGCAACTTGCTTTAACATGTTTAACAGTGCATGAAATGTTGTCTAAAACAAAAAGAAAATGCTTTTTAGTGGCTGGAACTGGTTTTATCACATTCTGAATTGAACGTTAAAAATGAGCTTTTCAGAGCCAGCAGAGGTCAAAATAAGCAGTAATGCAAACTCAGTCATAGACATAGATTTTCACTTGCAACTTGCTTTAACATGTTTAACAGTGCATGAAATGTTATCTAAAACAAAAAGAATAATGCATTTTAGTGGCTGGAACTGGTTTTATCACATTCTGAATTGAACGTTGAAAATGAGCTTTTCAGAGCCAGCAGAGGTCAAAATAAGCAGTAATGCAAACTCAGTCATAGACATAGATTTTCACTTGCAACTTGCTTTAACATGTTTAACAGTGCATGAAATGTTGTCTAAAACAAAAAGAATGATGCATTTTAGTGGCTGGAACTGGTTTTATCACATTCTGTGATGGACGTTGAAAATGAGCTTTTCAGAGCCAGCAGAGATCAAAATAAGCAGTAATGCAAACTCAGTCATAGACATAGATTTTCACATGCAACTTTCTTAAACATATTTAACAGTGCATGAAATGTTGTCTAAAACAAAAAGAAAATGCTTTTTAGTGGCTGGAACTGGTTTTATCACATTCTGAATTGAACGTTGAAAATGAGCTTTTCAGAGCCAGCAGAGGTCAAAATAAGCAGTAATGCAAACTCAGTCAGAGACAAAGATTTTCACTTGCAACTTGCTTTAACATATTTAACAGTGCATGAAATGTTGTCTAAAACAAAAAGAAAATGCTTTTTAGTGGCTGGATCTGGTTTTATCACATTCTGAATTGAACGTTTAAAATGAGCTTTTCAGAGCCATCAGAGGTCAAAATAAGCAGTAATGCAAACTCAGTCATAGACATAGATTTTCACTTGCAACTTGCTTTAACATGTTTAACAGTGCATGAAATGTTATCTAAAACAAAAAGAATAATGCATTTTAGTGGCTGGAACTGGTTTTATCACATTCTGAATTGAACGTTGAAAATGAGCTTTTCAGAGCCAGCAGAGGTCAAAATAAGCAGTAATGCAAACTCAGTCATAGACATAGATTTTCACTTGCAACTTTCTTAAACATATTCAACAGTGCATGAAATGTTGTCTAAAACAAAAAGAAAATGCTTTTTAGTGGCTGGAACTGGTTTTATCACATTCTGAATTGAACGTTGAAAATGAGCTTTTCAGAGCCAGCAGAGGTCAAAATAAGCAGTAATGCAAACTCAGTCAGAGACATAGATTTTCACTTGCAACTTGCTTTAACATGTTTAACAGTGCATGAAATGTTGTCTAAAACAAAAAGATAATGCTTTTTAGTGGCTGGAACTGGTTTTATCACATTCTAAATTGAACGTTGAAAATGAGCTTTTCAGAGCCAGCAGAGGTCAAAATAAGCAGTAATGCAAACTCAGTCATAGACATAGATTTTCACTTGCAACTTGCTTTAACATGTTTAACAGTGCATGAAATGTTGTCTAAAACAAAAAGAAAATGCTTTTTAGTGGCTGGAACTGGTTTTATCACATTCTGAATTGAACGTTGAAAATGAGCTTTTCAGAGCCAGCAGAGGTCAAAATAAGCAGTAATGCAAACTCAGTCAGAGACAAAGATTTTCACTTGCAACTTGCTTTAACATGTTTAACAGTGCATGAAATGTTGTCTAAAACAAAAAGAAAATGCTTTTTAGTGGCTGGATCTGGTTTTATCACATTCTGAATTGAACGTTGAAAATGAGCTTTTCAGAGCCAGCAGAGGTCAAAATAAGCAGTAATGCAAACTCAGTCATAGACATAGATTTTCACTTGCAACTTGCTTTAACATGTTTAACAGTGCATGAAATGTTATCTAAAACAAAAAGAATAATGCATTTTAGTGGCTGGATCTGGTTTTATCACTTTCTGAATTCAACGTTGAAAATGAGCTGTTCTCAGCCAGCAGAGGTCAAAATAAGCAGTAATGCAAACTCAGTCATAGACATAGATTTTCACTTGCAACTTGCTTTAACATATTTAACAGTGCATGAAATGTTGTCTAAAACAAAAAGAAAATGCTTTTTAGTGGCTGGATCTGGTTTTATCACATTCTGAATTGAACGTTGAAAATGAGCTTTTCAGAGCCAGCAGAGGTCAAAATAAGCAGTAGTGCAAACTCAGTCAGAGACATAGATTTTCACTTGCAACTTGCTTTAACATGTTTAACAGTGCATGAAATGTTGTCTAAAACAAAAAGATAATGCTTTTTAGTGGCTGGAACTGGTTTTATCACATTCTGAATTGAACGTTGAAAATGAGCTTTTCAGAGCCAGCAGAGGTCAAAATAAGCAGTAATGCAAACTCAGTCATAGACATAGATTTTCACTTGCAACTTGCTTTAACATGTTTAACAGTGCATGAAATGTTGTCTAAAACAAAAAGAAAATGCTTTTTAGTGGCTGGAACTGGTTTTATCACATTCTGAATTGAACGTTGAAAATGAGCTTTTCAGAGCCAGCAGAGGTCAAAATAAGCAGTAATGCAAACTCAGTCAGAGACAAAGATTTTCACTTGCAACTTGCTTTAACATGTTTAACAGTGCATGAAATGTCTAAAACAAAAAGAAAATGCTTTTTAGTGGCTGGATCTGGTTTTATCACATTCTGAATTGAACGTTGAAAATGAGCTTTTCAGAGCCAGCAGAGGTCAAAATAAGCAGTAATGCAAACTCAGTCATAGACATAGATTTTCACTTGCAACTTGCTTTAACATGTTTAACAGTGCATGAAATGTTATCTAAAACAAAAAGAATAATGCATTTTAGTGGCTGGATCTGGTTTTATCACTTTCTGAATTCAACGTTGAAAATGAGCTTTTCAGAGCCAGCAGAGGTCAAAATAAGCAGTAATGCAAACTCAGTCATAGACATAGATTTTCACTTGCAACTTGCTTTAACATGTTTAACAGTGCATGAAATGTTGTCTAAAACAAAAAGAAAATGCTTTTTAGTGGCTGGAACTGGTTTTATCACATTCTGAATTGAACGTTGAAAATGAGCTTTTCAGAGCCAGCAGAGGTCAAAATAAGCAGTGATGCAAACTCAGTCATAGACATAGATTTTCACTTGCAACTTGCTTTAACATGTTTAACAGTGCATGAAATGTTGTCTAAAACAAAAAGAAAATGCTTTTTAGTGGCTGGAACTGGTTTTATCACATTCTGAATTGAACGTTGAAAATGAGCTTTTCAGAGCCAGCAGAGGTCAAAATAAGCAGTAATGCAAACTCAGTCAGAGACAAAGATTTTCACTTGCAACTTGCTTTAACATGTTTAACAGTGCATGAAATGTTGTCTAAAACAAAAAGAAAATGCTTTTTAGTGGCTGGAACTGGTTTTATCACATTCTGAATTGAACGTTGAAAATGAGCTTTTCAGAGCCAGCAGAGGTCAAAATAAGCAGTAATGCAAACTCAGTCAGAGACAAAGATTTTCACTTGCAACTTGTTTTAACATGTTTAACAGTGCATGAAATGTTGTCTAAAACAAAAAGAAAATGCTTTTTAGTGGCTGGATCTGGTTTTATCACATTCTGAATTGAACGTTGAAAATGAGCTTTTCAGAGCCAGCAGAGGTCAAAATAAGCAGTAATGCAAACTCAGTCAGAGACAAAGATTTTCACTTGCAACTTGCTTTAACATGTTTAACAGTGCATGAAATGTTGTCTAAAACAAAAAGAAAATGCTTTTTAGTGGCTGGGTCTGGTTTTATCACATTCTGAATTGAACGTTGAAAATGAGCTTTTCAGAGCCAGCAGAGGTCAAAATAAGCAGTAATGCAAACTCAGTCATAGACATAGATTTTCACTTGCAACTTGCTTTAACATGTTTAACAGTGCATGAAATGTTATCTAAAACAAAAAGAATAATGCATTTTAGTGGCTGGAACTGGTTTTATCACTTTCTGAATTCAACGTTGAAAATGAGCTGTTCTCAGCCAGCAGAGGTCAAAATAAGCAGTAATGCAAACTCAGTCATAGACATAGATTTTCACTTGCAACTTGCTTTAACATATTTAACAGTGCATGAAATGTTGTCTAAAACAAAAAGAAAATGCTTTTTAGTGGCTGGATCTGGTTTTATCACATTCTGAATTGAACGTTGAAAATGAGCTTTTCAGAGCCAGCAGAGGTCAAAATAAGCAGTAATGTAAACTCAGTCATAGACATAGATTTTCACTTGCAACTTGCTTTAACATGTTTAACAGTGCATGAAATGTTGTCTAAAACAAAAAGAAAATGCTTTTTAGTGGCTGGAACTGGTTTTATCACATTCTGAATTGAACGTTGAAAATGAGCTTTTCAGAGCCAGCAGAGGTCAAAATAAGCAGTAATGCAAACTCAGTCAGAGACAAAGATTTTCACTTGCAACTTGCTTTAACATGTTTAACAGTGCATGAAATGTTGTCTAAAACAAAAAGAAAATGCTTTTTAGTGGCTGGATCTGGTTTTATCACATTCTGAATTGAACGTTGAAAATGAGCTTTTCAGAGCCAGCAGAGGTCAAAATAAGCAGTAATGCAAACTCAGTCATAGACATAGATTTTCACTTGCAACTTGCTTTAACATGTTTAACAGTGCATGAAATGTTGTCTAAAACAAAAAGAAAATGCTTTTTAGTGGCTGGAACTGGTTTTATCACATTCTGAATTGAACGTTGAAAATGAGCTTTTCAGAGCCAGCAGAGGTCAAAATAAGCATTAATGCAAACTCAGTCAGAGACAAAGATTTTCACTTGCAACTTGCTTTAACATGTTTAACAGTGCATGAAATGTTGTCTAAAACAAAAAGAAAATGCTTTTTAGTGGCTGGATCTGGTTTTATCACATTCTGAATTGAACGTTGAAAATGAGCTTTTCAGAGCCAGCAGAGGTCAAAATAAGCAGTAATGCAAACTCAGTCATAGACATAGATTTTCACTTGCAACTTGCTTTAACATGTTTAACAGTGCATGAAATGTTATCTAAAACAAAAAGAATAATGCATTTTAGTGGCTGGATCTGGTTTTATCACTTTCTGAATTCAACGTTGAAAATGAGCTTTTCAGAGCCAGCAGAGGTCAAAATAAGCAGTAATGCAAACTCAGTCATAGACATAGATTTTCACTTGCAACTTGCTTTAACATGTTTAACAGTGCATGAAATGTTGTCTAAAACAAAAAGAAAATGCTTTTTAGTGGCTGAAACTGGTTTTATCACATTCTGAATTGAACGTTGAAAATGAGCTTTTCAGAGCCAGCAGAGGTCAAAATAAGCAGTGATGCAAACTCAGTCATAGACATAGATTTTCACTTGCAACTTGCTTTAACATGTTTAACAGTGCATGAAATGTTGTCTAAAACAAAAAGAAAATGCTTTTTAGTGGCTGGAACTGGTTTTATCACATTCTGAATTGAACGTTGAAAATGAGCTTTTCAGAGCCAGCAGAGGTCAAAATAAGCAGTAATGCAAACTCAGTCAGAGACAAAGATTTTCACTTGCAACTTGCTTTAACATGTTTAACAGTGCATGAAATGTTGTCTAAAACAAAAAGAAAATGCTTTTTAGTGGCTGGAACTGGTTTTATCACATTCTGAATTGAACGTTGAAAATGAGCTTTTCAGAGCCAGCAGAGGTCAAAATAAGCAGTAATGCAAACTCAGTCAGAGACAAAGATTTTCACTTGCAACTTGTTTTAACATGTTTAACAGTGCATGAAATGTTGTCTAAAACAAAAAGAAAATGCTTTTTAGTGGCTGGATCTGGTTTTATCACATTCTGAATTGAACGTTGAAAATGAGCTTTTCAGAGCCAGCAGAGGTCAAAATAAGCAGTAATGCAAACTCAGTCAGAGACAAAGATTTTCACTTGCAACTTGCTTTAACATATTTAACAGTGCATGAAATGTTGTCTAAAACAAAAAGAAAATGCTTTTTAGTGGCTGGATCTGGTTTTATCACATTCTGAATTGAACGTTGAAAATTAGCTTTTCAGAGCCAGCAGAGGTCAAAATTAGCAGTAATGCAAACTCAGTCATAGACATAGATTTTCACTTGCAACTTGCTTTAACATGTTTAACAGTGCATGAAATGTTATCTAAAACAAAAAGAATAATGCATTTTAGTGGCTGGAACTGGTTTTATCACATTCTGAATTGAACGTTGAAAATGAGCTTTTCAGAGCCAGCAGAGGTCAAAATAAGCAGTAATGCAAACTCAGTCAGAGACATAGATTTTCACTTGCAACTTGCTTTAACATGTTTAACAGTGCATGAAATGTTATCTTAAACAAAAAGAATAATGCATTTTAGTGGCTGGAACTGGTTTTATCACATTCTGAATTGAACGTTGAAAATGAGCTTTTCAGAGCCAGCAGAGGTCAAAATAAGCAGTAATGCAAACTCAGTCAGAGACATAGATTTTCACTTGCAACTTGCTTTAACATGTTTAACAGTGCATGAAATGTTGTCTAAAACAAAAACATAATGCTTTTTAGTGGCTGGATCTGGTTTTATCACATTCTGAATTGAACGTTGAAAATGAACTTTTCAGAGCCAGCAGAGGTCAAAATAAGCAGTAATGCAAACTCAGTCATAGACATAGATTTTCACTTGCAACTTGCTTTAACATGTTTAACAGTGCATGAAATGTTGTCTAAAACAAAAAGAAAATGCTTTTTAGTGGCTGGAACTGGTTTTATCACATTCTGAATTGAACGTTGAAAATGAGCTTTTCAGAGCCAGCAGAGGTCAAAATAAGCAGTAATGCAAACTCAGTCAGAGACAAAGATTTTCACTTGCAACTTGCTTTAACATATTTAACAGTGCATGAAATGTTGTCTAAAACAAAAAGAAAATGCTTTTTAGTGGCTGGAACTGGTTTTATCACATTCTGAATTGAACGTTGAAAATGAGCTTTTCAGAGCCAGCAGAGGTCAAAATAAGCAGTAATGCAAACTCAGTCAGAGACATAGATTTTCACTTGCAACTTTCTTAAACATATTTAACAGTGCATGAAATGTTGTCTAAAACAAAAAGAAAATGCTTTTTAGTGGCTGGAACTGGTTTTATCACATTCTGAATTGAACGTTGAAAATGAGCTTTTCAGAGCCAGCAGAGGTCAAAATAAGCAGTAATGCAAACTCAGTCATAGACATAGATTTTCACTTGCAACTTGCTTCAACATGTTTAACAGTGCATGAAATGTTATCTAAAACAAAAAGAATAATGCATTTTAGTGGCTGGATCTGGTTTTATCACTTTCTGAATTCAACGTTGAAAATGAGCTTTTCAGAGCCAGCAGAGGTCAAAATAAGCAGTAATGCAAACTCAGTCAGAGACAAAGATTTTCACTTGCAACTTGCTTTAACATGTTTAACAGTGCATGAAATGTTGTCTAAAACAAAAAGAAAATGCTTTTTAGTGGCTGGATCTGGTTTTATCACATTCTGAATTGAACGTTGAAAATGAGCTTTTCAGAGCCAGCAGAGGTCAAAATAAGCAGTAATGCAAACTCAGTCATAGACATAGATTTTCACTTGCAACTTGCTTTAACATGTTTAACAGTGCATGAAATGTTATCTGAAACAAAAAGAATAATGCATTTTAGTGGCTGGATCTGGTTTTATCACTTTCTGAATTCAACGTTGAAAATGAGCTGTTCTCAGCCAGCAGAGGTCAAAATAAGCAGTAATGCAAACTCAGTCAGAGACATAGATTTTCACTTGCAACTTGCTTTAACATGTTTAACAGTGCATGAATTGTTGTCTAAAACAAAAAGAAAATGCTTTTTAGTGGCTGGAACTGGTTTTATCACATTCTGAATTGAACGTTGAAAATGAGCTTTTCAGAGCCAGCAGAGGTCAAAATAAGCAGTAATGCAAACTCAGTCAGAGACATAGATTTTCACTTGCAACTTGCTTTAACATGTTTAACAGTGCATGAATTGTTGTCTAAAACAAAAAGAAAATGCTTTTTAGTGGCTGGAACTGGTTTTATCACATTCTGAATTGAACGTTGAAAATGAGCTTTTCAGAGCCAGCAGAGGTCAAAATAAGCAGTGATGCAAACTCAGTCATAGACATAGATTTTCACTTGCAACTTTCTTAAACATATTTAACAGTGCATGAAATGTTGTCTAAAACAAAAAGAAAATGCTTTTTAGTGGCTAGAACTGGTTTTATCACATTCTGAATTGAACGTTGAAAATGAGCTTTTCAGAGCCAGCAGAGGTCAAAATAAGCAGTAATGCAAACTCAGTCAGAGACATAGATTTTCACTTGCAACTTGCTTTAACATGTTTAACAGTGCATGAAATGTTGTCTAAAACAAAAAGATAATGCTTTTTAGTGGCTGGAACTGGTTTTATCACATTCTGAATTGAACGTTGAAAATGAGCTTTTCAGAGCCAGCAGAGGTCAAAATAAGCAGTAATGCAAACTCAGTCAGAGACAAAGATTTTCACTTGCAACTTGCTTTAACATGTTTAACAGTGCATGAAATGTTGTCTAAAACAAAAAGAATGATGCATTTTAGTAGCTGGATCTGGTTTTATCACATTCTGTGATGGACGTTGAAAATGAGCTTTTCAGAGCCAGCAGAGATCAAAATAAGCAGTAATGCAAACTCAGTCATAGACATAGATTTTCACTTGCAACTTGCTTTAACATGTTTAACAGTGCATGAAATGTTGTCTAAAACAAAAAGATAATGCTTTTTAGTGGCTGGAACTGGTTTTATCACATTCTGAATTGAACGTTGAAAATGAGCTTTTCAGAGCCAGCAGAGGTCAAAATAAGCAGTAATGTAAACTCAGTCATAAACATAGATTTTCACTTGCAACTTGCTTTAACATGTTTAACAGTGCATGAAATGTTGTCTAAAACAAAAAGAAAATGCTTTTTAGTGGCTGGAACTGGTTTTATCACATTCTGAATTGAACGTTGAAAATGAGCTTTTCAGAGCCAGCAGAGGTCAAAATAAGCAGTAATGCAAACTCAGTCAGAGACAAAGATTTTCACTTGCAACTTGCTTTAACATGTTTAACAGTGCATGAAATGTTGTCTAAAACAAAAAGAAAATGCTTTTTAGTGGCTGGATCTGGTTTTATCACATTCTGAATTGAACGTTGAAAATGAGCTTTTCAGAGCCAGCAGAGGTCAAAATAAGCAGTAATGCAAACTCAGTCATAGACATAGATTTTCACTTGCAACTTGCTTTAACATGTTTAACAGTGCATGAAATGTTATCTAAAACAAAAAGAATAATGCATTTTAGTGGCTGGATCTGGTTTTATCACTTTCTGAATTCAACGTTGAAAATGAGCTGTTCTCAGCCAGCAGAGGTCAAAATAAGCAGTAATGCAAACTCAGTCAGAGACATAGATTTTCACTTGCAACTTGCTTTAACATGTTTAACAGTGCATGAATTATTGTCTAAAACAAAAAGAAAATGCTTTTTAGTGGCTGGAACTGGTTTTATCACATTCTGAATTGAACGTTGAAAATGAGCTTTTCAGAGCCAGCAGAGGTCAAAATAAGCAGTGATGCAAACTCAGTCATAGACATAGATTTTCACTTGCAACTTTCTTAAACATATTTAACAGTGCATGAAATGTTGTCTAAAACAAAAAGAAAATGCTTTTTAGTGGCTGGAACTGGTTTTATCACATTCTGAATTGAACGTTGAAAATGAGCTTTTCAGAGCCAGCAGAGGTCAAAATAAGCAGTAATGCAAACTCAGTCAGAGACAAAGATTTTCACTTGCAACTTGCTTTAACATGTTTAACAGTGCATGAAATGTTGTCTAAAACAAAAAGAAAATGCTTTTTAGTGGCTGGATCTGGTTTTATCACATTCTGAATTGAACGTTGAAAATGAGCTTTTCAGAGCCAGCAGAGGTCAAAATAAGCAGTAATGCAAACTCAGTCATAGACATAGATTTTCACTTGCAACTTGCTTTAACATGTTTAACAGTGCATGAAATGTTATCTAAAACAAAAAGAATAATGCATTTTAGTGGCTGGATCTGGTTTTATCACTTTCTGAATTCAACGTTGAAAATGAGCTGTTCTCAGCCAGCAGAGGTCAAAATAAGCAGTAATGCAAACTCAGTCATAGACATAGATTTTCACTTGCAACTTGCTTTAACATATTTAACAGTGCATGAAATGTTGTCTAAAACAAAAAGAAAATGCTTTTTAGTGGCTGGATCTGGTTTTATCACATTCTGAATTGAACGTTGAAAATGAGCTTTTCAGAGCCAGCAGAGGTCAAAATAAGCAGTAATGCAAACTCAGTCATAGACATAGATTTTCACTTGCAACTTGCTTTAACATGTTTAACAGTGCATGAAATGTTATCTAAAACAAAAAGAATAATGCATTTTAGTGGCTGGATCTGGTTTTTTCACTTTCTGAATTGAACGTTGAAAATGAGCTGTTCTCAGCCAGCAGAGGTCAAAATAAGCAGTAATGCAAACTCAGTCAGAGACATAGATTTTCACTTGCAACTTGCTTTAACATGTTTAACAGTGCATGAATTGTTGTCTAAAACAAAAAGAAAATGCTTTTTAGTGGCTGGAACTGGTTTTATCACATTCTGAATTGAACGTTGAAAATGAGCTTTTCAGAGCCAGCAGAGGTCAAAATAAGCAGTGATGCAAACTCAGTCATAGACATAGATTTTCACTTGCAACTTTCTTAAACATATTTAACAGTGCATGAAATGTTGTCTAAAACAAAAAGAAAATGCTTTTTAGTGGCTGGAACTGGTTTTATCACATTCTGAATTGAACGTTGAAAATGAGCTTTTCAGAGCCAGCAGAGGTCAAAATAAGCAGTAATGCAAACTCAGTCATAGACATAGATTTTCACTTGCAACTTGCTTTAACATGTTTAACAGTGCATGAAATGTTATCTAAAACAAAAAGAATAATGCATTTTAGTGGCTGGATCTGGTTTTATCACTTTCTGAATTCAACGTTGAAAATGAGCTGTTCTCAGCCAGCAGAGGTCAAAATAAGCAGTAATGCAAACTCAGTCAGAGACATAGATTTTCACTTGCAACTTGCTTTAACATGTTTAACAGTGCATGAATTATTGTCTAAAACAAAAAGAAAATGCTTTTTAGTGGCTGGAACTGGTTTTATCACATTCTGAATTGAACGTTGAAAATGAGCTTTTCAGAGCCAGCAGAGGTCAAAATAAGCAGTGATGCAAACTCAGTCATAGACATAGATTTTCACTTGCAACTTTCTTAAACATATTTAACAGTGCATGAAATGTTGTCTAAAACAAAAAGAAAATGCTTTTTAGTGGCTGGAACTGGTTTTATCACATTCTGAATTGAACGTTGAAAATGAGCTTTTCAGAGCCAGCAGAGGTCAAAATAAGCAGTAATGCAAACTCAGTCATAGACATAGATTTTCACTTGCAACTTGCTTTAACATGTTTAACAGTGCATGAAATGTTATCTAAAACAAAAAGAATAATGCATTTTAGTGGCTGGATCTGGTTTTTTCACTTTCTGAATTGAACGTTGAAAATGAGCTGTTCTCAGCCAGCAGAGGTCAAAATAAGCAGTAATGCAAACTCAGTCAGAGACATAGATTTTCACTTGCAACTTGCTTTAACATGTTTAACAGTGCATGAATTGTTGTCTAAAACAAAAAGAAAATGCTTTTTAGTGGCTGGAACTGGTTTTATCACATTCTGAAGTGAACGTTGAAAATGAGCTTTTCAGAGCCAGCAGAGGTCAAAATAAGCAGTGATGCAAACTCAGTCATAGACATAGAT
Source organism: Danio rerio (assembly GCF_052040795.2). NCBI lineage: Eukaryota > Metazoa > Chordata > Actinopteri > Cypriniformes > Danionidae > Danio > Danio rerio. The sequence goes on along the minus strand of NC_141036.1, from coordinate 19,833,282 downwards.
TTTCACTTGCAACTTTCTTAAACATATTTAACAGTGCATGAAATGTTGTCTAAAACAAAAAGAAAATGCTTTTTAGTGGCTGGAACTGGTTTTATCACATTCTGAATTGAACGTTGAAAATGAGCTTTTCAGAGCCAGCAGAGGTCAAAATAAGCAGTAATGCAAACTCAGTCATAGACATAGATTTTCACTTGCAACTTGCTTTAACATGTTTAACAGTGCATGAAATGTTATCTAAAACAAAAAGAATAATGCATTTTAGTGGCTGGATCTGGTTTTATCACTTTCTGAATTCAACGTTGAAAATGAGCTGTTCTCAGCCAGCAGAGGTCAAAATAAGCAGTAATGCAAACTCAGTCAGAGACATAGATTTTCACTTGCAACTTGCTTTAACATGTTTAACAGTGCATGAATTATTGTCTAAAACAAAAAGAAAATGCTTTTTAGTGGCTGGAACTGGTTTTATCACATTCTGAATTGAACGTTGAAAATGAGCTTTTCAGAGCCAGCAGAGGTCAAAATAAGCAGTGATGCAAACTCAGTCATAGACATAGATTTTCACTTGCAACTTTCTTAAACATATTTAACAGTGCATGAAATGTTGTCTAAAACAAAAAGAAAATGCTTTTTAGTGGCTGGAACTGGTTTTATCACATTCTGAATTGAACGTTGAAAATGAGCTTTTCAGAGCCAGCAGAGGTCAAAATAAGCAGTAATGCAAACTCAGTCAGAGACAAAGATTTTCACTTGCAACTTGCTTTAACATGTTTAACAGTGCATGAAATGTTGTCTAAAACAAAAAGAAAATGCTTTTTAGTGGCTGGATCTGGTTTTATCACATTCTGAATTGAACGTTGAAAATGAGCTTTTCAGAGCCAGCAGAGGTCAAAATAAGCAGTAATGCAAACTCAGTCATAGACATAGATTTTCACTTGCAACTTGCTTTAACATGTTTAACAGTGCATGAAATGTTATCTAAAACAAAAAGAATAATGCATTTTAGTGGCTGGATCTGGTTTTATCACTTTCTGAATTCAACGTTGAAAATGAGCTGTTCTCAGCCAGCAGAGGTCAAAATAAGCAGTAATGCAAACTCAGTCATAGACATAGATTTTCACTTGCAACTTGCTTTAACATATTTAACAGTGCATGAAATGTTGTCTAAAACAAAAAGAAAATGCTTTTTAGTGGCTGGATCTGGTTTTATCACATTCTGAATTGAACGTTGAAAATGAGCTTTTCAGAGCCAGCAGAGGTCAAAATAAGCAGTAATGCAAACTCAGTCATAGACATAGATTTTCACTTGCAACTTGCTTTAACATGTTTAACAGTGCATGAAATGTTATCTAAAACAAAAAGAATAATGCATTTTAGTGGCTGGATCTGGTTTTTTCACTTTCTGAATTGAACGTTGAAAATGAGCTGTTCTCAGCCAGCAGAGGTCAAAATAAGCAGTAATGCAAACTCAGTCAGAGACATAGATTTTCACTTGCAACTTGCTTTAACATGTTTAACAGTGCATGAATTGTTGTCTAAAACAAAAAGAAAATGCTTTTTAGTGGCTGGAACTGGTTTTATCACATTCTGAATTGAACGTTGAAAATGAGCTTTTCAGAGCCAGCAGAGGTCAAAATAAGCAGTGATGCAAACTCAGTCATAGACATAGATTTTCACTTGCAACTTTCTTAAACATATTTAACAGTGCATGAAATGTTGTCTAAAACAAAAAGAAAATGCTTTTTAGTGGCTGGAACTGGTTTTATCACATTCTGAATTGAACGTTGAAAATGAGCTTTTCAGAGCCAGCAGAGGTCAAAATAAGCAGTAATGCAAACTCAGTCATAGACATAGATTTTCACTTGCAACTTGCTTTAACATGTTTAACAGTGCATGAAATGTTATCTAAAACAAAAAGAATAATGCATTTTAGTGGCTGGATCTGGTTTTATCACTTTCTGAATTCAACGTTGAAAATGAGCTGTTCTCAGCCAGCAGAGGTCAAAATAAGCAGTAAAGCAAACTCAGTCAGAGACATAGATTTTCACTTGCAACTTGCTTTAACATGTTTAACAGTGCATGAATTGTTGTCTAAAACAAAAAGAAAATGCTTTTTAGTGGCTGGAACTGGTTTTATCACTTTCTGAATTCAACGTTGAAAATGAGCTTTTCAGAGCCAGCAGAGGTCAAAATAAGCAGTGATGAAAACTCAGTCATAGACATAGATTTTCACTTGCAACTTTCTTAAACATATTTAACAGTGCATGAAATGTTGTCTAAAACAAAAAGAAAATGCTTTTTAGTGGCTGGAACTGGTTTTATCACATTCTGAATTGAACGTTGAAAATGAGCTGTTCTCAGCCAGCAGAGGTCAAAATAAGCAGTAATGCAAACTCAGTCAGAGACATAGATTTTCACTTGCAACTTGCTTTAACATGTTTAACAGTGCATGAATTGTTGTCTAAAACAAAAAGAAAATGCTTTTTAGTGGCTGGAACTGGTTTTATCACATTCTGAATTGAACGTTGAAAATGAGCTTTTCAGAGCCAGCAGAGGTCAAAATAAGCAGTGATGCAAACTCAGTCATAGACATAGATTTTCACTTGCAACTTTCTTAAACATATTTAACAGTGCATGAAATGTTGTCTAAAACAAAAAGAAAATGCTTTTTAGTGGCTGGAACTGGTTTTATCACATTCTGAATTCAACGTTGAAAATGAGCTGTTCAGAGCCAGCAGAGGTCAAAATAAGCAGTAATGCAAACTCAGTCAGAGACATAGATTTTCACTTGCAACTTGCTTTAACATGTTTAACAGTGCATGAAATGTTGTCTAAAACAAAAAGAAAATGCTTTTTAGTGGCTGGAACTGGTTTTATCACATTCTGAATTGAACGTTGAAAATGAGCTTTTCAGAGCCAGCAGAGGTCAAAATAAGCAGTAATGCAAACTCAGTCAGAGACAAAGATTTTCACTTGCAACTTGCTTTAACATGTTTAACAGTGCATGAAATGTTGTCTAAAACAAAAAGAAAATGGTTTTTAGTGGCTGGATCTGGTTTTATCACATTCTGAATTGAACGTTGAAAATGAGCTTTTCAGAGCCAGCAGAGATCAAAATAAGCAGTAATGCAAACTCAGTCATAGACATAGATTTTCACTTGCAACTTGCTTTAACATGTTTAACAGTGCATGAAATGTTATCTAAAACAAAAAGAATAATGCATTTTAGTGGCTGGATCTGGTTTTATCACTTTCTGAATTCAACGTTGAAAATGAGCTGTTCTCAGCCAGCAGAGGTCAAAATAAGCAGTAATGCAAACTCAGTCATAGACATAGATTTTCACTTGCAACTTGCTTTAACATATTTAACAGTGCATGAAATGTTGTCTAAAACAAAAAGAAAATGCTTTTTAGTGGCTGGATCTGGTTTTATCACATTCTGAATTGAACGTTGAAAATGAGCTTTTCAGAGCCAGCAGAGGTCAAAATAAGCAGTGATGCAAACTCAGTCATAGACATAGATTTTCACTTGCAACTTGCTTTAACATGTTTAACAGTGCATGAAATGTTGTCTAAATCAAAAAGAAAATGCTTTTTAGTGGCTGGAACTGGTTTTATCACATTCTGAGTTGAACGTTGAAAATGAGCTTTTCAGAGCCAGCAGAGGTCAAAATAAGCAGTAATGCAAACTCAGTCAGAGACAACGATTTTCACTTGCAACTTGCTTTAACATGTTTAACAGTGCATGAAATGTTGTCTAAAACAAAAAGAAAATGCTTTTTAGTGGCTGGATCTGGTTTTATCACATTCTGAATTGAACGTTGAAAATGAGCTTTTCAGAGCCAGCAGAGGTCAAAATAAGCAGTAATGCAAACTCAGTCATAGACATAGATTTTCACTTGCAACTTGCTTTAACATGTTTAACAGTGCATGAAATGTTATCTAAAACAAAAAGAATAATGCATTTTAGTGGCTGGATCTGGTTTTATCACTTTCTGAATTCAACGTTGAAAATGAGCTGTTCTCAGCCAGCAGAGGTCAAAATAAGCAGTAATGCAAACTCAGTCAGAGACATAGATTTTCACTTGCAACTTGCTTTAACATGTTTAACAGTGCATGAATTATTGTCTAAAACAAAAAGAAAATGCTTTTTAGTGGCTGGAACTGGTTTTATCACATTCTGAATTGAACGTTGAAAATGAGCTTTTCAGAGCCAGCAGAGGTCAAAATAAGCAGTGATGCAAACTCAGTCATAGACATAGATTTTCACTTGCAACTTGCTTTAACATGTTTAACAGTGCATGAAATGTTATCTAAAACAAAAAGAATAATGCATTTTAGTGGCTGGATCTGGTTTTATCACTTTCTGAATTCAACGTTGAAAATGAGCTGTTCTCAGCCAGCAGAGGTCAAAATAAGCAGTAATGCAAACTCAGTCATAGACATAGATTTTCACTTGCAACTTGCTTTAACATATTTAACAGTGCATGAAATGTTGTCTAAAACAAAAAGAAAATGCTTTTTAGTGGCTGGATCTGGTTTTATCACATTCTGAATTGAACGTTGAAAATGAGCTTTTCAGAGCCAGCAGAGGTCAAAATAAGCAGTAATGCAAACTCAGTCATAGACATAGATTTTCACTTGCAACTTGCTTTAACATGTTTAACAGTGCATGAAATGTTATCTAAAACAAAAAGAATAATGCATTTTAGTGGCTGGATCTGGTTTTTTCACTTTCTGAATTGAACGTTGAAAATGAGCTGTTCTCAGCCAGCAGAGGTCAAAATAAGCAGTAATGCAAACTCAGTCAGAGACATAGATTTTCACTTGCAACTTGCTTTAACATGTTTAACAGTGCATGAATTGTTGTCTAAAACAAAAAGAAAATGCTTTTTAGTGGCTGGAACTGGTTTTATCACATTCTGAATTGAACGTTGAAAATGAGCTTTTCAGAGCCAGCAGAGGTCAAAATAAGCAGTGATGCAAACTCAGTCATAGACATAGATTTTCACTTGCAACTTTCTTAAACATATTTAACAGTGCATGAAATGTTGTCTAAAACAAAAAGAAAATGCTTTTTAGTGGCTGGAACTGGTTTTATCACATTCTGAATTGAACGTTGAAAATGAGCTTTTCAGAGCCAGCAGAGGTCAAAATAAGCAGTAATGCAAACTCAGTCATAGACATAGATTTTCACTTGCAACTTGCTTTAACATGTTTAACAGTGCATGAAATGTTATCTAAAACAAAAAGAATAATGCATTTTAGTGGCTGGATCTGGTTTTATCACTTTCTGAATTCAACGTTGAAAATGAGCTGTTCTCAGCCAGCAGAGGTCAAAATAAGCAGTAAAGCAAACTCAGTCAGAGACATAGATTTTCACTTGCAACTTGCTTTAACATGTTTAACAGTGCATGAATTGTTGTCTAAAACAAAAAGAAAATGCTTTTTAGTGGCTGGAACTGGTTTTATCACTTTCTGAATTCAACGTTGAAAATGAGCTTTTCAGAGCCAGCAGAGGTCAAAATAAGCAGTGATGAAAACTCAGTCATAGACATAGATTTTCACTTGCAACTTTCTTAAACATATTTAACAGTGCATGAAATGTTGTCTAAAACAAAAAGAAAATGCTTTTTAGTGGCTGGAACTGGTTTTATCACATTCTGAATTGAACGTTGAAAATGAGCTGTTCTCAGCCAGCAGAGGTCAAAATAAGCAGTAATGCAAACTCAGTCAGAGACATAGATTTTCACTTGCAACTTGCTTTAACATGTTTAACAGTGCATGAATTGTTGTCTAAAACAAAAAGAAAATGCTTTTTAGTGGCTGGAACTGGTTTTATCACATTCTGAATTGAACGTTGAAAATGAGCTTTTCAGAGCCAGCAGAGGTCAAAATAAGCAGTGATGCAAACTCAGTCATAGACATAGATTTTCACTTGCAACTTTCTTAAACATATTTAACAGTGCATGAAATGTTGTCTAAAACAAAAAGAAAATGCTTTTTAGTGGCTGGAACTGGTTTTATCACATTCTGAATTCAACGTTGAAAATGAGCTGTTCAGAGCCAGCAGAGGTCAAAATAAGCAGTAATGCAAACTCAGTCAGAGACATAGATTTTCACTTGCAACTTGCTTTAACATGTTTAACAGTGCATGAAATGTTGTCTAAAACAAAAAGAAAATGCTTTTTAGTGGCTGGAACTGGTTTTATCACATTCTGAATTGAACGTTGAAAATGAGCTTTTCAGAGCCAGCAGAGGTCAAAATAAGCAGTAATGCAAACTCAGTCAGAGACAAAGATTTTCACTTGCAACTTGCTTTAACATGTTTAACAGTGCATGAAATGTTGTCTAAAACAAAAAGAAAATGGTTTTTAGTGGCTGGATCTGGTTTTATCACATTCTGAATTGAACGTTGAAAATGAGCTTTTCAGAGCCAGCAGAGATCAAAATAAGCAGTAATGCAAACTCAGTCATAGACATAGATTTTCACTTGCAACTTGCTTTAACATGTTTAACAGTGCATGAAATGTTATCTAAAACAAAAAGAATAATGCATTTTAGTGGCTGGATCTGGTTTTATCACTTTCTGAATTCAACGTTGAAAATGAGCTGTTCTCAGCCAGCAGAGGTCAAAATAAGCAGTAATGCAAACTCAGTCATAGACATAGATTTTCACTTGCAACTTGCTTTAACATATTTAACAGTGCATGAAATGTTGTCTAAAACAAAAAGAAAATGCTTTTTAGTGGCTGGATCTGGTTTTATCACATTCTGAATTGAACATTGAAAATGAGCTTTTCAGAGCCAGCAGAGGTCAAAATAAGCAGTGATGCAAACTCAGTCATAGACATAGATTTTCACTTGCAACTTGCTTTAACATGTTTAACAGTGCATGAAATGTTGTCTAAATCAAAAAGAAAATGCTTTTTAGTGGCTGGAACTGGTTTTATCACATTCTGAGTTGAACGTTGAAAATGAGCTTTTCAGAGCCAGCAGAGGTCAAAATAAGCAGTAATGCAAACTCAGTCAGAGACAACGATTTTCACTTGCAACTTGCTTTAACATGTTTAACAGTGCATGAAATGTTGTCTAAAACAAAAAGAAAATGCTTTTTAGTGGCTGGATCTGGTTTTATCACATTCTGAATTGAACGTTGAAAATGAGCTTTTCAGAGCCAGCAGAGGTCAAAATAAGCAGTAATGCAAACTCAGTCATAGACATAGATTTTCACTTGCAACTTGCTTTAACATGTTTAACAGTGCATGAAATGTTATCTAAAACAAAAAGAATAATGCATTTTAGTGGCTGGATCTGGTTTTATCACTTTCTGAATTCAACGTTGAAAATGAGCTGTTCTCAGCCAGCAGAGGTCAAAATAAGCAGTAATGCAAACTCAGTCAGAGACATAGATTTTCACTTGCAACTTGCTTTAACATGTTTAACAGTGCATGAATTATTGTCTAAAACAAAAAGAAAATGCTTTTTAGTGGCTGGAACTGGTTTTATCACATTCTGAATTGAACGTTGAAAATGAGCTTTTCAGAGCCAGCAGAGGTCAAAATAAGCAGTGATGCAAACTCAGTCATAGACATAGATTTTCACTTGCAACTTTCTTAAACATATTTAACAGTGCATGAAATGTTGTCTAAAACAAAAAGAAAATGCTTTTTAGTGGCTGGAACTGGTTTTATCACATTCTGAATTGAACGTTGAAAATGAGCTTTTCAGAGCCAGCAGAGGTCAAAATAAGCAGTAATGCAAACTCAGTCATAGACATAGATTTTCACTTGCAACTTGCTTTAACATGTTTAACAGTGCATGAAATGTTATCTAAAACAAAAAGAATAATGCATTTTAGTGGCTGGATCTGGTTTTTTCACTTTCTGAATTGAACGTTGAAAATGAGCTGTTCTCAGCCAGCAGAGGTCAAAATAAGCAGTAATGCAAACTCAGTCAGAGACATAGATTTTCACTTGCAACTTGCTTTAACATGTTTAACAGTGCATGAATTGTTGTCTAAAACAAAAAGAAAATGCTTTTTAGTGGCTGGAACTGGTTTTATCACATTCTGAAGTGAACGTTGAAAATGAGCTTTTCAGAGCCAGCAGAGGTCAAAATAAGCAGTGATGCAAACTCAGTCATAGACATAGATTTTCACTTGCAACTTTCTTAAACATATTTAACAGTGCATGAAATGTTGTCTAAAACAAAAAGAAAATGCTTTTTAGTGGCTGGAACTGGTTTTATCACATTCTGAATTGAACGTTGAAAATGAGCTTTTCAGAGCCAGCAGAGGTCAAAATAAGCAGTAATGCAAACTCAGTCATAGACATAGATTTTCACTTGCAACTTGCTTTAACATGTTTAACAGTGCATGAAATGTTATCTAAAACAAAAAGAATAATGCATTTTAGTGGCTGGATCTGGTTTTTTCACTTTCTGAATTGAACGTTGAAAATGAGCTGTTCTCAGCCAGCAGAGGTCAAAATAAGCAGTAATGCAAACTCAGTCAGAGACATAGATTTTCACTTGCAACTTGCTTTAACATGTTTAACAGTGCATGAATTGTTGTCTAAAACAAAAAGAAAATGCTTTTTAGTGGCTGGAACTGGTTTTATCACATTCTGAATTGAACGTTGAAAATGAGCTTTTCAGAGCCAGCAGAGGTCAAAATAAGCAGTGATGCAAACTCAGTCATAGACATAGATTTTCACTTGCAACTTTCTTAAACATATTTAACAGTGCATGAAATGTTGTCTAAAACAAAAAGATAATGCTTTTTAGTGGCTGGAACTGGTTTTATCACATTCTGAATTGAACGTTGAAAATGAGCTTTTCAGAGCCAGCAGAGGTCAAAATAAGCAGTAATGCAAACTCAGTCAGAGACATAGATTTTCACTTGCAACTTGCTTTAACATGTTTAACAGTGCATGAAATGTTGTCTAAAACAAAAACATAATGCTTTTTAGTGGCTGGAACTGGTTTTATCACATTCTGAATTGAACGTTGAAAATGAGCTTTTCAGAGCCAGCAGAGGTCAAAATAAGCAGTAATGCAAACTCAGTCATAGACATAGATTTTCACTTGCAACTTGCTTTAACATGTTTAACAGTGCATGAAATGTTGTCTAAAACAAAAAGAAAATGCTTTTTAGTGGCTGGAACTGGTTTTATCACATTCTGAATTGAACGTTGAAAATGAGCTTTTCAGAGCCAGCAGAGGTCAAAATAAGCAGTAATGCAAACTCAGTCATAGACATAGATTTTCACTTGCAACTTGCTTTAACATGTTTAACAGTGCATGAAATGTTATCTTAAACAAAAAGAATAATACATTTTAGTGGCTGGAACTGGTTTTATCACATTCTGAATTGAACGTTGAAAATGAGCTTTTCAGAGCCAGCAGAGGTCAAAATAAGCAGTAATGCAAACTCAGTCATAGACATAGATTTTCACTTGCAACTTGCTTTAACATGTTTAACAGTGCATGAAATGTTATCTAAAACAAAAAGAATAATGCATTTTAGTGGCTGGATCTGGTTTTATCACTTTCTGAATTCAACGTTGAAAATGAGCTTTTCAGAGCCAGCAGAGGTCAAAATAAGCAGTAATGCAAACTCAGTCATAGACATAGATTTTCACTTGCAACTTGCTTTAACATGTTTAACAGTGCATGAAATGTTGTCTAAAACAAAAAGAAAATGCTTTTTAGTGGCTGGAACTGGTTTTATCACATTCTGAATTGAACGTTGAAAATGAGCTTTTCAGAGCCAGCAGAGGTCAAAATAAGCAGTGATGCAAACTCAGTCATAGACATAGATTTTCACTTGCAACTTGCTTTAACATGTTTAACAGTGCATGAAATGTTGTCTAAAACAAAAAGAAAATGCTTTTTAGTGGCTGGAACTGGTTTTATCACATTCTGAATTGAACGTTGAAAATGAGCTTTTCAGAGCCAGCAGAGGTCAAAATAAGCAGTAATGCAAACTCAGTCAGAGACAAAGATTTTCACTTGCAACTTGCTTTAACATGTTTAACAGTGCATGAAATGTTGTCTAAAACAAAAAGAAAATGCTTTTTAGTGGCTGGAACTGGTTTTATCACATTCTGAATTGAACGTTGAAAATGAGCTTTTCAGAGCCAGCAGAGGTCAAAATAAGCAGTAATGCAAACTCAGTCAGAGACAAAGATTTTCACTTGCAACTTGCTTTAACATGTTTAACAGTGCATGAAATGTTGTCTAAAACAAAAAGAAAATGCTTTTTAGTGGCTGGATCTGGTTTTATCACATTCTGAATTGAACGTTGAAAATGAGCTTTTCAGAGCCAGCAGAGGTCAAAATAAGCAGTAATGCAAACTCAGTCAGAGACAAAGATTTTCACTTGCAACTTGCTTTAACATATTTAACAGTGCATGAAATGTTGTCTAAAACAAAAAGAAAATGCTTTTTAGTGGCTGGATCTGGTTTTATCACATTCTGAATTGAACGTTGAAAATTAGCTTTTCAGAGCCAGCAGAGGTCAAAATTAGCAGTAATGCAAACTCAGTCATAGACATAGATTTTCACTTGCAACTTGCTTTAACATGTTTAACAGTGCATGAAATGTTATCTAAAACAAAAAGAATAATGCATTTTAGTGGCTGGAACTGGTTTTATCACATTCTGAATTGAACGTTGAAAATGAGCTTTTCAGAGCCAGCAGAGGTCAAAATAAGCAGTAATGCAAACTCAGTCATAGACATAGATTTTCACTTGCAACTTGCTTTAACATGTTTAACAGTGCATGAAATGTTATCTTAAACAAAAAGAATAATGCATTTTAGTGGCTGGAACTGGTTTTATCACATTCTGAATTGAACGTTGAAAATGAGCTTTTCAGAGCCAGCAGAGGTCAAAATAAGCAGTAATGCAAACTCAGTCATAGACATAGATTTTCACTTGCAACTTTCTTAAACATATTTAACAGTGCATGAAATGTTGTCTAAAACAAAAAGCTAATGCTTTTTAGTGGCTGGAACTGGTTTTTATCACATTCTAAATTGAACGTTGAAAATGAGCTTTTCAGAGCCAGCAGAGGTCAAAATAAGCAGTAATGCAAACTCAGTCATAGACATAGATTTTCACTTGCAACTTGCTTTAACATGTTTAACAGTGCATGAAATGTTGTCTAAAACAAAAAGAAAATGCTTTTTAGTGGCTGGAACTGGTTTTATCACATTCTGAATTGAACGTTGAAAACGAGCTTTTCAGAGCCAGCAGAGGTCAAAATAAGCAGTAATGCAAACTCAGTCAGAGACAAAGATTTTCACTTGCAACTTGCTTTAACATGTTTAACAGTGCATGAAATGTTATCTAAAACAAAAAGAATAATGCATTTTAGTGGCTGGATCTGGTTTTATCACTTTCTGAATTCAACGTTGAAAATGAGCTTTTCAGAGCCAGCAGAGGTCAAAATAAGCAGTAATGCAAACTCAGTCATAGACATAGATTTTCACTTGCAACTTGCTTTAACATGTTTAACAGTGCATGAAATGTTGTCTAAAACAAAAAGAAAATGCTTTTTAGTGGCTGGAACTGGTTTTATCACATTCTGAATTGAACGTTGAAAATGAGCTTTTCAGAGCCAGCAGAGGTCAAAATAAGCAGTAATGCAAACTCAGTCAGAGACAAAGATTTTCACTTGCAACTTGCTTTAACATGTTTAACAGTGCATGAAATGTTGTCTAAAACAAAAAGAAAATGCTTTTTAGTGGCTGGATCTGGTTTTATCACATTCTGAATTGAACGTTGAAAATGAGCTTTTCAGAGCCAGCAGAGGTCAAAATAAGCAGTAATGCAAACTCAGTCATAGACATAGATTTTCACTTGCAACTTGCTTTAACATGTTTAACAGTGCATGAAATGTTATCTAAAACAAAAAGAATAATGCATTTTAGTGGCTGGATCTGGTTTTATCACTTTCTGAATTCAACGTTGAAAATGAGCTGTTCTCAGCCAGCAGAGGTCAAAATAAGCAGTAATGCAAACTCAGTCATAGACATAGATTTTCACTTGCAACTTGCTTTAACATGTTTAACAGTGCATGAAATGTTGTCTAAAACAAAAAGAAAATGCTTTTTAGTGGCTGGATCTGGTTTTATCACATTCTGAATTGAACGTTGAAAATGAGCTTTTCAGAGCCAGCAGAGGTCAAAATAAGCAGTAATGCAAACTCAGTCAGAGACATAGATTTTCACTTGCAACTTGCTTTAACATGTTTAACAGTGCATGAAATGTTGTCTAAAACAAAAAGATAATGCTTTTTAGTGGCTGGAACTGGTTTTATCACATTCTGAATTGAACGTTGAAAATGAGCTTTTTAGAGCCAGCAGAGGTCAAAATAAGCAGTAATGCAAACTCAGTCATAGACATAGATTTTCACTTGCAACTTGCTTTAACATGTTTAACAGTGCATGAAATGTTGTCTAAAACAAAAAGAAAATGCTTTTTAGTGGCTGGAACTGGTTTTATCACTTTCTGAATTGAACGTTGAAAATGAGCTTTTCAGAGCCAGCAGAGGTCAAAATAAGCAGTAATGCAAACTCAGTCAGAGACAAAGATTTTCACTTGCAACTTGCTTTAACATGTTTAACAGTGCATGAAATGTTGTCTAAAACAAAAAGAAAATGCTTTTTAGTGGCTGGATCTGGTTTTATCACATTCTGAATTGAACGTTGAAAATGAGCTTTTCAGAGCCAGCAGAGGTCAAAATAAGCAGTAATGCAAACTCAGTCATAGACATAGATTTTCACTTGCAACTTGCTTTAACATGTTTAACAGTGCATGAAATGTTATCTAAAACAAAAAGAATAATGCATTTTAGTGGCTGGATCTGGTTTTATCACTTTCTGAATTCAACGTTGAAAATGAGCTTTTCAGAGCCAGCAGAGGTCAAAATAAGCAGTAATGCAAACTCAGTCATAGACATAGATTTTCACTTGCAACTTGCTTTAACATGTTTAACAGTGCATGAAATGTTGTCTAAAACAAAAAGAAAATGCTTTTTAGTGGCTGGAACTGGTTTTATCACATTCTGAATTGAACGTTGAAAATGAGCTTTTCAGAGCCAGCAGAGGTCAAAATAAGCAGTGATGCAAACTCAGTCATAGACATAGATTTTCACTTGCAACTTGCTTTAACATGTTTAACAGTGCATGAAATGTTGTCTAAAACAAAAAGAAAATGCTTTTTAGTGGCTGGAACTGGTTTTATCACATTCTGAATTGAACGTTGAAAATGAGCTTTTCAGAGCCAGCAGAGGTCAAAATAAGCAGTAATGCAAACTCAGTCAGAGACAAAGATTTTCACTTGCAACTTGCTTTAACATATTTAACAGTGCATGAAATGTTGTCTAAAACAAAAAGAAAATGCTTTTTAGTGGCTGGATCTGGTTTTATCACATTCTGAATTGAACGTTGAAAATGAGCTTTTCAGAGCCAGCAGAGGTCAAAGTAAGCAGTAATGCAAACTCAGTCATAGACATAGATTTTCACTTGCAACTTGCTTTAACATGTTTAACAGTGCATGAAATGTTATCTAAAACAAAAAGAATAATGCATTTTAGTGGCTGGAACTGGTTTTATCACATTCTGAATTGAACGTTGAAAATGAGCTTTTCAGAGCCAGCAGAGGTCAAAATAAGCAGTAATGCAAACTCAGTCATAGACATAGATTTTCACTTGCAACTTGCTTTAACATGTTTAACAGTGCATGAAATGTTATCTTAAACAAAAAGAATAATGCATTTTAGTGGCTGGAACTGGTTTTATCACATTCTGAATTGAACGTTGAAAATGAGCTTTTCAGAGCCAGCAGAGGTCAAAATAAGCAGTAATGCAAACTCAGTCATAGACATAGATTTTCACTTGCAACTTTCTTAAACATATTTAACAGTGCATGAAATGTTGTCTAAAACAAAAAGCTAATGCTTTTTAGTGGCTGGAACTGGTTTTATCACATTCTGAATTGAACGTTGAAAATGAGCTTTTCAGAGCCAGCAGAGGTCAAAATAAGCAGTAATGCAAACTCAGTCAGAGACATAGATTTTCACTTGCAACTTGCTTTAACATGTTTACCAGTGCATGAAATGTTGTCTAAAACAAAAACATAATGCTTTTTAGTGGCTGGAACTGGTTTTATCACATTCTGAATTGAACGTTGAAAATGAGCTTTTCAGAGCCAGCAGAGGTCAAAATAAGCAGTAATGCAAACTCAGTCATAGACATAGATTTTCACTTGCAACTTGCTTTAACATGTTTAACAGTGCATGAAATGTTGTCTAAAACAAAAAGAAAATGCTTTTTAGTGGCTGGAACTGGTTTTATCACATTCTGAATTGAACGTTGAAAATGAGCTTTTCAGAGCCAGCAGAGGTCAAAATAAGCAGTAATGCAAACTCAGTCAGAGACAAAGATTTTCACTTGCAACTTGCTTTAACATATTTAACAGTGCATGAAATGTTGTCTAAAACAAAAAGAAAATGCTTTTTAGTGGCTGGAACTGGTTTTATCACATTCTGAATTGAACGTTGAAAATGAGCTTTTCAGAGCCAGCAGAGGTCAAAATAAGCAGTAATGCAAACTCAGTCATAGACATAGATTTTCACTTGCAACTTTCTTAAACATATTTAACAGTGCATGAAATGTTGTCTAAAACAAAAAGATAATGCTTTTTAGTGGCTGGAACTGGTTTTATCACATTCTGAATTGAACGTTGAAAATGAGCTTTTCAGAGCCAGCAGAGGTCAAAATAAGCAGTAATGCAAACTCAGTCAGAGACATAGATTTTCACTTGCAACTTGCTTTAACATGTTTAACAGTGCATGAAATGTTGTCTAAAACAAAAACATAATGCTTTTTAGTGGCTGGAACTGGTTTTATCACATTCTGATCTGAACGTTGAAAATGAGCTTTTCAGAGCCAGCAGAGGTCAAAATAAGCAGTAATGCAAACTCAGTCAGAGACAAAGATTTTCACTTGCAACTTGCTTTAACATATTTAACAGTGCATGAAATGTTGTCTAAAACAAAAAGAAAATGCTTTTTAGTGGCTGGATCTGGTTTTATCACATTCTGAATTGAACGTTGAAAATTAGCTTTTCAGAGCCAGCAGAGGTCAAAATTAGCAGTAATGCAAACTCAGTCATAGACATAGATTTTCACTTGCAACTTGCTTTAACATGTTTAACAGTGCATGAAATGTTATCTAAAACAAAAAGAATAATGCATTTTAGTGGCTGGAACTGGTTTTATCACATTCTGAATTGAACGTTGAAAATGAGCTTTTCAGAGCCAGCAGAGGTCAAAATAAGCAGTAATGCAAACTCAGTCATAGACATAGATTTTCACTTGCAACTTTCTTAAACATATTTAACAGTGCATGAAATGTTGTCTAAAACAAAAAGCTAATGCTTTTTAGTGGCTGGAACTGGTTTTTATCACATTCTAAATTGAACGTTGAAAATGAGCTTTTCAGAGCCAGCAGAGGTCAAAATAAGCAGTAATGCAAACTCAGTCATAGACATAGATTTTCACTTGCAACTTGCTTTAACATGTTTAACAGTGCATGAAATGTTGTCTAAAACAAAAAGAAAATGCTTTTTAGTGGCTGGAACTGGTTTTATCACATTCTGAATTGAACGTTGAAAACGAGCTTTTCAGAGCCAGCAGAGGTCAAAATAAGCAGTAATGCAAACTCAGTCAGAGACAAAGATTTTCACTTGCAACTTGCTTTAACATGTTTAACAGTGCATGAAATGTTATCTAAAACAAAAAGAATAATGCATTTTAGTGGCTGGATCTGGTTTTATCACTTTCTGAATTCAACGTTGAAAATGAGCTTTTCAGAGCCAGCAGAGGTCAAAATAAGCAGTAATGCAAACTCAGTCATAGACATAGATTTTCACTTGCAACTTGCTTTAACATGTTTAACAGTGCATGAAATGTTGTCTAAAACAAAAAGAAAATGCTTTTTAGTGGCTGGAACTGGTTTTATCACATTCTGAATTGAACGTTGAAAATGAGCTTTTCAGAGCCAGCAGAGGTCAAAATAAGCAGTAATGCAAACTCAGTCAGAGACAAAGATTTTCACTTGCAACTTGCTTTAACATATTTAACAGTGCATGAAATGTTGTCTAAAACAAAAAGAAAATGCTTTTTAGTGGCTGGATCTGGTTTTATCACATTCTGAATTGAACGTTGAAAATGAGCTTTTCAGAGCCAGCAGAGGTCAAAATAAGCAGTAATGCAAACTCAGTCATAGACATAGATTTTCACTTGCAACTTGCTTTAACATGTTTAACAGTGCATGAAATGTTATCTAAAACAAAAAGAATAATGCATTTTAGTGGCTGGATCTGGTTTTATCACTTTCTGAATTCAACGTTGAAAATGAGCTGTTCTCAGCCAGCAGAGGTCAAAATAAGCAGTAATGCAAACTCAGTCATAGACATAGATTTTCACTTGCAACTTGCTTTAACATATTTAACAGTGCATGAAATGTTGTCTAAAACAAAAAGAAAATGCTTTTTAGTGGCTGGATCTGGTTTTATCACATTCTGAATTGAACGTTGAAAATGAGCTTTTCAGAGCCAGCAGAGGTCAAAATAAGCAGTAATGCAAACTCAGTCAGAGACATAGATTTTCACTTGCAACTTGCTTTAACATGTTTAACAGTGCATGAAATGTTGTCTAAAACAAAAAGATAATGCTTTTTAGTGGCTGGAACTGGTTTTATCACATTCTGAATTGAACGTTGAAAATGAGCTTTTTAGAGCCAGCAGAGGTCAAAATAAGCAGTAATGCAAACTCAGTCATAGACATAGATTTTCACTTGCAACTTGCTTTAACATGTTTAACAGTGCATGAAATGTTGTCTAAAACAAAAAGAAAATGCTTTTTAGTGGCTGGAACTGGTTTTATCACTTTCTGAATTGAACGTTGAAAATGAGCTTTTCAGAGCCAGCAGAGGTCAAAATAAGCAGTAATGCAAACTCAGTCAGAGACAAAGATTTTCACTTGCAACTTGCTTTAACATGTTTAACAGTGCATGAAATGTTGTCTAAAACAAAAAGAAAATGCTTTTTAGTGGCTGGATCTGGTTTTATCACATTCTGAATTGAACGTTGAAAATGAGCTTTTCAGAGCCAGCAGAGGTCAAAATAAGCAGTAATGCAAACTCAGTCATAGACATAGATTTTCACTTGCAACTTGCTTTAACATGTTTAACAGTGCATGAAATGTTATCTAAAACAAAAAGAATAATGCATTTTAGTGGCTGGATCTGGTTTTATCACTTTCTGAATTCAACGTTGAAAATGAGCTTTTCAGAGCCAGCAGAGGTCAAAATAAGCAGTAATGCAAACTCAGTCATAGACATAGATTTTCACTTGCAACTTGCTTTAACATGTTTAACAGTGCATGAAATGTTGTCTAAAACAAAAAGAAAATGCTTTTTAGTGGCTGGAACTGGTTTTATCACATTCTGAATTGAACGTTGAAAATGAGCTTTTCAGAGCCAGCAGAGGTCAAAATAAGCAGTGATGCAAACTCAGTCATAGACATAGATTTTCACTTGCAACTTGCTTTAACATGTTTAACAGTGCATGAAATGTTGTCTAAAACAAAAAGAAAATGCTTTTTAGTGGCTGGAACTGGTTTTATCACATTCTGAATTGAACGTTGAAAATGAGCTTTTCAGAGCCAGCAGAGGTCAAAATAAGCAGTAATGCAAACTCAGTCAGAGACAAAGATTTTCACTTGCAACTTGCTTTAACATATTTAACAGTGCATGAAATGTTGTCTAAAACAAAAAGAAAATGCTTTTTAGTGGCTGGATCTGGTTTTATCACATTCTGAATTGAACGTTGAAAATGAGCTTTTCAGAGCCAGCAGAGGTCAAAGTAAGCAGTAATGCAAACTCAGTCATAGACATAGATTTTCACTTGCAACTTGCTTTAACATGTTTAACAGTGCATGAAATGTTATCTAAAACAAAAAGAATAATGCATTTTAGTGGCTGGAACTGGTTTTATCACATTCTGAATTGAACGTTGAAAATGAGCTTTTCAGAGCCAGCAGAGGTCAAAATAAGCAGTAATGCAAACTCAGTCATAGACATAGATTTTCACTTGCAACTTGCTTTAACATGTTTAACAGTGCATGAAATGTTATCTTAAACAAAAAGAATAATGCATTTTAGTGGCTGGAACTGGTTTTATCACATTCTGAATTGAACGTTGAAAATGAGCTTTTCAGAGCCAGCAGAGGTCAAAATAAGCAGTAATGCAAACTCAGTCATAGACATAGATTTTCACTTGCAACTTTCTTAAACATATTTAACAGTGCATGAAATGTTGTCTAAAACAAAAAGCTAATGCTTTTTAGTGGCTGGAACTGGTTTTATCACATTCTGAATTGAACGTTGAAAATGAGCTTTTCAGAGCCAGCAGAGGTCAAAATAAGCAGTAATGCAAACTCAGTCAGAGACATAGATTTTCACTTGCAACTTGCTTTAACATGTTTACCAGTGCATGAAATGTTGTCTAAAACAAAAACATAATGCTTTTTAGTGGCTGGAACTGGTTTTATCACATTCTGAATTGAACGTTGAAAATGAGCTTTTCAGAGCCAGCAGAGGTCAAAATAAGCAGTAATGCAAACTCAGTCATAGACATAGATTTTCACTTGCAACTTGCTTTAACATGTTTAACGGTGCATGAAATGTTGTCTAAAACAAAAAGAAAATGCTTTTTAGTGGCTGGAACTGGTTTTATCACATTCTGAATTGAACGTTGAAAATGAGCTTTTCAGAGCCAGCAGAGGTCAAAATAAGCAGTAATGCAAACTCAGTCAGAGACAAAGATTTTCACTTGCAACTTGCTTTAACATATTTAACAGTGCATGAAATGTTGTCTAAAACAAAAAGAAAATGCTTTTTAGTGGCTGGAACTGGTTTTATCACATTCTGAATTGAACGTTGAAAATGAGCTTTTCAGAGCCAGCAGAGGTCAAAATAAGCAGTAATGCAAACTCAGTCATAGACATAGATTTTCACTTGCAACTTTCTTAAACATATTTAACAGTGCATGAAATGTTGTCTAAAACAAAAAGATAATGCTTTTTAGTGGCTGGAACTGGTTTTATCACATTCTGAATTGAACGTTGAAAATGAGCTTTTCAGAGCCAGCAGAGGTCAAAATAAGCAGTAATGCAAACTCAGTCAGAGACATAGATTTTCACTTGCAACTTGCTTTAACATGTTTAACAGTGCATGAAATGTTGTCTAAAACAAAAACATAATGCTTTTTAGTGGCTGGAACTGGTTTTATCACATTCTGATCTGAACGTTGAAAATGAGCTTTTCAGAGCCAGCAGAGGTCAAAATAAGCAGTAATGCAAACTCAGTCATAGACATAGATTTTCACTTGCAACTTGCTTTAACATGTTTAACAGTGCATGAAATGTTGTCTAAAACAAAAAGAAAATGCTTTTTAGTGGCTGGAACTGGTTTTATCACATTCTGAATTGAACGTTGAAAATGAGCTTTTCAGAGCCAGCAGAGGTCAAAATAAGCAGTAATGCAAACTCAGTCATAGACATAGATTTTCACTTGCAACTTGCTTTAACATGTTTAACAGTGCATGAAATGTTGTCTAAAACAAAAAGAAAATGCTTTTTAGTGGCTGGAACTGGTTTTATCACATTCTGAATTGAACGTTGAAAATGAGCTTTTCAGAGCCAGCAGAGGTCAAAATAAGCAGTAATGCAAACTCAGTCAGAGACAAAGATTTTCACTTGCAACTTGCTTTAACATGTTTAACAGTGCATGAAATGTTGTCTAAAACAAAAAGAAAATGCTTTTTAGTGGCTGGATCTGGTTTTATCACATTCTGAATTGAACGTTGAAAATGAGCTTTTCAGAGCCAGCAGAGGTCAAAATAAGCAGTAATGCAAACTCAGTCAGAGACAAAGATTTTCACTTGCAACTTGCTTTAACATATTTAACAGTGCATGAAATGTTGTCTAAAACAAAAAGAAAATGCTTTTTAGTGGCTGGATCTGGTTTTATCACATTCTGAATTGAACGTTGAAAATTAGCTTTTCAGAGCCAGCAGAGGTCAAAATTAGCAGTAATGCAAACTCAGTCATAGACATAGATTTTCACTTGCAACTTGCTTTAACATGTTTAACAGTGCATGAAATGTTATCTAAAACAAAAAGAATAATGCATTTTAGTGGCTGGAACTGGTTTTATCACATTCTGAATTGAACGTTGAAAATGAGCTTTTCAGAGCCAGCAGAGGTCAAAATAAGCAGTAATGCAAACTCAGTCATAGACATAGATTTTCACTTGCAACTTGCTTTAACATGTTTAACAGTGCATGAAATGTTATCTTAAACAAAAAGAATAATGCATTTTAGTGGCTGGAACTGGTTTTATCACATTCTGAATTGAACGTTGAAAATGAGCTTTTCAGAGCCAGCAGAGGTCAAAATAAGCAGTAATGCAAACTCAGTCATAGACATAGATTTTCACTTGCAACTTTCTTAAACATATTTAACAGTGCATGAAATGTTGTCTAAAACAAAAAGCTAATGCTTTTTAGTGGCTGGAACTGGTTTTTATCACATTCTAAATTGAACGTTGAAAATGAGCTTTTCAGAGCCAGCAGAGGTCAAAATAAGCAGTAATGCAAACTCAGTCATAGACATAGATTTTCACTTGCAACTTGCTTTAACATGTTTAACAGTGCATGAAATGTTGTCTAAAACAAAAAGAAAATGCTTTTTAGTGGCTGGAACTGGTTTTATCACATTCTGAATTGAACGTTGAAAACGAGCTTTTCAGAGCCAGCAGAGGTCAAAATAAGCAGTAATGCAAACTCAGTCAGAGACAAAGATTTTCACTTGCAACTTGCTTTAACATGTTTAACAGTGCATGAAATGTTATCTAAAACAAAAAGAATAATGCATTTTAGTGGCTGGATCTGGTTTTATCACTTTCTGAATTCAACGTTGAAAATGAGCTTTTCAGAGCCAGCAGAGGTCAAAATAAGCAGTAATGCAAACTCAGTCATAGACATAGATTTTCACTTGCAACTTGCTTTAACATGTTTAACAGTGCATGAAATGTTGTCTAAAACAAAAAGAAAATGCTTTTTAGTGGCTGGAACTGGTTTTATCACATTCTGAATTGAACGTTGAAAATGAGCTTTTCAGAGCCAGCAGAGGTCAAAATAAGCAGTAATGCAAACTCAGTCAGAGACAAAGATTTTCACTTGCAACTTGCTTTAACATATTTAACAGTGCATGAAATGTTGTCTAAAACAAAAAGAAAATGCTTTTTAGTGGCTGGATCTGGTTTTATCACATTCTGAATTGAACGTTGAAAATGAGCTTTTCAGAGCCAGCAGAGGTCAAAATAAGCAGTAATGCAAACTCAGTCATAGACATAGATTTTCACTTGCAACTTGCTTTAACATGTTTAACAGTGCATGAAATGTTATCTAAAACAAAAAGAATAATGCATTTTAGTGGCTGGATCTGGTTTTATCACTTTCTGAATTCAACGTTGAAAATGAGCTGTTCTCAGCCAGCAGAGGTCAAAATAAGCAGTAATGCAAACTCAGTCATAGACATAGATTTTCACTTGCAACTTGCTTTAACATATTTAACAGTGCATGAAATGTTGTCTAAAACAAAAAGAAAATGCTTTTTAGTGGCTGGATCTGGTTTTATCACATTCTGAATTGAACGTTGAAAATGAGCTTTTCAGAGCCAGCAGAGGTCAAAATAAGCAGTAATGCAAACTCAGTCAGAGACATAGATTTTCACTTGCAACTTGCTTTAACATGTTTAACAGTGCATGAAATGTTGTCTAAAACAAAAAGATAATGCTTTTTAGTGGCTGGAACTGGTTTTATCACATTCTGAATTGAACGTTGAAAATGAGCTTTTTAGAGCCAGCAGAGGTCAAAATAAGCAGTAATGCAAACTCAGTCATAGACATAGATTTTCACTTGCAACTTGCTTTAACATGTTTAACAGTGCATGAAATGTTGTCTAAAACAAAAAGAAAATGCTTTTTAGTGGCTGGAACTGGTTTTATCACTTTCTGAATTGAACGTTGAAAATGAGCTTTTCAGAGCCAGCAGAGGTCAAAATAAGCAGTAATGCAAACTCAGTCAGAGACAAAGATTTTCACTTGCAACTTGCTTTAACATGTTTAACAGTGCATGAAATGTTGTCTAAAACAAAAAGAAAATGCTTTTTAGTGGCTGGATCTGGTTTTATCACATTCTGAATTGAACGTTGAAAATGAGCTTTTCAGAGCCAGCAGAGGTCAAAATAAGCAGTAATGCAAACTCAGTCATAGACATAGATTTTCACTTGCAACTTGCTTTAACATGTTTAACAGTGCATGAAATGTTATCTAAAACAAAAAGAATAATGCATTTTAGTGGCTGGATCTGGTTTTATCACTTTCTGAATTCAACGTTGAAAATGAGCTTTTCAGAGCCAGCAGAGGTCAAAATAAGCAGTAATGCAAACTCAGTCATAGACATAGATTTTCACTTGCAACTTGCTTTAACATGTTTAACAGTGCATGAAATGTTGTCTAAAACAAAAAGAAAATGCTTTTTAGTGGCTGGAACTGGTTTTATCACATTCTGAATTGAACGTTGAAAATGAGCTTTTCAGAGCCAGCAGAGGTCAAAATAAGCAGTGATGCAAACTCAGTCATAGACATAGATTTTCACTTGCAACTTGCTTTAACATGTTTAACAGTGCATGAAATGTTGTCTAAAACAAAAAGAAAATGCTTTTTAGTGGCTGGAACTGGTTTTATCACATTCTGAATTGAACGTTGAAAATGAGCTTTTCAGAGCCAGCAGAGGTCAAAATAAGCAGTAATGCAAACTCAGTCAGAGACAAAGATTTTCACTTGCAACTTGCTTTAACATATTTAACAGTGCATGAAATGTTGTCTAAAACAAAAAGAAAATGCTTTTTAGTGGCTGGATCTGGTTTTATCACATTCTGAATTGAACGTTGAAAATGAGCTTTTCAGAGCCAGCAGAGGTCAAAGTAAGCAGTAATGCAAACTCAGTCATAGACATAGATTTTCACTTGCAACTTGCTTTAACATGTTTAACAGTGCATGAAATGTTATCTAAAACAAAAAGAATAATGCATTTTAGTGGCTGGAACTGGTTTTATCATATTCTGAATTGAACGTTGAAAATGAGCTTTTCAGAGCCAGCAGAGGTCAAAATAAGCAGTAATGCAAACTCAGTCATAGACATAGATTTTCACTTGCAACTTGCTTTAACATGTTTAACAGTGCATGAAATGTTATCTTAAACAAAAAGAATAATGCATTTTAGTGGCTGGAACTGGTTTTATCACATTCTGAATTGAACGTTGAAAATGAGCTTTTCAGAGCCAGCAGAGGTCAAAATAAGCAGTAATGCAAACTCAGTCATAGACATAGATTTTCACTTGCAACTTTCTTAAACATATTTAACAGTGCATGAAATGTTGTCTAAAACAAAAAGCTAATGCTTTTTAGTGGCTGGAACTGGTTTTATCACATTCTGAATTGAACGTTGAAAATGAGCTTTTCAGAGCCAGCAGAGGTCAAAATAAGCAGTAATGCAAACTCAGTCAGAGACATAGATTTTCACTTGCAACTTGCTTTAACATGTTTAACAGTGCATGAAATGTTGTCTAAAACAAAAACATAATGCTTTTTAGTGGCTGGAACTGGTTTTATCACATTCTGAATTGAACGTTGAAAATGAGCTTTTCAGAGCCAGCAGAGGTCAAAATAAGCAGTAATGCAAACTCAGTCATAGACATAGATTTTCACTTGCAACTTGCTTTAACATGTTTAACAGTGCATGAAATGTTGTCTAAAACAAAAAGAAAATGCTTTTTAGTGGCTGGAACTGGTTTTATCACATTCTGAATTGAACGTTGAAAATGAGCTTTTCAGAGCCAGCAGAGGTCAAAATAAGCAGTAATGCAAACTCAGTCAGAGACAAAGATTTTCACTTGCAACTTGCTTTAACATATTTAACAGTGCATGAAATGTTGTCTAAAACAAAAACATAATGCTTTTTAGTGGCTGGAACTGGTTTTATCACATTCTGAATTGAACGTTGAAAATGAGCTTTTCAGAGCCAGCAGAGGTCAAAATAAGCAGTAATGCAAACTCAGTCATAGACATAGATTTTCACTTGCAACTTGCTTTAACATGTTTAACAGTGCATGAAATGTTGTCTAAAACAAAAAGAAAATGCTTTTTAGTGGCTGGAACTGGTTTTATCACATTCTGAATTGAACGTTGAAAATGAGCTTTTCAGAGCCAGCAGAGGTCAAAATAAGCAGTAATGCAAACTCAGTCAGAGACAAAGATTTTCACTTGCAACTTGCTTTAACATATTTAACAGTGCATGAAATGTTGTCTAAAACAAAAAGAAAATGCTTTTTAGTGGCTGGAACTGGTTTTATCACATTCTGAATTGAACGTTGAAAATGAGCTTTTCAGAGCCAGCAGAGGTCAAAATAAGCAGTAATGCAAACTCAGTCAGAGACATAGATTTTCACTTGCAACTTGCTTTAACATGTTTAACAGTGCATGAAATGTTGTCTAAAACAAAAACATAATGCTTTTTAGTGGCTGGAACTGGTTTTATCACATTCTGAATTGAACGTTGAAAATGAGCTTTTCAGAGCCAGCAGAGGTCAAAATAAGCAGTAATGCAAACTCAGTCATAGACATAGATTTTCACTTGCAACTTGCTTTAACATGTTTAACAGTGCATGAAATGTTGTCTAAAACAAAAAGAAAATGCTTTTTAGTGGCTGGAACTGGTTTTATCACATTCTGAATTGAACGTTGAAAATGAGCTTTTCAGAGCCAGCAGAGGTCAAAATAAGCAGTAATGCAAACTCAGTCATAGACATAGATTTTCACTTGCAACTTGCTTTAACATGTTTAACAGTGCATGAAATGTTATCTAAAACAAAAAGAATAATGCATTTTAGTGGCTGGATCTGGTTTTATCACTTTCTGAATTCAACGTTGAAAATGAGCTTTTCAGAGCCAGCAGAGGTCAAAATAAGCAGTAATGCAAACTCAGTCATAGACATAGATTTTCACTTGCAACTTGCTTTAACATGTTTAACAGTGCATGAAATGTTGTCTAAAACAAAAAGAAAATGCTTTTTAGTGGCTGGAACTGGTTTTATCACATTCTGAATTGAACGTTGAAAATGAGCTTTTCAGAGCCAGCAGAGGTCAAAATAAGCAGTGATGCAAACTCAGTCATAGACATAGATTTTCACTTGCAACTTGCTTTAACATGTTTAACAGTGCATGAAATGTTGTCTAAAACAAAAAGAAAATGCTTTTTAGTGGCTGGAACTGGTTTTATCACATTCTGAATTGAACGTTGAAAATGAGCTTTTCAGAGCCAGCAGAGGTCAAAATAAGCAGTAATGCAAACTCAG